>NC_083230.1:36230751-36538251 GCF_032191835.1 Heteronotia binoei | reverse complement strand
TGTTTCCGGCAGTGGCATTTGGGGGAAATGATGTCACAGGAAGTGATGTCACTTCCCGTTTCCGGCAGGTGACGCGGGGGAAATGATGTCACAGGAAGTGATGCCACTTCCTGTTTCCGGTGGTGGCATGACGTCACCGGAAGTGACGTCACCGGAAGTGACGTCACTTCCTGTTTCCGGCGGCGCACGCGCTTCGCGCGCGCACACCCCTACCCACCCACCCACCCCCAGTGTCCCTGGCTGGCCTTCAGACATTATGGTCACCCTAGACCTGTCAGAACAAATTATACCACCATGTGCATCCTCTCCTAAGGTAAGGATTAAGTATTGTTTCAGCATTAAGTACTGTCCAGTGTGTTGTTTATTTGGAGTTTCATTCCTGTCCTCCACCTAGACTCCCAAATGTTGAGTCTTCATTTTTATAATTTTTATTGATTTTAACAACAAAAAGAAGAAGCAGAAGCATAGATACATAAAAAGGGGGAAGGGCATATACAGATTGGGAAAAACAGAAACAAAGAAAAATACAAATATATCAGTTATAATTCTACCTCCAAATAAAATACCCAATTCGTTCTACCTGCAAGGATAGAGTTCTCCATGTATTTTACTATCTTTCTCTTGCATTATAATTTTTTTTACTGACTGAACTATTACTTGCAATACAAGTCTAAACGATTCTTCTTCAACACAAATAAGTATAAAAAAGTCAGAGCAATCTCAATACAGAAGTGGCTGGTTTAGCTTAACCATATTGAAAGCACAGACTAATTTGTTAGTTTAACAATATCCTCAATAAAATAAGCACATAAAATTCATATCTTTATCCTTAACAAGCTAAAAAAATATATAGCATAGTAACTTGTCTATCTCAATATAAAAAGTTTCTCCAGAAAAGCGTATTAAAAGCAAATCTGCCAGATTACAAAATAATTGTGCTGTCTGCCTTTTTAACAATTAATCCAACTCTTACATCCCTATTACTCCAGAAAAACCAACTTAATGTAACCCAAAAATCTCACTTAACCTTTAAAAGTCACATATCTATTCTTATTAAGAGTTCCATACCCAACTACCCACAAAGATAGAGACAGTTCAAGAGACCCTTCTTCCTAAAAAGAAATCTATCTTCTGATTTATAACTAAAATGGACCTTCTCTCTCCTTAATACAGTCTAAGACAAATATCTTTATCCTTCAGACTAGAAATAGAACACAATAATTTATCTATCTCATTATAGACAGTTTCTTCAAACAAACATATTAGAAGGAGATCTACTAATTTACAAAATAATTATGGTGTCTACCTTCTTAACAATTACAGACTAGCTTGTAGGTTTACCCATATTGATAGCAAACATAAAAAGTTAATATCATTATCTGCTAAAGACAAGTTTACCAAATTACAAAATAATTATGCTGTCTGCCTTCTTAAAAGTTAATCTAAGTTAACTATTTTTACATAACATTCTTTTCAAAAACTTTTCAGTTCTTTAACTTTTATGTCCATATTACAAAAAAAAAAATCTCACTTAACCTTTTAATATTACATATCAGATTTTCTTGCAAGGTCCATATCCAGTTATCCACGGAGAGAGAGCTAGTTCAAAAAGCCCTTTTTTCCTGAAAGATTTTCACATCATGATATTCTGGTTAAAATGCACCTTCTTACTCCTTAATGCAGTCATCCCTCTCGAAGAAAATGGGAAAAATTCCACAACCTTTGTTCCTCTTGGCATAGCTTCAGTCAATCTCCATTTCCGGTCTTCTTTTTTAACTGCGCCATAGGGTTCCATTTTGATTTTATTTTGTTCATTTCCCAATGAGTCACTCTCCCATTTCAATTCCACAGATGTCACCAGATTCTCTTTAGCACTCTGCTCATGTAGATTTGAGATGTCGCTAGCTTTCAGCACAAATGCTCCCATTTGTCTCTTAATCGACTCTGTTAATTAACCAAGATCCTGCTTCAGAGAATTTAAACTGCTTAAAATATCATTTTTGTAGATTTTGCTTAGCAAAGCCATTTTTCTCTGTCAACAAACTCAGTCTATTAATCCAAGTTGAAGAGTCCCAGATAGTCCATCCTTCTCAATCTTCTCCAGCTGGAGTTTTGACTGTTAGCATTTCAATTTCAATCAGACAACAAGGAGAAATCTCTCTAACAAATATCTCGTTTTGTTCAGACTGTATTGCAGCCAAATAATAGTCTCTTTAACAAATATCCAACTATAATCCAGGTCGATTTAAGTATCCATATTCAAATTAATTCAAATTATTTCCAGTGCATAAAAATGTTCTTTAGCTTTTCAAGGCCTCATTCACAGGGAAATTGGAGATATCAACCTCTTTCCCTTTCTTTGAACTGCCCGCTTGTTGAAATGTAAAATGACTCATTAGCCAGTAGTATTGAAAGCACACTTGCTTGCCACGTAGAATTGTCATGCTTGAGGTAGATCAAAAGCTAATTGAAAAGAAGAGAAGCAAGCAATCAAGCATTCACCTCTTTCTGCTATAATGGCGATCACGATGGGGGGAGTTTTGGGGAGTACAGGGAGAACAGGAATAGCTGCCGCTGCGCACCTGTTTTGCTGTAAAAACCCCATGCCCATCCATGGCACCCCTCAACTCGCCTGATTCAGAGGGGCTGCAGGCAGGAGAATCCGCGGACCCTGCTGAGCTCAAGGTGACATAGCCCGGAAGTCCCAAATGTTGAGTCTTCAAACCTTCTTCCACTTTTAACAGCCTTAATACATAAAGGTACCATCCAGAGTTCCCTTTGCAGAGGTCACCTCTGGGTTTTACTCTGGCTTTTATTAGATTAAAAGGGCGGAGAACACAGGCTTATTTTAGATGTAAGGGAATTAAAAATTATGAAAGTTAAATTCTGTACAGTTACCTTCTTGAATATCATACATCTGTTAAAATAAAAGTAATTTTTGGTTTGTGATAATTCATCTTCAAGACACCTATTTTCATCTTTGTTCACATGAGTTACAGGCAAGTGCTTTGGTTCCAATGTGGGAATGACCTTTTTCAGCATATTGTATTGCCATTTAGTTTTGACATGGCCCCAAAAGTGTTTACTAAAGTGATGGCAGTGGTGATAGCTGATTTTAGAAAACCAGGGTGCATTTGTTTCCTTCACTTAGATGTTAACTGGCTACAGCTCCCTCAGCTGTTCAATTTCCAAATATCTTACTTCAATTTTGAATATGTTACAAACTCTAGACTTACTAGTAAATGGATGGAAATCAGACATTATGTCCTCTCAGCACTTGCAATTTATGGGAGACATCCTTGATTCCACTATGGGTAAAGCCTTCCTCCCATAGGATAAGGTGCAAGCTTTCTGGAACCTTATCAACAGTTTTTGTTGCTGTCAGTTCCAGACAAAGTGGTCAAATGACCAAGCATACCATTCCTCCCTAAAGTAGTTTCCCAATTTAATCTGTCACAGGACATCATTCTCCACATATTCTTCCCATCACCCACTAATGAATCAGAAAGTATGCTGTGTTGTTTTGTGCTGGTACACATTCCCTCTTTGCTTCCACATCCTAAGCTTCACATGTCATCTCTCCACCCTTTTTGAGTTCCTTAGGCAGATACAGAAAACTGAAGGAAGTGGGCACTCTTCCACATGTACTGTTTGATGGTAAGATTGTGCCTGGGTGGGGTGAGTGCCCCCTAGAGCTATCAGAAGTTCATAAAAGTTTTTAAAACCTTCTCTCTGTGGCTGGACTGCCTGCATAGAAGACTCTTGATGAACAACGGTTACCATAAATGCAGTTGGGTTTCCAGGTCCCATCCTCTCTGGCTGGGGGGATTTGGGGGGGGGAGGCATTCTGGGAGGGCTGTCTCTGACATGATGATGTCCTGCAGAGTGACATCACCATGTTGGGGATGCAGCAATGCACATGCATGCCCCTTGCTTTCCTTCAACCATTTTAAGGGACCTTCCCTTTAAATTATGGTGCTGGCTGGCATGCCAATTTGTGATAGGAAAAAGAACTTGCACTGGCTACTCCCTACTAACACTTTCACACACATCTTCTCCTGATATTGCTGGCTGACTGACTGGATACTTACTTAGGGGAGAAAGGACTCTTGCAGGCTCTGTACCACCACTCTTACAATCCCAGAAGCATGTTAAACAACACAAATATGGAAGTAAAAATCCACAGATAAAACTGTTTCCTGTGGGAAGGTGCAAAGCAATATTTTAAATGCAGAATCAATTTAGGTGATGTGGATCTGCAGCAGATGGATCAAGTGCTCACAAAATCTGGAGCAGAACTTGATATAGAAAGGGCCTGGATCTGATGTGGAGGAGTGTATATGCTACTATGTCTGTTTGTCTCCAACTTTGAACAGTATTACAAAAAAATGCTGTAAGTCTGCAGTGCTGTCTCCTCCAGGAGCTAGCTTAGGAAGCACAGCTCCTGGGATTTCTTACAGTTTAGATAAGTGTAAAGAGTGTAACATTCCTCCATGACTCCCCAGGATTGTGAGATATAATTTCTTGCCTTTTTCTTCTGTTTACTCAGGACTACATTGACCATCTTATGTTGTACACAAGGATATTATATATTGCTATGCAGGATTTTGTTTCCCATACTGCAAAGCATCACATGGAACAATGGGTCAATGTCATATATGTCATAACACACAGTGCTGAGAGCAGACTCTTATTTGTGAGAACTGGGTTTGATTCACTGTTCCTTCACATGCAGCTGCTGGAATGGCCTTGGGGTCAGCCATAGCTCTCGCAGAGCTGTCATTGAAAAGGCAGCTTCTGGGAGAGCTTTCTCATCCCAACTTACCTCACAGGGTGTCTGTTGTGGGGGAAGAAGATAAAGGAGAGTGTAAGCCACTCTGAGACTCTGATTCAGAGAGAAGAGCGGGGTATAAATCTACGGTCTTCTTCTTCTTCTCTTGACAGCTGCTTGTGCTCTGGTGCTCTCTTTTTTCTCTAAGCAGAGCACATGAAGGATAGTAATGTCACAGTGTGAGAAATGTTATAATTAGCCATTGAGGGGAGGAGGTAGAGATAATGCTCTTGAAAATTATAGTCCCATTTAAATAATGAAACGTGCTGCAAAGATATATGCCCAGATTTTAGTGACAAAGTCTAAAGATTTATAGACAAATTAATGCACAAGGACCAGCTTGAATTCATGAGGCATACAATAATTGCAGACTGGTTAAGGCAGGTTTTTATCTGAATATAAATTGCTTGTGATATGAAGATTTCAATGTTTGCAAATTTCATCAATACCCAAGAAATGAAGTCCCCCCTCCAGTTTTTAAAAGGCTTAATAAAGTTAAGTCCCCTCCCCCCTCTTATATAGCCTGGGTATACTGTAGTAAAATTCTGTGGCTTTGATTTTTAAAAGCTGTAAACAACTGTATGTACTTATAAAATTTACTTACAGGAACACAACAGTCCTGTGATTTTCCTTCCTTCCCACTCTTGAGAAGCCTGAAATGCTCCTGAAATCCTGTTGCTAGGTGAAAGTGGAGCATTTCAGGCTTCCATGGGAGGGAGAGATAAGAAAATTTTGCTTTGCAGGCAGAAGTCCTTCCGCCTGCAGAATGCGGCTCCCATCCAGAGGCAGGCTACACAGCCTTGCATCTGGGGGCCGTTTTGCCTCCTCGCAAGGAGGAGGAGCGGGCAGGGCATCATCAGAGGTGGGGGTGGAGCAGGCATGCCCTAGAGGCGGGCTCTACTCCCTCCTCTCATTCTTTGCCTCGTGCTCGGGGAAGGCAGAGCACAGCTTGTGTGCTCTTTCCCTGCATGAGGCCTGTTGCCAGTCACCACGACTTTTTAGGCCGCGGTGGTTGGTGTGTCGGACTTTGCCATGGCTGCTTGTAGCAAGCTGCAGTGGTCTTCAGGAGGAGTCTCATCATGTCAGGAGCATCTTCGGGAGCGTCTTTGATGCAGCGGTTTGTCGCTGGCCACGGCATTTTCGCGCAACCGGAGTTTTTGTGCTTCCCCTTTTTGTTTTAGAGTATCTTGCAGTGCCTCTCCCCTTTTGAGGGTGCTGTTTGCCCCCCCCCCCATTTTTCCCTTTGTTAAGCCGGCTGAGGAACCAACTCCCCCTCCCACCCCCTCCGTTTATATAATCTTCTGGGGGAGTGCATGGTTACTTCACAGTGTGTGGGGCTGTTCTTCCAGACAGTGCAGTGTGGAAGGAGGCCTTAGCTAATCATAGGTTTAATTGGGTAGCCATTTTATTGGAGCTGTTTGATTCTTCCTGCCTGTTGCCGGGCAGAAGAGTGGCCATTTTGTGGATAGCTCGGGGCGGCCATTTCAAGGACAGCCTTTTTATTCTTCCTCCCTGTTGCCGGGGAGGAGAGCGGCCATTTTGTGGATTGCTTGGGGCGGCCATTTCAGGAGCATTTCAGGCTTCTCAAGAGTGGGAAGGAAGGAAGGAAAATCACAGGACTGTAGTGTTCCTGTAAGTTAATTTCATGCAGCATGCGGGAGGACCTTTTACTATGGAAGGCATGTTTAACCTCCTTTAATGGTGTCTCCTTTTGGAGGGCTGAGTTACAGCTGAAAGCTGAGCTGCAAATTACATCAGATGCAGCGGGGTCCCTTGGGTTTGGCGTCTACTTTCGCAGACAATGGTGTGCAGAGGAATGGCCCCAGGAATGGGTAGATGTGGGTTTTAGGAGCAAAGTTGGTTACCAAATGGGATGGCCTCTTCCAGTGGAGCAATTACTCCACTATAGTGTATCTTTAAGGTGCAGGAGATTAGCAGTTTGATCTATTCGGGGCCGGCTGTCTGTGTTGGCCTTCGCTAGTAAGGCTTTGGGTTTCCAGGAGAATACTGGTGACTTCTGCATTAAGAAAATGTTGGAAGGTTGGTCTAGAGAAGTTGGGCCCAGATGGGATCCTAGGCAACCGATTTCCCCTGCAGTTCTTAGGGGGTTACGATTGGTCTGGGGTCAGGTGTGCGTATCGGAGTATGAAACGCTGCTCTTTCACGCCGCCTCCCTCATGGCATTCTTCGGGGCTCTCCGGGTGAGTGAGCTGGTGGCTCAGTCCAAACGAGATGTTTCAGGGAGGGCCTTGATGGCCCAAGACATTCATCTGGCTGGCGGATCTGTATATGTTACAGTTCGTCGTTCCAAGACCAATCAACTGCATCGGGGGGATACTATTAGTTTGGGTTCCTGTTCTGATGTCGAGATCTGTCCCATACATGGTTGCTAGTGGTTTGGGTGCTGGCCTGTTGTTCTGTCACAGGGACTGCAGTCCCCTGACGAAGCATCAGTTTTGGACAGTGACGTGCAAAGCCCTTGCTATGCTGGGCCTGTTGGGAGTTAAGTTCGGTACTCATTCCTTCCATATTGGAGCAGCATCTATGGCTGCTGCCCTGGGGTACTCCCCATCTTCCATTCAGAAGCTTGGTAGGTGGTGTTTCTCGGCCTATAAGGGCTATGTTTGCCCTCTTGTACTGCAGTAATTGGCATCACGTTATTAGGGGGCTATGTTATTCATTGTTTCTTCTTTTCTCAGGTGCTGTGGTCCGCAAAGAGAGACTTGAAACTTGGGCTTAAGGAAGTGTTGGGCATTTAGTGGGTGCAGCTGCCTAAGCAGAGGCTTGGCCTTGCAGTGGCTAGGTTTTGGCCTAAACTTTCATTATGCAGCTTGGTGAGCACCTGTAGCACCCCAGTTTTGAGGCACGGGGTCTCGCTAAATCATTCCTGGACCTTGCGGGATGGTTGAGTGATGAAGCGGACTGCCTTGGGTTTGCATGGATTGATTCACCCGTTAGCCGTGTGGCTGGGGGTTGGAACTCCAGGGCATAACCTTTGCTAGGCTGCCGGGGTACGAGTTATGCGACAGGGGAGGGTTATTTTGTCCCCTGGCCCTGCTGTGCTGCCTGTTATGTTATAGCCCTTGTGTTAATGTAATAAATAAATAAAGTGGCCCTTTAGTTACCCAAACCCTTGTGTCCGTCTCTTCCTTCTGTCTGGGGGGGCAAACAGTAGTTTGAATCCATGCCAGTCAATTGTATCATACCACTCTTCTCTGCTACATGTGGAGCTTCCCAGTGGTAGAATGGCAATTGGAGAGGTTCTTTCTGACAGAGGAAGGATTTGAATTTAGCCAGTGGTAGGCTACAATCCAAAGATTGCAAAAAAAGGGTCTGTATCTGTCTCATATAATTCTCACTACTTACATAAGTAAAACTAGAAATAATGAAACCTAGTGTGGGACTGCGACTGTAGAGTAGTTGTAGCATATCTACTGCCACATCCTTGGAGCATTCGTGATCTTGCAGCCTGCAGCATAGCTGCTAGGCTGCTTGGATCTGTTTGCCTACCAGGGCAGGAAGAGTTGGAGTTCACCCATTTCGGTGCGCTTTGCTGGGGGCGGGGTTTAGCCGCTTCAACGGCTAGCTCCCCGTCCCTTCGTTCAGTCCCTCGGCGATCGGCCCTCCCTCCCGCCCTGTCTGCTATGTAGGCATTGCTGGTTGCCTCATTTGGGGAGCCGGGTAGGAATTTTTTACGCCCCAGCTGACTGGCTGGTGCTGGGTGTGTTTTTTGCCTACCCTGCATAGTAGTGCAGTGGATTGTGGAATTGGCTTGGGGAAGGTGCCTTTAAATAGGTGGTCACTTTAGTTGGCAGGTTTTAGGGGTTTAGGACACTATGCGGCTAGGGGAGGACTGTGAAGCATCCCCCTTTTGGGGAATTTTGGGGTCTGGCATGATCGACCTTGGGGTTTGGAGACCCGGGTTGGAGAATGCAGACTGTCCAGGAGGCTCGGCTAGAGGGTGCCTTTCTGCCGAGATGTGCGTCTGGGTTTGGGCCCTCTGGTGTGGGCCTCCCTGCTGGGCCTGCCTGGAGGGAGCTGAGCGGCTCAGCTCCAGCTGGGGGGCTGGGTCCTCGCCCATTAATGGCAGGGGAGCGGTTGCGGTGACCCCTAGCCCTGGCCAGGCCGCCTTTGCTGTTCATGTTGGAAGTTAATAAAGTGGCCCAATTTCATTCCAATGCATTGTGTCCGACTCTTTATTCCGACCTTGGTGGGCAATAAGCACACCATAAATATATCTAAGGCATTATGTAGCCATTCTTTCTTTCCAGGGTTTCAACTGTCAGCTTCTAAGGGTTTTAATTTTAGCAGCTTTTCATCTTTTCCTCTGGCTTCCCAGTTCTATAACGCTGAGGTCTGGCATTTCAGCGTGGAAGTAAACTGAGAAAAAAGGGTGAACAGTATGTATGGTAAAAAATTAAATGGGTACGAATGGCAATGATCATGGACCTTTGAGGAAAAGATGAGTTTAGGTCCCCAGGATATTCCGTCTCAGACTTATTGTGATGACATATGATTTTAAGCAAATAAGTAATAACTTTTTAAAAGCCCTTAGATCACTATCCTTAAAGCAAAAAGGGTCTAGGGAATGAATAGATCATCAGGCTATTTAATGAGAGTTCAGTAACCAATTTGGCATCATGTTCCTTATGAATTAAAAAGGATTATGGGTGGTGCTCCAATGCAGAAAAGTAATCATTTTCCATATGCTGTTACAGTTGTTCTGTAGCCCTGCTTATGCAGACTAGGGATGTGCTCAAGAATTTTATGCAGGTTCTGCTCTGGCTCATTTTGTTAGTAAAAAAATGTTGTTTTGGTTCTTCATAATTCTGTTATGAGTTTGAGGTCATTACCATATTTTTCTGACATTTGCCTGAGTTTCAATTAGGGATGCTTGAACTGTCCTGCAGGAAGGTTTGCCAGGTGATCACCCTGTGCTTGATGGCCATGGCCACCTCTCATCTTAACCATGCATTTCCCATCAACCTATTGGGCAGTCAGCTGCAACAGTGGGACAGCCTCTGAGCCAATGACAACCTTTTTTTTAGCCTGTTGGCACCTCTGCATTTCTGATACAAGGTGGTGTGTTGAGCCAATCACAAAATCTGAGGGACTGTAGTTATGCTACACTCTAACAATTACTCTTCAACATATCAAACAGACATTCTGTTTAATAGGACATCTTTTAAAATGAACACATTGTTTTAATTAATGTTTAATATTTTCTTGTGCATGCACAGCTTACTTCAGTCATGCAGTAAAAATCCTTGTGCTCTAGTGGCAACTGTTGCCAAAGTAGCATTTTAAAAAATCTCTACAAATTTGTTTTAAAAATCTATTTTTAACCCATCCTTGCAAAATCCTCCCCCCCACACACACACCCCGGAACACTTTTCAACAGTAAACCATGGGAGAATAGTCACGGGGATGAGAGCCAATGGGACAGGACAGATCTCCTAACAAAGGCATTGTATAGGTATGTAGTGAGGGCTGATTCTTCCAGACTACAAGCTATTAGTTCTGCAAATTAGATTACAGTATTTGTGGGGAGCATTAGATGTGCTTTTAATTGGTTATATAGCTGATAAGAAATCTAGATGCTGGTTTGAGGCCCATCTTGTCATTTCTGGTAAAGGCTTTGAACTACTTAGTTGTAGTTTTGATGTTCAAGACAGGGTACATCAACTTAACTTGAAATTTAGCACAAGGCTCATGTGAATGAACCCTTAATCATCATAAACAAGTAAAGAAATATTGAATCTAGGAAGAGGCTTAGCCACAGAAGATTATTTCCTGCCAACACTAGCTGAAACTTTTTTGTCCCTGTAATGAACCTGAACACCGGCACAATATACTTTTTATGATAAAGTGAAAAATAATTCCTTTTAAATGAACTTTACTTTGACTTTTCTATAGGCCTGTCATATTTAAAAGGGAGTAGGACTAAACAAATCAAGGTATTTCACTTCTTTAAAAGTGAAATAGGCATGTCTGCACAGCGTGTAACTAACCAATAAAGGTCTAAAAATATTGAAGTATCAGAAAGCTTAGAAGGATTCATTGTGTGAAGTAAAAGTTCAGATTTTGGGGGCAGGAGTGAGTCCTGACTATCAAGAATGAGTTCAGACACAGGTGAAATCTGCCTTGGAGAATTTAATGCAAAAAGAAGAATCTGTTGCAAAGACATACAGAGGAAAGAAAAAAAACAAGAGCTGATCAGACCAAAGAAGGAATTCCAGTATAGTGTGTAACTGATAGCTTTGCTGGAGTGCTGTTATGCATAAAACAATTCTTCCATATCCTAAACAGGGTACAGTGTGTGAGACCTATCCTCTTGGAGCCCATACTACTGTACATAAGGCTGCATCCACTCATGGTTGGCTATTGTGCTGTAGTGATGATTCATAACTGGATTGTTCTGTATGGACCAGAAACTCCAGGGGACAAGTGACTTTTTAAATATAACAATAGGATGCTCTCCACTGCTGTATGGCCTCTGAGTGAATGGCTATAACCAAATGTACTATTACAAAAGAATTGAAATTGACCATTGAAATATGATAACACAGCCACATAAAAATTTGAGCACAAGACCAGATATTATTGAAAAAGGCAACTTCCCTGCACGGATGTTTTCAGATCAATTCTTAAATGAACAGTGAACAGATCTTGCAAAGCCTTGTGTGTATTTTTTCCTACTTAAAGAATTTTCCTACTTATAGAAGTAAAATGGAGGTTGCTGAAATGTGCTCTTCCAGTGTTTAGCTGCATGTGAGTAGGCTATTTCCATGGACAGCTATTTGTGGGTCTCTGCCAGTTGCAGAAATGTCTATATGAGCCCTGAAATTCTGTCAGTGTTTACTAAAACCATGCTGTGACTATTGAACTCCCATCTAAGAGAAATGGGGATTTTGCAGATCTGTTCACAGTTCATTTAAGATATGACTTGGATCTTCAAGACTAGAATATCTGCAAGGATATTCCCCTTATTGTCTAAAATATTCAGTTTCTAAGGATTTGGAGGTGAAGTTCACTATCTAAGAAAAGGTTTGTTGTTTTTCTTTTGTAGACATAAAAAGAGAATTATCTGTGCAGTCCATGATAATGGATAATGATTATGATAATGGATTGCGAAAAAGTTAGAGTGTTCTTCAAAAGTAAGCAATTTACTAAAAAAATTACATGGAACTAATTTGTACATGCAATTCAGTTACCATCCTATAAATTGTGCTGAAACCAGCCTATCCTGCCATCTGAGTCATTTTTAGATTTTTAAAAAGTTTTATTGATTTAAACTACAAAAAGAAACATTGCAGAGGATACATAAAAAGAGGGAAAAAGAGGGAAAAGGGGTCTTTACAGAGTGGGAAAAACAGAAACAGAAACCAGTACAAATATATCAATTATAATTCCACCTCCCAATAAAATGCTCAAATCTTTCTACCTACAAATATAAAAATCTCCTTAAATATTACCTTCCTTTCTTCTTTTACCAGAATAATAAAAAAATATTTTAATAAACTAGTGAAGCAATGTAAATCTAAACAATTCTTCTTAAACACAAATTAAATATAACCAGTTAATAAAAAAGATTTTTTTAAGACTCGCAACATCAAATATATCTAATTTAACTTATGCCTATAATAAACACAAATTAAATTGTTGATTTAGCAAAATCCTTATTAAAAGAAGCCCATGAAAATCGTTTCTTTGTTCATAACATATTACATTAGATACATCAAATACAACTGAATGCTTTGTCTATCTCCGTCTAAACCATTTCTCCTGCTAACATATTAAAAGCAAGTCTGCCAAATTACCAAGTCTACCAAATTCCACAGCAATTATGCTATCTGCCTTTTCACCCTTGATACTATTCTTACATCATTAGAAGCAGTCTTACTAAATAGGCAAACTGTCAATACATCTACTATATAGATAATTATGTTAATTATACTCATTAACAGCACTTCTTCAAGATCTCTCTTATTCTTTTAAAGTTTAACATCTGTTCATTATTAATAGTTACATGTTTGCTTATTCACCAGGAAAAGAAAAAAAAAGAACCCAAATTCCAGAGTCCTTCTTCCCAAGGATTAAAAACTTTTAAATTCCTTTGATTTCTGCACCCAAATTGTATCCGAGGCAGCCCATTTATCCACAGTTTATCTTTTGGTGTCACCTTTCACTTCTTAGTCAGAGTTCCTTGTTCAGCCATTCACCAAAGCAGAAGGAAAAAATCCAAAATCCTTTTTCCGGATGGCCTTTCAAATCCAAATTTGTTGATTGCATTGCAGCTTTTCTCTTCTCAACATGGCCTGCCCTCTCAACCACAGGGGGAAGAATTCATCACCATTTTTCCTTCTCCACTTGATTTTACTGCAGCTTAACTTCTGGGGTAGTATTGAAAGTATGTCAGAAGAGACCATATTATTTTTCCTTTGTTTGTTTCGCATAGTAACAGTTTCCCCTTCTACTTTCACTGCCATCAATTCACTCTCTTTAGTACTGGACCCCTGTAGATTTACCATTTCATTAGCTGTTGGATCTTCTTTCCTCAAATCATTAGCTGTCAGCATACAAAAATCTCTAAGAAGCTGCGTAAATGAGATAAAATCTTCCTTCAAAGATCTGAGATTTGCAGAAATATCTTTTTCATGTGCCATTTCATTAAACAATGCCATATCAAAACTCAGTCTTTTAAATCAAATTATATATTCAAAACTCAGTCTCTTAGGTCAGATTGTATTTTTGCTTTTCTCCTGTTAATCCCCGTTCTACAACAGCTTCCACTGAAATTTTAGAAGGCATTCTTTCAGTTACAGTCAGGTAATAGAGACAGAGTTCTTTTCTGTATATCTCCTTTGTGCTCAGATCGTATTGCAAATTCTTGATAATCTCTTTGATATATATCCAATTAAAGTCCGGGTCAATTTTAATAATTATATTCAATCCAGTTTAAATAGTTAAGACTACTCGTAGCGATTTGAGGCCTTTTGAACTAATCTTTGAGCTAATCTTTTGTAGTTATGTAGAGTGACTCATCGGGGGGGGGGGGTAGAGTTAGAAAAAACATCTACTTGTTAAGTAGAGTCATCACTTTAGAAGTGGGAAAATGTTGCTTTAAAGATGTACTGGAGAAAGTGAAAGCATAAAAGCGATCAGGAGTTCTTTTTCTACTGATATCAGCTTTCATGGCCGCAGAGCTTCAGGACGCACAACGAGCACAGAGGGCAGTTGCTGCTGACCCCCTCCCCCCGTGAAGTTCCCATGCCAAAGAAAAAGCCCTCCAGGCTTTTCCTATGGGGGCATCACTTCTGTGACACTCCTCCAATGGCCAGACTCAGAGTTGACACAGAGAGAAGATCTGCAGGCAGCTCTGAAGCCAAGATGACAGATCCCAGAAGTCCCATCTGAGTCATTTTTATAAGAAACTCATTATGATGCTAGAATCCTTTTTATTTAAGTTTTGTTTTGTAAGAGGTAGTCTGTTTCTGTGGTGGAAAATATGTTTACCTGTTTAACAAAAATAATGACAAAAATGGATTCTCAATGACACCCAACCTACTTCTAAAAGTATTTATCATACACGGTCCATTTCCTCACCAGCGCTTTCACTACCACCTTGAAAGTAAATCCTACTGAAATTAGTGGAATTCACTTCCAAGGAAGCATATAGATATTTTCTGTCAACCATAACTGAGTATTCTCGGTGTTTACCATTTGCTTGTTAGTATTCAACTTTCTCAATAGGAAGAATCGCATGCTAATGGATAGACCTTCAGTTATCCCTCCCTACACCTATGCGTAGCTCCCAAAATTGCTTCTCACTGTATCAAACACACTAGGTCCAACTCAAGAGTGCCTTATAAAATTAAAAAATCGTGCATATAAAAGGTTAAAAGGATGTTATATTTCCCCACTGAATTTAGGCTGCTGCGTGTTTAATGTCTTGTAAGCATTAAAACGATATCCCAAGTCATTTACTCAGGTGAGGAAGTTAACATTAGTAGCAGTTCTGTGATCTGCGAGAGCCAAGATAATCTGAGATTGACACCAAATGGCAAATAAATTGCCACATAAAAGGTCACTTTGAAAATATCTGACAGTTTTGAATGCTAGAAGGTCAGAAACCATCAGTGTCTTGCCCTATAATGGTATAGTGTGCTGCTACCCCTTGTGTAGGCTTGTGTAATTTGAAATAATTGCTCCTTTTTGAAATATGACTAAAAATGTTGGTGATACAACAAAAGGGTTCTTTTGACCAGTCAGGAAACTGATTAAGTATCTACTGGGGAAAAGAAATGACTACAGTCCAAATATTCCAGTGCATGTGCGGAAGAGTTATTTCCATTTAATTCCTTTTTAACCAATTTGTTTTAAATGTGATTTTGTAGTGCCAAGTTCATAGCCAAAAAGGAAAATTAAAACAGAAAATTTATATGCACCTGTACCTGCTGAAACATGACAATCATATTTACTTTAATGGGTTTGTTTACCCATGCTAATTTATCTCATGCTAAACAGAGGGCTGGGCTATCTCATGCTAAACAGAGGGCTGATGGATATTAACCTTCCAAACCAATTTTGATTGCAAACATTTTAGTTCAGCATATCACAAATGAATGAAGTTCAGCATGAAGATGAACACACCAGCAACAACCAGCTATTGCAGTAAGCCTAGAAAGTCTTTCCCATAGCTACCTCTGTAACACTGTATGTCCTCCTCCCACCAGTTCCTCCTCCTTCCACATCTGCTTCAATCACTTTGTCAAAAATAAATTATTTTCATAATTATTATGTAAAGAATATGTCAAATCCAGGAGCCTTTTATTGTTTTTCTTTCAAGGAGCTGAGGATGCTCTAAGTGGCTCTCCGCTTCCCCATTTGTTCTCACGACGGACCTGTGAGCTAGTGTGACTGGCCAATGTCACCCAGAAAGCATCATGTCTGAGTGGCCATTTGAAATCAAGAGGGCTCAGGTTCAAGTCTGAAATTATATCCATTGTACTACACTGGCTCCTTCAAACATGCTGAGCTTGGTACAAAACAGTAGCTGCTGCTAACAAGAAGATATATCCCTAGGTTTTTGTTTTTTCTACAGATTAGGTAATGTTAATTTCCTTTAGGAGACTGATGAGGCTTCAACCTTGCTTGTAGTTGACAACAAGAGTTCAGATTCCATGGATCATTTTTGTTGAACATACAGTTGATGAAGCCTTGGGATTCCCAACTGGGAAAATGAGGGCAGCACTGTTCATCCAGCTTTGAATAGATGGATATTAACCTTGCCTGAAGGAATTAGTGGCTGAAAATTATGTCATATTATTTAACGCCATTAATGATGGCCTGCCAAATTCCATCCACTTCAGCAGCTTTTTTTTTTAAGTGAGGTTGGTGTTTGACGTGAAAACTAAGACCGTTTCCACACAATGTGCTTGCCTCTCATTCCCCATGAGTTGAAATTCATTCATTTATTTTGGTTTGGATATACAGATTCTGCATTACTGAAATATCTTTGTGGCTTTTTCTCCATTGCTCTGCTTTTTTATTTCTACAGTTCCATCACATCAATCATGTTGCAGTCGCTCACCTTTCCTATCAGTCTTCTTTAGACTTCCCTTTTTTTTGCATGTGTGTTTGTGTTACAACACAACCTATTAGTGTTAAAATATCCTGGCAACCCCATGTGAGAGAATCCAAACACCTCCTATGCACATGCAAAGGCAGTGCAGTGATTGGTCCATCCAACCTACTGCTGATGTTTAAATTTTTTAAAAACCCTGTGAGAAGAATTGCAAGGGTGAATGGTGGGAATTAATTAAAAACCAAAACAATTACGGAGGACTCAATCTGAAATTCTTTGATGTATTGCCACTAATCCTTGCATGTAGTTACACAAACGAAAGAGATTTGGTCACACAGCCACATGCTGACTACATTACATTTGACATAACACAGCATGACATCTGTAATGTTGAATGATGCAGAGTTACACATCATCAATTCCACAGCTGTAATGTATCCAGGGCCAGATATACAGTGCCTTGATTATGACAAAATGCCCAACTTGCGATGCTTGAAAAGCCAGCCCAAGTGTAGAAATACATATAAGTTGGGTGTGGACATTACCACCCTTACATAGTAACTCAACTAGTTATCACTTTAAAAAAGAAAGAAAGAATATGCCACAGCAAGGGATTGTGGAATTCGGGTGTTCCACTCTTGTCAGAAAGGGGTTGGAATAGTGATGGAATGGTGGGCATGGAAAACTAAGGAGTACTGGAATAACAATGAAAAAATGGAAGTTGGGCAGGATGGTTGCTGAATTCCCCTCTTTGAAAATGTGAGTTCAGAACGGATGGCAAAATACTTTGGGAAAATAACTGAAAATGTTGGAAAGAGGAGAGAAGATGCAAGTGAAAAGCTGGCCCTGCAGAATCATGTGGGAAAACAATTGCAAACTTTGAATTAATTTGACCATCTAGCCCACAGTAGGTGCTTGTGCAGAACATAAAAAACATAAGAGAAGTCATGTTGGATCAGGCCAATGGCTCATCCAGTCCAACACTCTGTGTCACACAGTGGCCACAAAAAAAATTATCAAAAAGTTACCTTCTGTTTAAAATGCCCTCCTCCCATGTCATATTGGTGGTGGATAGTGCCATCAAGTTACAGCCGGTTTATGGCAACCCTGTAGGGTTTTCAAAGCAAAAAACCTTCATAGGTGGTTTCCATTGCCTGCCTCTGTATAGTGACCCTGGACTTCCTTGGAGATCTTCCATCCAAGTACTAACTGGGACCATCCCTGCTTAGCTTTTGAGATCTGATGAGATCAGGCTAGCCTTACTCCTTCCCAATTACAAGTGTAGTGGCATGTTCTAGAACTTTGGTCCAAGAGTTAATTGCATATTTTTGGTAAAAGGGTTTGAGTCTCTGAATACCAGAGCTGACTAGAGTTCTTTTTTGGTTTGTATTAGGAAACTTCGCAGGGTGACAGTAAAAAAGATCTGGATATGAGAATATCATCAGACTCCTTAAAAAAATGAAAAGCATGGAATGGATTGAGCTTTCTATGCTTAGGAAGCAAACTAATTGCTTGACTGAATTATAATTTGATTCCCCTTCCATTCCCTCTTTGTAAACCTGAATGTGCACTCTCTCTCTCTCTCTCTCTCTCAAGCCTTTCTGTCTGTGTGGTTTGCCATTGCCTGCATCTGCATAGTGATGCTGGTATTTCTTGGTAGTGTCCTGTCCAAAAACTGACCCTGCTTAGCTTCTCAAATCTGACAAGATCAGGCTATCCTGGGCTATTCAGGTCAAGGCTGTTTATACATACTTATATTGAGAAGAGGAAGCTGTATTCATGGAGAATGAGGAGCACTTTGCTTTTTACAGATGTCTGACGCAGTGCAGTCAACCTACGCATCTTCATCAGTATTGCAGTTACTGGCCAAAATAGACCACTGAAATTATTTTAAGTATTCAGAACTTTGGATTTCGCCCTTTTAAAAACTATCGGCATCAAAACTGAGTTTAGCATTCATTGTATCTGCAGGTCACAACATGCTTATTCCAAAATGCTTCTAGTGAACTCAGCAGTGCATTAGAGACTGCAGCAGTGTTTCATTTCACTTTGAAATAATTTTTCAATGTACCTATGGATTTATCTCTTTGCGGCTGCTTGGAAGAAAAGAGAATGATTTTCCAAATGATTTCTTCCTGGGTGGTTTGTGACTGATCAAATAACTTTGTTTTTGACACTGAAAAATGTACACAAGAAAAATAATCCTTACCTTCTGTTCAGAGTCCTCTGACAATAGTAAGTTAGTGAGCTAGTAGATTGCTCAGTTGCTAGGAGTCCGAAAACAAATATTGGTATCAGTTCAGAGGGATTTGTGAATTCTATTCAGGATTTGTTTGTTTTTTTAAAAACTCTTAAAATTAAACTATGAACAACATGCAGATGTTCTGAAATGAACTCTGCCTGGGAGTTCTGTTAGTCTTGCAAAGCTCTAGTTGATATTGATTTCTTGCTCACAGGAGAACTTCCCAAAGAAATCTGTTCCCGGCCATCAGTTTCATTATCATACAATTTCAGTTATTCTCATATCATGATGGCAATATGATAATATGATATTATCATACATTGTGCCAGTATCACAGATTATCTAACATCATGCATATTTTTTCTCCCTATTTCCTGTTTATTATCTAAAACTTGTACAGGCATGGAATTCTTGGCTCTGTAAAATACTAGTCGTCCCAGAATACACTCATTTATGCATACACCTGCCTAACCTGAGTCAACTTTATGTTCCTGTCTGCTGTAGACCCGTATGCTCTCTGTCCTTGGAGTTGGTCAGTTAAATTTCCTGCCCCTCAGATGTCCACTTTTAGAGCACTTCTGAGCACATATGAAACAAAGGATTTATTTGCTGCTTATGGACCAGATTTTGCACCAGAGGCAAAATGACATTTTAAATGGAGTGCAGTTTTTGTACAAATGTTTTCATGTATTAGATGGTCTATTGGTCTCAATGTTGAGAACCATACTAACTGTGGTTCAGTTACAGATAGCCATCTTGTTTTTGTTTGTTTTGTGCTGAAGGTTCAAGTTTGTCTTCTTATACCAATTATCTTTGTTTTCTGAGTGTGACAGGTTTAAAATTTATTAAAACTTTTTAAAAAACTCCTGTTTTTGTAATACTTTTAGTAACAACAGAGGAATAGAAGAAAAACCTCAGTATGAAATAACAGTAGAAAACAGTGAGCCAAGTGGGTGAAGACATCAGTCTTCAATCTTAACTGAGTACTTCAGGAATTTTGATAATGGAAAGTGAGCACAATGACAAAATGGCTGCTATGGAATCAGAACCAACCACAGAATAGTTATCATGGGGTACAGGGGCTAACCGCAAAAAGAAATCCATAAAAAAAAAAATCCCAGATATATTTGGGAATTACTGGTGGATCTGAAGACACCAAACATTGTGGCAAAGGCATACCCAGAGTGCAGAATCAGGTGAGGCAGGTGTTGGCCCACTGACTACCTCCTAGCCCTTTTGCTGGGTGAGCACCAAAGCCCTGGATGCAAATCACTCCCTTCGGCTCACCCTCAGCTAGCATGGCCACCAAGGAGCCTTCTGCCCAGGCTCCAGCCCCTTGAGCTGCATAGCTTGCAAGGATGAAGCTCAGCCAGAAAGGCTCCATGGGAAATCCCCATTCTCTACTCTGGCCACAAAATCAACAGGTGGATACAGATGGACTCCCACTTCCCCAGAAGAGCATAGGTGCTGCCTGGTGTTCACTGTTGTTCCTTACCTATTTCCACACCCCTCTGCCTGCTACGCTAAATGATCAAACTAACTAACCAGCCCAACCTCCAAAACACTTGTTTGACTGCACACAGTGTAAGATAGGTGAAAATCACCCCTTCTGCCAAGCCAATCACAAGAAGGATGCAAAAATTCCCACCTGGCCCCATCAATGGTGAACGGCAATGCCTACACTCCATACAGGATGGGAGGGAGGGCTGAGCATGAGGCAGAAGAGGAAGACAGGAGGAGGAGCTGGCCGATATGTCAGCCCCCCTCCCGAATATGATGCAGGGATTACTTCATCTTCACATTGCCTCCTCCCACTCAGGTAAGGCAAAGGTGGCCCCAGTCTGCAGGTGCCATTCAGCACCACTGATGGGAGGGGGGGCGCATGTTAAGTTAATTTCTGTTATTTTAAAGTAAAATTCACCTAATTTGTATATCAGTTTTATTTTACATCTTATAGACTGTCAAGTACATAAAGTGCTAGTGAATCTGCTAAAGCAGATTACATAAATGTATTTTGGACATATATTGAAACCTTCTGGTCAGAGACAGTAGAAAAAAAAGATGATTTGACAGGTTGTAAAGAGCAAAATTAAAGCCAAAGTATTTTGGGGTTTTGTGCAAGAAATCGATCTGGAAGCTGCTGGGCTGTGCATCATGGCTGATGGGAGAGGGGACAGAAACTCCAGTAATGTCAGATGTGGAAATTTAAGAATATCTAGAAGTTAGCTTTAGTGACAAAGTGACCTTAATTTGTATTATACTGGATCAGAACACACAGTGCTACAGATAAATGAGTTAACAACTAACAGCCAAGCACTCAAATATAGGAGCCTAAAGTATGAAGAGGTTAGAACGTTCCTTCATATCTGGTTTCACTCTTTCACAGGCCCGGATCGATGTGTTTTTTGAGGGGGGGGGGGCAAAATTAAAAAAAATGATGTCCCTTTATGGGCCATTCTGTCTTATGGTCCCATAGAATACAATGGATTCCATACCCAATTTGGTGCCCCCCTCCAGCAAGCACCCCCCTCTGCCCCCCCCCCCCAGATCTGGCCCTGCTCCTTCACTCTTATTTGATTCTTTAGTCCCACAACTGACTTATCATGAACAGTTAAGGAGTGTAGCTGTTATCACTTCTAATTTGCCTTGTTTTAAAAGAAACTTCAGTTCACTGCTTCTTGCAAGTAATGCGGTAGGAGTCAGGGTTCCCAGCGTTCAAGGCAATTATAAACAACAGAGACAATAATTAACTCCAAACACACTGAAGTGTTTCTTTTAGCCAAAGAAGCAGTTTGTAATCTGAATGTAAGCAGTTATTCACCAGCATAGCAAAAATTAAAATTAATTGAAAGCAAAGCAAGAAGAGCTTAACATTGAATGCCTGCTCACTGATATTGAATTGGAAAAAATGTCACTGATATCAAGTCACTGATATCTTGAATTGAAAAAAAATGTCTTCTGTATTATTTACTGGAATTCTAAATTTCTTGATGGGAACATTGGTATGTATTTGAATATGCTACAATATGGTTGTGTGTGCATTCATATGTGTGTAAAGAGCTGTGAAGTCATAGCCTGCTTACGGCAACCCTGTAAGATTTTCAAGGCAAGAGACTAACAGAGGTGGTTTGCCATTTCCTTCCCTGCTTAGTGACCCTGGAATTCCTTCATGGCTTCAGATCCAAAAACTAACAAGGGCTGACCCTGCTTACCTTCCAAGATCTGATGAGAGCAGGCTAGCCTGGACCATCCAGGTCAGGTCAATAGGGTTATATACTGCTTAATTGAAGGTCTTAATTCTTCTTGCTATAGATCAATAACAACAACAAAAAACAAGCTTTTAAAAATCCTGATGCTATAGCTTCCAAATTGATTTTACTTTGTCCTTTGGTGCTCCTAGGAAGTACTAGGATGTAGGTTAACTGAATATATTTCTGGTTCTGTGGTCATTAACTCTACTGTTGTGTGTGTAGACTGCAGGTTTTAATTACCAGTGTCCCTGCCTGGCTCATTGGAGCATTGAGGACTGAGCTTGGGGACTCAGGAACAATGGGCAGTAGGATCCAAATCCCTGCTGCCCTGGCCCAACCAGAAGCCCCCTGCTGGTTCAAATGACCTGCCGCCTTGCTGGCGCTGGGATACAGGGGATGGCCCTACAGTGGCTCTCCTCTTTCCTACAGGGTTGGGGACAAAGGGTGGCAGCAGGGGAGGGACTATCCCGATGGCATCCACTTGTATGTGGTGTGCCGCAAGGGACAGTTCTCTCCCCAATGTTGTTCAACATCTACATGCGGCCCCTTGCCCAGAGGTTTGGGCTGGGGTGTCATCAGTATGAAGATGACACCCAGGTCTATCTGCTGATGGGTGGCCAATCCAACTCCTCCCCAGAAGATCTGGCCATGGCACTACAAGCTGTGGCAGGGTGGCTCAGACAGAGTCAACTGAAATGGAATGCGACGAAGACGGAGGTCCTGTCCCTAAGTCATGGCAGTCCAAGATCCAAGGTCCTATTATCGACCTTTGATGGGGCACTACTTACACCAGCACCAATGGTTAAAAGCTTAGGGGTGTTCCTGGATTCCTCTTTAACTATGGAGGCCCAGGTGGCAGCCACTGCCAGATCAGCCTTTTATCATCTTCGGCTAGTAAGGCAGTTGGTCCCCTACCTCGAACGCAATGACTTAGCAACAGTGATCCACACCATGGTCACCTTGAGGTTGGATTACTGCAATGCCCTCTACATGGGGCTGCCCTTGTCTCAAACCTGGAAGCTCCAACTAGTGCAGAATGCTGCAGCCAGATTGTTAACTGGTCTCCCCCTACGGGAGCACATTCAACCTGTGCTGAAAGCACTGCACTGGTTGCCCATTGCATACCAGATTCATTTCAAGGTGCTGGTTCTTACCTTCAAAGCCCTATATGGCCAGGGACTTGCATACCTTAGGAACCGCCTTTCCCGCACATGTTCCCTGGAGAGCAATTCAGTCTGGTCAAAAAACCTGCTTTCAATCCCTGGCCCTAAAGAGGCCAGGCTCATGACAACTAGAGCTAGGGCCTTTTCTATAGCAGCCCCACACTGGTGGAATGAGCTCCCAGAGGAGGTCAGGGCCCTGCGAGAGCTTGTACAGTTCCACTGGGCCTACAAGATGACACTCTTCCACCAAGCATATGTAAGTTAGACCATTGGTTACTACAGTTTCCGAAAAATATCTGGACCACCTCTAGCAATCTTCTCCATATAGAACATCTGGACCACTAAGATATGCTTCACGGAGAACATCCAGCTGGAATAGCAAGACAACACACTTTAGATCATAGCACCTGAAATGTCAATTCTATGTTTTAAATTGTTTTTACTGTTTTAGTGTTTTATTGTATGTTTATATTCATGCATATACATGAGCATGTGAGCCACCCTGAGCCTGCCTCGGTGGGGAGGGCAGGATATAAATTGAATTAATTTAATGAATGAATGAATTAATTAAATATGGTGTTCCAGCACGGGAACCCAGGACTGTATAAAGCTGGCCCCATTGGCCCAGTTGAGTCGTCGTCTAGCTTACTCGTTACCCTGCTGTAACTCAATAAAGTGCTATGATCACTGCAACCTCAGCTTCTCCATGCGTTGAACCCACTATATTATATCCACATTCTAGTCCTGTACACATGACATACACAAAATAAGAAAGCACTGTACAAATAGATATAATCTAGATTTGATATTTGAAAAAAATAAATGTGTAGAGGGACAACATAGACTTTATTGTATATTAAAGGATAGGACATTTACATGTTCATGTATCCCTAACTGCATGTAAGGGTCAGGATGTTCAGTCTTCCTCCCACTCCTTGTGTGTTGACATGTACTCATATTGTGTATAGCTTGACTGTTGTTAGTATTAAATCTTGATACATGTCATTTTCTAAATGCTTGGTGAGAAATGTCTCCCCACCCATTTTTTAAAGCGGCTTGTAATATACTGTGGCACAAATGGAAAGAGGAAATGGAACGAAACGTCTGGAAGGAAAACTTTCTCCAGTAGAACACGGCACTTGAGCCTGAAAGATTCTACAAACCCTAAAGAAATGGAAATGGTTTGTTCCTACCCAAATTTTAATACATGGATTTTTTTCCAAAGTGAAATGTATTTAATCTATACTAGGAATCCCAGGAGTCCTCCAGTTGTAATCCAAGTGTCTGACAAATCAGACAAATGTTCACCTCTGCCTTGAGTTGTTCAACATCTAGTCCTTCAGCATTTTGTCTTCTTACAAATGCATCCTCAATGACAAGAATTCAACATGAAGAGGCACTCTAGCGTTGAAGTGAGGAAGCAAAATTCTTCAGGGAATCTGCTACATGAGCACTAGGTTCTTTAAAAGTCACAGTAAGCATCCAAGTGTGATTGAGTAAGCAAAATAAGGAAGACAGAGAATGGCAAAAGCAAAAAGCGGAGGGGGGGGATATCCCCTTCATCAGGCCCAGATCATTCTCCCCCAGGTGAATCACCAAAATATGCGGTGGAGGGCCCCCTTGCCCTGAATAGAAGAGGAAGGAGTCTCGACCACCGCATACCCCGGCGCCCCTGCCACTCAATGACGGCCGTCTCACTCAGCCTCAGCTGCGAGCCCACCGGCGTCCGACTGGCCTGATGTGCTGTCCAAAAAATGATACTGTGGCCACATATGAGGATCCTCCTCCTTTCAACACCGGCCACAGCACCTAGAAAAGAAAGACCATTAGAACTTTGACCAACATACTGAACAGTAAACATAAAACCAACTCGGAGAGAAAGGGCTACTATGGGGGGAAATTCGCCTCAAGGCCGCAATGGCCGTACATAGGCCCGATAGGCCCCAGACTTCCACCGTCCCACACGACGGATAGCCTCACCCTCATAGCCCATAGCTGCGGCTGTAGATGCAGCTCTGATCCTAAAGGAATGGGTGCCAAATTTCACTCCCCCAAGACCTAACCTAATCAGCGCCCTGCTAGTAACCGTCCAAAATTGGTATTTCATCAAGGGATGCCCATCATTATGGCAAAACAAAATATTTAGCTTCAAGCAGTGCAAAGTGAATGCCCTGACCAGTCTCATCACTGGTGGTGTTTTAGAAGTCAAATTGTTAACAACATGGACCACCGCCATGTTGTCACACCAGAAGTGTACCGTGTGATTGGCTAGGGAGGTTTCCCAGAGGAAAATAGCAACCACTATGGGGAAAAACTCTAAGAAGGTCAGGTTACGGCATAATTCAGAAACCAACCACTCTTGTGGCCAGTGCTTGGCACACCAATGCTCCCGGAAATACACTCCGAAGCTAGCGGTGCCAGCAGCATCCGAAACAATCTGAAGCTCCACTTCCAGTTGCATTGTTTCATGCCAGAAAGAAATGCCGTTAAAATCCCTTAAAAATGTTTCCCAAACAACAAGATTACTGCACATACCCCTAGTGACGCGTGTATAATGATGCTGCAATCTCAGGGTGGCCATGCCATCACAGAATTGCCTTAAAAAAGCCCAGCCGGGGCCACCACTTTGCATGCAAAGTTAAGATGGCCCACCAACTGCTGTAACTCCAGGAGGGTGATCTTACGCTTGCACTGCACGGCCCTGACTCTAGCTAAAAGACTCTCCAGCTTATCCCTCGGCAGCCTGGATAACTGTCACACAGTATCTAACTCGATACCCAAAAAAGTCAAGACCGTCGTTGGTCCCTCTGCTTTTTCCCCTGCAAGAGGTACCCCAGGGTCCTCAGCCAGCCACTCAAACGCTGCTAACAAAAGGGGACTTGCCCCGAGCCAGCAGGGCCCACAAAGGGAAAGGCATCCAGGTAATGTGCTGTATCGCTCACCCCCATAGTGCCCATTCCAAAAATGTGCTAAATTGCTCAAAAGTGCGCATGATATGGAACATCCCATTGGCAGTGCTCAGTCTACATAAAAACCACCGTCAAAAGCAAAACCTAACAATTCAAAATCATCCGGATGTACGGGGAGTAGGCAAAATGCAGACTTGATGTTGCATTTGGCCAGCTCCGCACCTACCCCGCACCGCCACACTATCCGCACCGCATAGTCGAGGGATGTGTATTTAACTGAGCACAACTCTGCGAGGATGGCATCATTCACCGACTGCCCCCTCGGGTAGGAAAGGTGATGGATCAGGCAAAACTCACCTACAGCCTTCTTAGGAACCACTCCCAAGGGGGACACCCGCAAGTTGGGCACTGGCGGGGCCGCAAAAGGGCCTAACACTCTACCTCTGCACACTCCTTCTTAATTTTGGCCCTAACCACGTGTTCCAAACCTTTAACCGAACGCAAATTTGAACAGGAGAACGGGATCCGGGGACCCTGATAAGGGATTCTGAACCCCTGGAGGAGAAACCGTCCCAAAGGTTACGTCCCTTCTCTAAACGAGGATAACCCCGCAACAACTCCCTAAGAACCCTCAGATGAATGGGGCTGGGTCCCTTTTCCCGTATGCTGAACTGACTCAACCCCAGGCCGTTTGCTGGCCCCTCTTGGTTTGGACCTATTGCAAGCCATGAATGCATGAGACCCGCCGCACAGCGGGCATTCGTGATTCTACTTGCATGCTTTTCTGGCACATGCACCTTGGGAGGTAAACTCTCAGCAAAGCAGCTGTGGCTGAACTGATTGCCCCACGGCCGCGCGGGTGCCAGCAGAATGAACAGTCTTCTGTACGAGGTGACCACTATCAGATCTATCCCCCACATTTGGTTTCCCAGGCGCCATCAGTTGCAGCCACAGCTGTTGATTGATCTGGTCCCAAGGAAGGCCGGGGTTAACCGCTGCCCTCATTCGAAATTCTTCGTCGTATTGAAGCCACGCCCCTCCAGTGAAATCGTTATAAGCCTGGTATATAATATCACAATACTGGAAGAGGGGGCCGCCCGCCATGGCTGGGCCCTAGCAATGACCCCGGCATATATAAAAAAAACAGGCAACCAATTTGCCCAAGTCCTATCCACCTTCCTACGCCTCAACTTCTCCTTGTCCTTCTCATCCATTTCCTCCTTGGGCTTCTTCTCCAATTCCCTATACAAGAGGCTGAATATGTCCATATATTCCCCCTTTAATATCTTATCCCTAGTTGCCACCGTAAGGTGGACGCCTAAAGGCATAGCTGGATCTCCAAATGGCAGCGCATGAAAACCACCATGCCATAAGGAACTGGGGGGTGAGATGGAAATCCCCAATCCCCCCAATGATGTGGGGCACAGGTTGGTGGCAAGGAGGTGGCCTGCTGCCAACCCCAAGGCAACACACTCCCCACCGCCGCATGCCTGCCTGACCCCAAACTCCCGGCTTGACCACCACCCCCTGCAGCTGATTGCCATGGCGACCATACCCCCCCTAAGGCGGGAACTGAAACCGAACTGCCCATCTGGGAGGGTGGCATGCCCGCAATTGCTTGCCAACCCATGAGCGGTCCCACCCCCCTCATAGGTCGACCCTGCCACCTGGGACGCCACTGCCGGCTCCGCACCCGAAGCCACACTGGGGCCCCATGGACTCCATGGCCACATCACCCCAGGCTGCAATGCAGGTGACTTACCATCCAACTCCGGAGGCACCACCGCAACCGCTTCTGGCTCCTCCCGCTGTTCTTCCTCCATTGGCACCACCTCACTTGTGTTGCTGCTGCTTCTTCGACACCCTGCAAGGCAGAAAGTCGAGCGAGCACCTCCTTCTGAAAGGATATGGTGGCTGCTGTCCTGGAACCCTTAAGCCCGGCAAATCTATGTGAAGGGCCCCCATCCCTCTTGCCTCCTCCAAAACAGCCAGCCGCTCTAGTATGGACTGCCTGGTCTGCACGTCATCCCTGCCCCCAAGTGGGGACTGCTCAGGAAGAGGCCTCTTAACAGGCCTCTTAACAGGCTGCTTGCCCATGGACGGGCCCTGACCACCACCTTGTTAATGGTCCACCCTACAGGGACCGCCCACTACCCGCTAGTGCACAAAAGTTTTTAGGTCACGCCCAGTACTGTGCCCATGCCCTAACCAGTCACCCGACCGGCAAACCCAGCCCGGAAACCTGCAGCCCTCATCCCAGCTGCCCTGTGCCCAGCACTGCCTTTCACAATTAAAGGCCGCCCGGTGATGTCCGAAGCCACCACCTCCCGTATGCGCCGAAGGATGCACTCCTCTCTGGGGCCCCAGCAGGACCACCGCCCAAAACCGAGCCTCAGGCCATGCCCGCCTCACCGCTTTGGCCCACGGCCGAGCACGGCACCCCGCTCTGGGCTACTTGCCGGATACACCGCTCCGGGCCCCAGCCACACACACAACAGCCGCTCCGGGCTGCAGGGCACGCCCATCGTCAGCTGTTCTGGGCCGTACTGTTTGACATTCCATCATGGATTGTAGGTGGTAGAATTCCACCCCCCCCCCCAGCTGACAATGGGGTGGCATATGTGTTTAAGTGTGAAGGAAAAGCAGTTTAGATTCTGAAAGAGACAGAGAAAAGCAGACAGAGGCTTCTGGGAGATTGTTGAAGCACCTTGAGGAGCAAGATCTTTTATTTAGAAATTTGATGTAAGGTAGCCAGAACTGGTACCCTTCAGGAATGCCTGTTTCCACCACTGTTCTATTTGGGCATTAGTAAATAAAGGATATATTACAAAACACAATACATCTTCACTGGACTTTCCTCCAAAAGGAACCAGCCCAGATAAATGCATGGAAATTAGAGGGGTGTATTTTAAGAGAATCAGGAAGCTGATATTAGAGGAGAGAGTTTAAGTATCTCTTTACAAATGAAGAATGCCAGATATATGAATGTTGATCCTGGATTATTTTTACATTGAGATTTCACCTGCTGTTTCCCTACTAATATTAGGGGCACCACCAAATCGACAGGGGGCACTGCCTGCACTGCCCCAGCAGTTTCCTAACAGTAGCACTGTTAGTCTGTAATTTCAGAACAAAATCCAAGTTTCGTAGCACCTTACCGACTAACAACATTTTCCAGGGTATAAGCTTTTGTGAGTCAAACCTCACTTCAGGTATCATATCTGATGTATCTGACAAAGTTTTGACAATTTTTAAAATTCATTTATATCCTCCCTTTCTCCCTGCTGGGGATCCAAAGTGGCTTACATAATTCTCTTGTTCTCCTTTTTATCTTCCCAATAAACCTGTGAGGTAAGTTAGGCTAGAAAGTGTAACTGACCCAAGGTCACTCAGCAAACTTCCATTGCTCAAGTGGGAATTCAGACGTGGGTGTTCTTAACCACGACAACGCACTGTCTCTCAAGTCAAAATGAGCTTTGATTTAGGAAAGCTTACACCCTGGACAATTTTGTTGGTCTTTAAGGTGCCACTGGATTAAAATTCTACTACTTTAAATGGCAAAACAAAAAAATGTCGTGTCTGTTTCAGCTATATACTGAGTTGAAGCTAACAAAAAAAAAATCCATTAAAAATTGCTCTCCAAGTACTCATAAACATATGTTTTCTTTCTGTTATTGAATTTTCATTAGAAAAACATGTTCAGGTGTAATAACGTTTTGTCAAAAAACATGCTTTTTCAATGAAGTACAAGATTTGTACTTTGTCACATGTAATTGTAATTACAACTGAAAGAGCACGTTTTAAGCTAGTCATATAAATCACTGCAGGCGTAGGTTTTCTTGTTTTGTACTCCCTGATGTTTTCCTGTCCTGTTGAGGCAGATGTTGTATTTATACACATCAGAAAGAGTTTTCTTTTTACACATTTTTATAATTCACATACAATATCTTTAGGACAAGTAAAGCAATGGAGAATCTGCCATTTGTACAGCTTAATGAAGCGTCTTTATAACTAGAGATGGAACTGATCAAACAAAGCCTAAAATTAAATAAAGTACAAATTAAGAATATGGGAAAGTAAAATATGATCTGCGTAACAATGTATAAATAACAATTTGTTTTTAATTCTTCTGCATAATATCAAGATTAAGTAGTGTATCATTCCTGGCAATATGGAAAATGTATGTTTAACATTTTTGGACATCCAGTCATATCTTGATAATAAAAAAGCTTAATTTTGGATATTAAAAACTTGATGTCAGCAATCCTAAAAATGTCTACTCAGAAGTAAGTCCCATTTATTCAATAGGCCTTTCACCCAGGAAAGTTTTCTTAGGATTGCAACCTAGATGCATCATCTATTGATTTATATATTTAATTTATTAATTCACTAGGTAGGGTGGCCAGACCGTCCCGGTCTCCCGGGACATTCCCGGATCTGGCCACCCAATCCCGGATCCCGGGCTCCCTATACCGGGACCATTAAAGGTCCCGGTTTAGGCAGCCCAGGAGCCGGTGGGCCGCGGGCGCGGGCAGGGAAGGCGGGGAGTGAGGGAGGGAGCGTCCCTGCGCCTGCGCAGGGCCCCTGCGCACGCGCAGGGACGCTCCCTCCCTCACTCCCCGCCTTCCCCGCCCGCACGCGGGGCCGGCAGCGGTGGGGGAGGCCTCTCCGCGGCCTCCGCTGGTCGCTGGGGGCCTTCCAGAGTGTCTGGAAGGCCCCCAGCGACCAGCGGAGGCCGCGGGGAGGCCGCGGAGCACCCGGCGCTGGTCCGGGAAGACCTTCCAGAGCCTCTGGAAGGCCTTCCCGGGCCAGCGCCGGCCAGCGAAGGCCTCCCCGCGGCCTCCGCTGGTCGCTGGGGGCCTTCCAGAGTGTCTGGAAGGCCCCCAGCGACCAGCGGAGGCCGCGGGGAGGCCGCGGAGCACCCGGCGCTGGTCCGGGAAGGCCTTCCAGAGCCTCTGGAAGGCCTTCCCGGGCCAGCGCCGGCCAGCGAAGGCCTCCCCGCGGCCTCCGCTGGTCGCTGGGGGCCTTCCAGAGTGTCTGGAAGGCCCCCAGCGACCAGCGGAGGCCGCGGGGAGGCCGCGGAGCACCCGGCGCTGGTCCGGGAAGGCCTTCCAGAGCCTCTGGAAGGCCTTCCCGGGCCAGCGCCGGCCAGCGAAGGCCTCCCCGCGGCCTCCGCTGGTCGCTGGGGGCCTTCCAGAGTGTCTGGAAGGCCCCCAGCGACCAGCGGAGGCCGCGGGGAGGCCGCGGAGCACCCGGCGCTGGTCCGGGAAGGCCTTCCAGAGCCTCTGGAAGGCCTTCCCGGGCCAGCGCCGGCCAGCGAAGGCCTCCCCGCGGCCTCCGCTGGTCGCTGGGGGCCTTCCAGAGTGTCTGGAAGGCCCCCAGCGACCAGCGGAGGCCGCGGGGAGGCCGCGGAGCACCCGGCGCTGGTCCGGGAAGGCCTTCCAGAGCCTCTGGAAGGCCTTTCCGGGCCAGCGCCGGCCAGCGAAGGCCTCCCCGCGGCCTCCGCTGGTCGCTGGGGGCCTTCCAGAGTGTCTGGAAGGCCCCCAGCGACCAGCGGAGGCCGCGGGGAGGCCGCGGAGCACCCGGCGCTGGTCCGGGAAGGCCTTCCAGAGCCTCTGGAAGGCCTTCCCGGGCCAGCGCCGGCCAGCGAAGGCCTCCCCGCGGCCTCCGCTGGTCGCTGGGGGCCTTCCAGAGTGTCTGGAAGGCCCCCAGCGACCAGCGGAGGCCGCGGGGAGGCCGCGGAGCACCCGGCGCTGGTCCGGGAAGGCCTTCCAGAGCCTCTGGAAGGCCTTCCCGGGCCAGCGCCGGCCAGCGAAGGCCTCCCCGCGGCCTCCGCTGGTCGCTGGGGGCCTTCCAGAGTGTCTGGAAGGCCCCCAGCGACCAGCGGAGGCCGCGGGGAGGCCGCGGAGCACCCGGCGCTGGTCCGGGAAGGCCTTCCAGAGCCTCTGGAAGGCCTTCCCGGACCAGCGCCGGCCAGCGAAGGCCTCCCCGCGGCCTCCGCTGGTCGCTGGGGGCCTTCCAGAGTGTCTGGAAGGCCCCCAGCGACCAGCGGAGGCCGCGGGGAGGCCGCGGAGCACCCGGCGCTGGTCCGGGAAGGCCTTCCAGAGCCTCTGGAAGGCCTTCCCGGACCAGCGCCGGCCAGCGAAGGCCTCCCCGCGGCCTCCGCTGGTCGCTGGGGGCCTTCCAGAGTGTCTGGAAGGCCCCCAGCGACCAGCGGAGGCCGCGGGGAGGCCGCGGAGCACCCGGCGCTGGTCCGGGAAGGCCTTCCAGAGCCTCTGGAAGGCCTTCCCGGGCCAGCGCCGGCCAAGGAAGGCCTCTCCGACGCCTCCCTGGCCTCGCCGCCGCCCCCCGCCGCTGGACTCGCCGCGCCGCTGGACTCGCCGCCGCCGCCCGACCCGCCGCCGCCGCCCGACTCGCCGCCGACCGCCACCGCAGGTAAGGGGGCCGAAAGCGGGGGGGGGGCGGCCTTCCTTTCTTCCCTCCCTCTTCCCTTCTTTCCTTTCTTCCTCCCTTCCTTCCCTCCCTTCCTTCCCTCCCTCCCTTCCCTTCCTTCCTTCCCTCCCTCCCTCCCTCCTCCCTTCCTTCCTTTCTTTCTTCCTTCCCTCCCTCCCTTCCTTCCTTCCTTCCTTCCTTCCTTCCTTCCTTCCTTCCTTCCTTCCTTCCTTCCTTCCTCCCTTCCCTTCCCTCCTCCCTTCCCTCCTCCCTTCCCTTCCCTTCCCTCCTCCCTTCCCTCCTCCCTTCCTTCCCTCCCTCCTCCCCTCCCTCCTCCCTCCCTTCCTTTCTTTCTTCCTTCCCTCCCTTCCCTTCCTTCCTTCCTTCCTTCCTTCCTTCCTTCCTTCCTTCCTTCCTTCCTTCCTTCCTTCCTTCCTTCCTTCCTTCCTTCCTTCCTTCCTTCCTTCCTTCCTTCCTTCCTTCCTTCCTTCCTTCCTTCCTTCCTTCCTTCCTTCCTTCCTTCCTTCCTTCCTTCCTTCCTCCCTTCCCTTCCCTTCCCTTCCCTTCCCTTCCCTTCCCTTCCCTTCCCTTCCCTTCCATTCCCTCCTCCCTTCCCTCCTCCCTTCCTTCCCTCCTTATGTTCTTATGTGGCGCAGAGTGTTGGACTGGAGGGGCCACTGGCCTGATGCAACAGGGCTTCTCTTATGTGACACAGAGTGTTGGACTGGATGGGCCACTGGCCTGATCCAACAGGGCTTCTCTTATGTTCTTATGTGACGCAGAGTGTTGGACTGGATGGGCCACTGGCCTGATCCAACAGGGCTTCTGTTATGTTCTTATGTGACGCAGAGTGTTGGACTGGATGGGCCACTGGCCTGATCCAACAGGGCTTCTGTTATGTTCTTATGTGACGCAGAGTGTTGGACTGGATGGGCCACTGGCCTGATCCAACAGGGCTTCTCTTATGTTCTTATGTGACGCAGAGTGTTGGACTGGATGGGCCACTGGCCTGATCCAACAGGGCTTCTCTTATGTTCTTATGTGACGCAGAGTGTTGGACTGGATGGGCCACTGGCCTGATCCAACAGGGCTTCTGTTATGTTCTTATGTGACAATACTGACTTTGGTGGACCCAAGCACTGATTCAGTGTAAGGGAGCTTTGTGTTTGTGACTGGAGTGGACAATACTGACTTTGGTGGACCCAAGCACTGATTCAGTGTAAGGGAGCTTTCTGTTTGTGTCTTCTGGTGCAATTTTGTTCTCAGATCCTGTATTTACTTCATCAGTATATGGGATAAGGCACTTTCTCAACTGTGCTGCATAATGCAGCCTATTTATTTTGTCCTGTTGGCTCTGTTGGCTCTATCTGCGCCACCTTCATCACTTTCGGGGTGTGGATCCCCCAGTGGGGTGGGCTCCCGACTCCTTCTGCCGGCTGTTTCTGATAGCCCTGCGCCCCCTCTTTCATTTGATATGTGTCCCGTGCGGGTGCCACCCTCCTGCCGGGAGATGCCGCAAAATGAGCCCCCTTGAGGCTTATGGCGGCAGGGCTCGGGGGAAGCAAGCTAGACTGCTGTTCTTTTGAGGGGTTATAGAGTGTTTCGAGCCCCTCCCTGTGGCATCGGTCCCATCGTTGTGGGACCCAGGGGGCCGGCGCAGCGGCCCGCTGAAGCAGCCTGTCAGTCACTTCCGCATCTCGACCTGTGTTATTAGTGACAGGCTGCTTCGGCAGGCTGCTGCGCCGGCCCCCTGGGTCCCACGACGATGGGACCAATGCCACAGGGAGGGGCTCGAAACACTCTATAACCCCTCAAAAGAACAGCAGTCTAGCTTGCTTCCCCCGAGCCCTGCCGCCATAAGCCTCAAGGGGGCTCATTTTGCGGCATCTCCCGGCAGGAGGGTGGCACCCGCACGGGACACATATCAAATGAAAGAGGGGGCGCAGGGCTATCAGAAACAGCCGGCGGAGGGAGTCGGGAGCCCACCCCACTGGGGGATCCACACCCCGAAAGTGATGAAGGTGGCGCAGATAGAGCCAACAGAGCCAACAGGACAAAATAAATAGGCTGCATTATGCAGCACAGTTGAGAAAGTGCCTTATCCCATATACTGATGAAGTATATACAGGATTTGAGAACAAAATTGTTTCCGGCGGTGATATTTGGGGGATTTTTGGGGACGTCACAGGAAGTGCTGTGAAGTCACTTCCTGTTTCCGGCAGTGGCATTTGGGGGAAATGATGCCATTTGGGGGAAATGATGTCACAGGAAGTGATGTCACTTCCTGCTTCCGGCAGGTGGCGCGGGGGAAATGATGTCACAGGAAGTGATGTCACTTCCCGTTTCCGGCAGGTGGCGCGGGGGAAATGATGTCACAGGAAGTGATGTCACTTCCTGTTTCCGGCGGTGGTATGACGTCGCCGGAAGTGACGTCGCCGGAAGTGACGTCACTTCCTGTTTCCGGCGGCGCGCACTCCTGCCTTCCCCCCCCCAAGGTGTCCCTGGCTGGCCTTCAGACATTATGGCCACCCTATCACTAGGAATAAGGCCTGTTGTGGGGAAAAACACAATGGGCTCTAGAAAGAGGCTCTGGGCAAGTGCCTCCTCACCCTTGGTGTCTTCCCGCTCCAACTACTCACCTGCTCCAACTACCCTCCCACCCCCACCATTTCTTTCTCTCAACTACCCCTGCACCCTGGTACTCCATTACTTCTCCCCAGGGCTTTTTGTAGAAGAAGAAGAAGATATTGGATTTATATCCCGCCCTCCACTCCGAAGAGTCTCAGAGTGGCTCACAATCTCCTTTACCTTCCTCCCCCACAACAAACACCCTGTGAGGTGGGTGGGGCTGGAGAGGGCTCTCACAGCAGCTGCCCTTTCAAGGACAACCTCTGCCAGAGCTATGGCTCACCCAAGGCCATGCCAGCAGGTGCAAGTGGAGGAGTGGGGAATCAAACCCGGTTCTCCCAGATAAGAGTCCGCACACGTAACCACTACACCAAACTGGCTTTTTGTAGAAAAAGCCCAGCAGGAACTCATTAGTATGCGAGGCCACACCTCTGTCATTTGCATGCTAGGCCACACCTCTGACATCACCATCACTTGCATACTAGGTCACACCTTTGACATCACCATCATTTGCATACTAGGCCACACCTCTGACATCACCAAAAGTGCTATAATATCTATCTATCTATCTATCTATCTATCTATCTATCTATCTATCTATCTATCTATCTATCTATCTATCTATCTATCTATCTATCTATCTATCATCTATCTATCGCCATCCCAGAAAAAAAATCAAATTTCAACACACTACGTGATCACAAGAGCCAGCATGGTGTAATGCTTGAAAAAAGAAAGAGAAATAAAGCAAATAGACAGGGGAAAAGACTGACACAGAGAGAGAGGGACTGACAGAGAAAGAAAGACTGAAAGACTGATAGAGTGAGAAAATACTGTCTAATTGACAGAGAGAGAGGGGAAGAAAGAAAGAAAGAAAGAAAGAAAGAAAGAAAGAAAGAAAGAAAGAAAGAAAGAAAGAAAGAAAGAAAGAAAGAAAGAAAGAAAGAAAGAAAGAAAGAAAGAAGACTGTCTGATAGAGAGAGAAGGGGAATAAAAGCAAATAGAAAGGAAAAAGAAAGACTGACAGGAAGAAAGAAATAATGAATGAATGAAAGAAAGGAAGAGAGAGGAGACAGTTGGAAAGAAAGAAAGAAAGAAAGAAAGAAAGAAAGAAAGAAAGAAAGAAAGAAAGAAAGAAAGAAAGAAAGAAAGAAAGAAAGAAAGAAAGAAAGAAAGAAAGAAAGAAAGAAAGAAAGAAAAAGAAAGACTGTCAGAGAGAGAAAAAGAGAAAATACTGTCTGATTGATAGAGACGGGGGGAATAAAAGAAAATAGAAAGAAAAAAGAAAAGCTGATGAACAAAAGATGAAATAGGAAGAAAGAAAAAGGAAGGGAAGGAGTGAAAGGCAGGAAAAAAGGAAGAAAGAAAGAGAAAAGAATGGATAAGAAATAAACGGAAAGAAAGGGATGGGAGCAATTCACTGGTAAAACTGCTGACTCTCAGCAAGCGCAACTGACCTCTCTGAACCCTGCCAGACACCCAGAACTCCGGAGGCCCTCACGCATGTGTGGCTGGGCTCCACGGACCTCACCAGACACCCAAAATTCCAGAGGCCCCCGCGCACGTGCGGCTGGCCCCCACAGACCTTGTCAGACATCAGGAACTCTGGAGGCCCCCACGCACGTGCGGCTGGCCTCCATGGACCCCACTGGACACCTGGAACTCCGGAGGCCCCAACGCACTCGTGGCTGGCCTCCGTGGACCTCGCCGGACATCCGGAACTCTGGAGGCCCAAGCGCATGCACGGCTGGCCTCCCTGGACCCCACCGGACACTCGGAATTCTGAAGGTCAGCCTGCACACGCACGGCTGGCCTCTCCAAACCCTGCCAGCCAGCGGGGAAGCTGCGTGGGTCGAGCCGGAACGCTGGCCTGGGCAGCTGGAACGCTACCCAGGCAAGCCAGAACGGTGTTCCGGTGCGTTCCGGCACAAAAAAGTCCTGCTTCTCCCATCTGTGTCACCCTCCACCCTTGCTGTCTTCCCCACACCCTGCAGCCCTTGGCCTTCACTCACCTCTCCACCCTTGCTGTCTTCCCATCCACCTTGCAGCTGAAATAGATGCCGGCTTTCCACTCCCTCTGTGTGTGTATCCCTGTGTCTGTGGTGGCAGGGGATCCCCCGGTTTGGAGGCCCTCCCCCCACATCAGGGTCGTCAGAAAGCGGGGGGAGGGGAGGGAAATGTCTGTTAGGACTCTGTTATTCCCTATGGAGATTTATTCCCATAGAAAATCATGGAGAATTGATCCACGGGTATCTGGGGCTCTGGGGGGCTGTTTTTTGGGGTAGAGGCACCAAATTTTCAGTATAGCATCTAGTGCCTCTCCCCAAGATACCCCCCAAGTTTCAAAAAGATTGGACTAGGGGGTCCAATTCTATGAGCCCCAAAAGAAGGTGCCCCTATCCTTCATGATTTCCTATGGAAGGAAGGAAATGAAAAGGTGTGCCGTCCTTTTAAATGTGATGGCCAGAACTCCCTATGGAGTTCAATTACGCTTGTCACAGCCTTGATCTTGGCTCCACCCCTAATGTCTCCTGGCTCCACCCCCCAAAGTCTCCTGGCTCCACCCCCAAAGTCCCCAGATATTTCTTAAATTGGACTTGGCAACCCTACTAGGCACCCTGTCCCCACACGCTGCCTGGAGCCTCACTGCCCCTTCTGCCTGCCTGAGACCTGGGTGGACGAAACAGGCAGTGTGGCTTCACTCTGAGGCTGCCTCCTGTTAACCCTGCACTCCCTCTCCCACCATTTATGGACTGTGTTTACTCTGGCCCAATGTTAGACATACAGAGCTCTTAGTTATCATAGACCTATATTATCGGCTTAGGTTTATGTAAGCACAAGAAAACTGCCCAATGAACATTCAGATGTTAAATGTACAGTAGTGGGACTGTGAACTAACCCAATATGGACATTAATACCAAATACCCACTTGTCTATAGGCAATGAATCCTGTTTGACTTTAAGCATTTGGCATTTGTGTCAGCTTCCATATGGACATTTACTCTGTATGAATCATGCAGCAGTGTCCCTTGCTAGTCCCCAGTCAGTTCCCTGCTTGTGTCTGTTAGTATGTGCCTATTTGTGTCTGCCCTACAAAGAGGACTCTAGGACCACACTTTCCAGATGAGTTGCCAAGTCCTGCTGACTGCAACTGTGTTCCTGTCCTCAGAAGACAGCATGAAAGGCAGCCTAGGTCAGCCATGTTCCTGAGATGTTCCAAAAGGATAGCATTCCTTCCTGCAAACCACATCCAGAGGAGACATGCAAACCATGCACCACATTCCAGAGGCCAGCATATTTAACAAGATTGTTCCTGTCAACCATTTAGGAGATTTCTGAACACAAAGAAGAAGCCCAAGAGAGGAATCATTGCCAAGGTCTTAATTTTGTCACTCAGACCATTCCCATTGTGTTTGCTATTGTGTTACAACAGGTAGCAATTTGTCCCCACATTATCATATTATGTTTCTTTGTTTAGGTAGGGTTTGCAACAGGTAAACCCATCAACGCCCATATCCTTTTTCCAAACCCTCATGGGAGCTTCCTCTTCTGTGATGTCACATGTTGCTATGTCATAGGTCACATGTAGTAGTGTCATGGGTCATCTGATGCCATCACCTAAGGTTATGAATTTGGCTATATCTAGACTGGTTTTGGCCCAGTTCAGCGTGTCTCTTTTACAGTATCCATACCCTGCTGTCTGAGCCACCCCCAATTACCTAATTGGTATTGGGCCCTATTACAGCAGGTGATGTGGATCATCTCTTGCTTCTCCATTCCCTTATCATCTTTGTTACTGGACTATTTCTTCTGCAGTCTTCAAGATATGTAAAATATTTACCCTGTCAGTGTTTTGTCCCTATGTGTTTCTCCTGCTATTATTCCTAGGACTGTATGTTTGTTGGTGTAATTTTTATTTTTCTATATACTTGAACTAAACCCATTTTTAGATATATCATCTCCTCATTATTGGGCTTGGGCTTTTGGGGAAACCATTCTGGTATATACAGGTTGTTGACCCCACTAATTTTGCCATCTTTGCCCACCTAAATTAATTCCCCTACCTCATTTGAGGGCAATTTGGCTTACACTCCCCTGTGAGGAAAGGCAGCCTCAGAGCGAGGCAAAGGCTCTGCACCACCTCTTTTGCCCACCTGGAACCCAGGCAGATGAAAGAGATGGTATGGCCTTGCTCTGAGGCTGCCTCCCCTGCAAGGGAAGGCAGCCTTGAAGTGAGGCAGAGGTGCCATGCTGCCTCTTTTGCCTGCCCAGACCAGGTGGACAAAAGAGGTGGTGCTGTGGCAACTGGCCTCCTCAACATTTAAATACCCCCACTGATCAGCTGATCAGCAGAGGTCTTTAAATGGAGGGAGGAGGCAAATCAGCTGTTTCTGCTGCTTCTCCACCTAGCAGGGAGGTGGCAAGTGCAGCCCTACCTCTCCCCATTTAAAGAGCCCCCAATGGGGGGCAGACATAAGGGGCATGGGTTGGGAGGCAGCCTGGGGTGGCAAAAAACCCAGCGCCGACCCTACTAGATGGTGTTTCTCAACAAATGCATTTTCCCTCCCATCCCTTGAATTGTTCTTTCTCTATGACTAACTGGGTTAAGAAATAGGAAGACTTGGTTAGAATTTAATGTGATCTAAATATTACTATCTAATATTTGTGGTTTATTTGAGACTATAGCAATCTGGTTGATTAGAAAATCAGAAAATAGTGAGATAGTTACTTTGACAGCTTTTGCTGTGTTCTCCTAACTGATTAGTTTGTTTTAAGGGTGCTCTGTAAAGGAAGGCTAGGAATCACAGGGCTGATTTGGTCTGCTAGTAGGGAACTGATCCTAATCCCTAAGGTAAACCTGAATTTAACAAAGATAGCCATAGAAGCAATTACTAGGAATGGGCACCAACCGCAAAGGAAAATGTAGTTCAGTTCATGGCTTTTGACATGCCTAATTTGCAGACCACAAACTTTTAGGGGCCAAAAAGCTGGTTTGTTCTGTAAGAATGGTCTCGCAATGTGCTAGAGACACCAAGCTTGGTGAGGATTGGATTTATGGAATCTGTGTTATGTCCCCCAAGAAGGTGCCCCCCATAAATCTAACCTCCCCAAACTTGGAGGGCAGGTACAGGAGAGTCAGTCAGAGATCCTCTGTGAATTTGGTATCTCTATCTTGCACACTCCTTAATATCCTGAACCTGCACCTGTCAAAATGACTACCTGTCATTGATAGGCGATCATCTTGATGGACAGAGGTTCAGGAAGTTTAGGAGTGAATAGAATAGAACCTGTATAAGCTGGAGACATCAAAGTTGCATGAAGAGGAGCACTCCCTTGGATACTCCTCTACGTGCCCTCCAAATTCCACACTGACCCCCCCCCCATTGCTTTGGTAAACATTTTGATTGAGTTGAGACAATCTATCTGGAAAGGTATCCATTCACAAAACAGCATGAATGTTCACAAACGGTTTGAAAATTCATGGAAGTTTGTGTTGGTTGACCTGCCACAAACTTCACTTCACAAACCAGCCCAAATTTAGTTTGTGAGCCAGTTCATGCCCATCCCTAGTGATTATCTGGAATGGGTATACATGATCACTTTTGATATTCTTCTACATATTCTTCCCTTTCTTATGCTCTTAAGTTTGATGATCTACATGAAATACAATGGACTTGTTGGACGGTCCTAGAATATTGGAATGAAATTTGTTTTCATTTATTTGGATTTTTGTGTGTTTGTCTTTATGCTTTAACTCAAGTGCTGTTGGCATCACAGAGCTACTCCTTTCCAAAAAGTAATTTGTCAAAAAAAAAAAATCAGACCAATAAAAGATAACTGTTGTGGCAAATAGGAAAAGAAAGCTGAGCAAAGTTACAAGGCTCTGATTGAAAATGACATGGAAGGAAGAAGGATGTATTGGAATGAGTCAGAAGGCAGAGAAATTTCTGAGATCATAGCTATCTGGATAAACGTGCCTTTGAGGTGAATGAAAATAGCTGACACCATTACAGGGGCAAAGCTTAATATTGCAAATCTTGATGGGCAAGGATGCTTGGAGAAGGGGCTTGTATAAATGTATGTATGAGAAAAGCAAGGTCTGCAAGAGCCTGAGGAAGAAGAAGGATTAGCTATAAACTATTTAAGAAGCCCCATACAGTTCCTTAGGACTTATGGTAATTAGTTGAAGAAGTACAGAGAAGTGCAACACAGCAGGAAATGCATTTATTGCTTTAAGCTACTTTGGGCACACTTACACAACATACTCTTGATAACATTGAACTCAAAATAAAATCGGCTTGAGTTACTGACTTTTTAATCATCATACCAAACTCCCAAGCAATGGCCTTATGCATGATTATTTTCCCTTGATAGGATCAGGATATAAATATTTACTTGTGAGTGGGATTGTTTCTAACAGATATATTTTAATATGCTTTTCAGGGCATCGGCAAGGGAAGTTTTAAGCAGAAGTCTGCATTGTAGCAACAAAAAAAAACATTCCTGCTCTGTAAATTTAAATAAAGTAGCCAGGATTTGAAGCCGCAAAGTACTAAAGAAGATCTGCACTCTTCTAAGTCAATAGGTAAATAAATGTACTAAAATGCCCACGTGTCATTAAAATGTGTGTGTTGGGAGGGGGGGGGGTTGTGTTCAGGCAAAAAAGTGCAACCTTGGATCTGCTTAGCTATGGTTAGTTTGTGAAAGCAAGGGCCTAATTTGTGGACCTGGGGGTGTGTGGAAAGGATGGTGACACAATGCTGGCTGCGCTGGCTGTGGCTGGCAGCACAACTAGGCAGCAGTTGGGGAAGCCTCTGTGACTGCCTAGCCTCCTGGTTGTCCTTCCTCCAGCCTGGCCAATCAAGCATAGCTTGACATGGGTGGTGGGTTGCAATCAAGTTGGCTGGCCTTGGGGAGAGTTTTCCCTCTGGTCTGCCTGGCCTGGGTGTTAAGGACCCAGCTGCACCACCTGGCTCAGTTGGCTTTGTGACTTTCAGCAGCACAGCAGTGGAAGAAGAAGCAGAGAGCAGTGTGGGATGCAGAAGACCCAAAGACCTTGGTGCAAGAAAACTTATGGCAACAGCACAGTATGGAATGCAGGGGAATTGTAGTGGAAGTGATAACTTTTGAGGCAGCGTGGCGGGGGGTGGACCTAGTATTGCCTGAGCAGCTCTGCCACCTCTTGGGGCAGCCAGGTCACTGTCCCCCTGCTTCTCTTTAGGGCCAAGGAGGGCAGTCATGTTTAGCAGACATGGCAGGTTATTATTAGGGCTTCAGAAAGAGCAAGGGAGTTGGGCTACCATGCATTCTCCCATCCTCCAGGAGCTGAAATCACTCTCCACCCCCAAATCACTTCCTGCTGAGCTGAAGTTCCCCCTTTCTCCCCTCTTCCCAGTCTTTTATCCTTCAGAAGGGGGGTGTTGCTCAGTGGCATGGGTTCTGCCAAGAGGAGAGGGTCCCAGGTTCCATCCCTGGCATCTCCAGCTAAAGGATAAATAATTGGATCATGAAAGATTTTGCATGGTCCCCTGAGCAGCCCTCATTTTTCGAACTTCCTCAGAATCACCTAGAATGCAGCTGGGTCTGCCCACATTTCCAATTGTTTACCATTTTATAATTTTTCTCAGCAGGTCTAGGATGGCTCACAAGTGGGGTTGCCAACCTCCAGGTGATGGCTGCTGATCTCGGATTACAACTGATCTCAAAGTGACAGAGATCAGTTCACCTGGAGAAAATTATGGCTTTTGAAGTTGGATTCTGTGGCATTATGCCCCATTGAAGTCCCTCCCCTTCCCAAGCCCTGCCTTCTTCAGGGCCCACCCTCAAAATCTCCAGGATTTCCCAACCTGGAGCTGGCAATCCTAGTCCCAGGAAGGGAGCCAATTCAACCCAGGTGCAATGAGCCTTGCCCTTTCAAACAAGGGGCCAGAAAGTGCATGTCAAGAAGTCTTGGGCTTCGTTGGCACCCGGCAAGCAGAAGGTGGCTGGACCAGCAACGAGGCAGTAAGGTGGGTACAGACAGGACACCAATACTATCTAGCAGGGCCTTTCTCAGGCCCTGCAGTGCCTCACAGAAAGTGTCAAACAGCTGGGCTCCCTTCAGCAGGCCCCAGAAAAGCTTGCAGATGTGGGTGCTACCCACGAGGTCTGTCAGTCCAGGAGAGGCTGAGCCAGGGTGCCTGCCTAGTTCCTAGAGTCCAGTGCCTCTAGGAGCTACAGCAGGGGCTCTCACAGGAGATGACAACTGAGCTAGAAGAGTCATGGGAATCACCTAAAGGCAAGGAGGACACACTACAGCAGGGAGAACTCAAACATGCATGGGAACCTCAGTCAGACTTTCTCCAACAATTAAATGGTGAAATTTTCAGGGAATACCGGTGAGCAGCTGTTCATAAAGCAGGCCTGCTGGCATGGGCACTCAGGAGGTGGGTTGCTCCCAGTCAGGCAGGGGTAGGTCCTGAGCTGCACAGCAGGCAATCTGAGCTGCACAGCAGGCTTTGGATGGGCTGTCCTCTTGCCTGCACTTTTGGGGATGACAAGGATCCTTTATGCATCCACCTCACCTAAGTGAGCATACCATACTGAAAAAGCAAGGTGGGATCTTATGAATGACAAACTTTGGCTGGTCATGGTTGGTCCACACATTAAAGGTAGATTGGATGCCACTAGGATGAGCAGGTATGGCTCCAAGCAGGACTCAGCCCACAAAGTTGCACTGGGAATTCAATCAGGGAAAGTGTCAGAGGTCTTGGTGCAGTTTGATGCTAGTACACAAATAGTATAATGCAAATATTCATCACAGACATACTGTGCAGACAGAAAACAAAATGCCAGAAGTGGAAAAGCAAGTGAGTGATAGCTATTACTTGCACAGGTTATAGGCAAATTATTAGGGATGGGCAAGAACCAAGAAAATGTGGTTTGGGTCACAGTTCTTGATGCGTGTGGTTCACAAACCATGGGCCATCATGAACTTTTTGAAAGAAGATGGAGCAGTTTGGTTTGTGATGTTGCAGAATGGCCTCCCAGCAAGCTAGAGGCACCAAGCTCACAGAAGATCTCTGGATTGGACTCACAGAGTCTAAGCTATAGTCCCCCAAAGAAGGTGGCCCATCCTTTATAGTTTCTAATGGAGGGGGGTGGGACCCAGCAAAGAAAAAGCAATGACAATAGAAGCCCTGCAGAACAGAATAAGTTCCAGACAATCTCTGAAGTAAAAACTGAAGCTGGGGGTATTTTTGCAAGCCTAGCATAACCAGTGCAATGTGCCCAGCAGAACCAGTCCCACTGTGGCAGGACTAAGGTCAAGCCAGGAAACTGCTTTTAGGGGGAATTTCAGGTTCAAAAGTGTATAGAATGGACCCCCTGCAAGCTACACATACCAAATGTACAGGTGTCACAGGTCACGTTCAGGGGGCAAGCATTGCTCACAGGAGGTGAGAATCTAGGCACAAGTTAACAAAGTCCTCAAATCAAAAGCAAAGAGTCATTACCAAAGTGTTGGTAGGGAAGCAGAGTCAGGAGTTCAGTCTGAAAGTCAGAAGCCAAAAGGTCATTATGGAGAAGCTGTCCGAGAAAGCATTGTCGAGAGGTCTAAGGGCCATACTAACTGGAGTCACACTAAAAGCAAAGAGTCAAGGTCAGAAGCCAGTTCAGAAGTCATATGAGCAAAGCAGGCTCCAGAACAGTAGCCACAGCATCAGTGGTAGAGTGACTTGTTGCTTCCATACCTAACAGCCTCCCTTGGCTGGTTTTTATAGGTATGTACCTATGGGTCAAATTTGAATTCAGCTGCTTGGGAGTAATTCTACAATTCCTCAAGCAGCTGGTGTCAGACCAGGAGGCAAGCACTCTGTTGTCTCTCCTGTGCTTCTGCTCATAGCCTCTGTCTACAGCACTCAAAGGATGTGGGTGACACTCAAAGGCTGGGAATGATCAACTCAGTTTCCTCTGTTGACTCAGGGCTGGAGACTGTTAGTGCTTCTGCACCAGCTCAACGCTGTGAATCCTGACCAGCCTTCCTGCTTGATGGATTCTTCTGACTCAGAGCTGGCTACACCTGGCAACTCTTCTCCTGAGGAGCCCTTTTCTTCCGAGGACTGCTTACTGAGCCTTGGCTGACCCATGACCCCAGGAAACCAACCTACTCCTCTACAATCTCTCCAAGTTGGCAGCAGATTACATTTCTGGAGTGGTTCTGCTCCATGTGCAGGGGATGGATGAAGAACACATGACACATAACGCAGCTGCTGTGTAATATAGAGAAGCCTGAGGGAGTGGGTTTGGAGCAGCAACATTATCCGTAGGCACATGGTCATAGACACTGAAAACAACATCCTGGCAAAGGTGAAGTGTGTGCACCTCATGGACATCGTCTACCAGGCACACATGCTTCACTTGGTGATGAAGGATGCTCTAGGGCTGGGGAGAACTGTCAAGGCCACCTGGAATGCTACTCCTCTCAAGATGCAATCCTTGCTCAAGACCTGCTGGAGCCTGGTCACCCGCTTCAAGTGTAGATTTGAGTCTGGCCAGCTTGTACTCCTCTTTATTGCAGAGAGGATGCAACCTAGTGGTGATGCCCACCTGTAACCTTTCTAGGGTTGCCAAGTCTAACTCAGATAATATCTGGGGACTTTGGGGGTGGAGCCAGGAGACTTTCCCTAAAATAAATAAATAAAAACACAGCAATGCAGTTCCCCTGAATAGTCTTCATTTCCTCACCCAAGCAGCTGCAAATCATCTCTCTCTCTCTCTCACACACACACACACACACACAAGCAAAAATAAAACAGTTTGCAATCCCACACTCGTGTGGTCTTAGTGGGGCAATTTACTCATTAGTTGCTGAACTTCCAATAGCACAGGGAAACCAAAAGTTCAAGTTTACCCTTTACTGTGCAAACAATGTCTGAAAAGCTTGTACAACAAACAGAGGGTCTCAGCTGCTTTCACAGCTATTGGGAGCAGCCACGTTGTTCTGCCTGCTCACGTGCCCCCATTCAGCCTTAAAGACACAGACATACCATCCAAATAGGAAGCCTTTGCAAGCTTTCTCCTAGCATTCTGAAGGGGAAAGGCACATGGTAGCTGTGGGGGCGGAGCTTCCCCACACTGGCCAGCTGACTGGGGGCAGGAAGAGTCTGGGAAAGTGGGAGAACCCCCACTGGGAGCTGGGGATTGGCAAGCCTAAACCTTTCTGTTAAGGCAACCTGTGGTAGAACAGCCAGCTCCAGTGTGAAGGCCAGCTTCCAGTCCAGCCTTCAAAATCAAGGTGATGACTTGCTCCAGACTGGCTGTTTGGGCACACAGCAATTCACAAACTGCCATGAACCACTACAAACAGCACCATTCGTGAAACGTTCATGTTGGGCACCCTTCCGTGAACATTGGCTTGTGAACCACAAATTGATCAAAATTTGTGATGAACTTTACTTTGTGAGCCAGTTCTTGCCACTCCTACAAATGATGTGACTCCAATGCAAACACTCCTCTATGTTTCAGGGTATACATGTTTATGATGTAATCTGCCCTGAGCCTGTTCTACGGGAAGGGTAGGCTAAAAATCAAATCAAATAAATAAATACAAATGAATAATTAAAAAAACAGCAAAACTAGAGCAAGAGTACACCAAGAAAAACTACAGACTAATTTGCAGCTGCAAGACTTGAAAGAAAACAAAAATGTATTAGCTTTGGAGTATCCTGGACAGCTAATCAGTATGTGTCCTCCTTAGCAAAAGTTGAGAAAGGAGGGAGTTTTGAAGTCCTGTGTACATTTCCAAATAAGGAAAAGAGCTGGTAGTAAAAAGGGAAGTGTACTAGATGCAGAATTCAGATTTTGAGAGTGATTCTAGCTAGCCAGAACTGGGCCAGAGTGAAAGGTAAATCTGAGTTGAATATTCCAACAGGAGCACAGGTATGTGTTGACTGGAATGTTAATTAATTAAATGAACCTTATTAATTACTAAGAGAGAGACTTGATTAATAGGTTTCAGCAAAGGGGGCAACCTGGTTTCTTTTGGAGGCTGCCACTGGTTGTGTAATGAGCTTATGCGGAATTGTTTCTGAACTGCCCTTCTCTGCTTCTGCTCAATCTTTCCATTATGTATGGCATAAAATATATAGTCAGGTCCTTGTAGAACCGGTGGCAAGATGGAGGGGGAAAGCACAGAGGCCACAAAATGGAGGCTCACTCCCATATAAATTGCATAGGAATATAATATAGCTACCTATATTTCACCTTTATGATTATGCATAATTCCCAATAATAAATTGCATTCATAAAGAGACTTTTAAATTAATAATGTAGATTAATTTTTAATTAAGCTAAAGTTTTATATTTAATGCTAAGAGCATTCACAGGCATATCAAACAAAATAATGCAATTCATATTTTTAATAAGACATGTTAATTGATAGAAAATATTCCCCCCAGATTTTGAAACGTTCAGCATAAAAAGATGTTAATTGATGTGATATTCTGTGTTCAGTATGCACAATTTAAATGTCCTCAGTGAGAGTGAAACAGGGAAAGCTGAAGTCATATGATGATTAACATGGAATAGAAGGTCAGAATCAAGATTGCAAGAGCTAATGGGAAATATCTTTCAAAGCTATAGCAAATGAGCCTTAGAACATTAGAAACTGCTGATAGAAGCCTGGAAACCATCTTGAATGTCAAGGGATATGTGCTTCCATTTTCAGTGTTTGATTGTTCATCTAAATAGTTAATGAAAATATTATTAGAATATTCAATTGATGAAACAAACTCCTGCAGTCACATCCAACATAGTTTATTCAGTATTCATTTGACAAAATATTCACTCGACAAAAAAAAAAAAATGACAGGAATTTACTCATGAGCAGCAATCTTCAGAGAGAGAGATGTACTTTTATATTTGTTCTGTTTTAAGGTATCATCATTACACTTAGAAGTCATTAAGGGGTCTTGATGGCTAAACTGGTTAATAAAATATAGTGATGTGTTATTCACAGCCAAATGAGAAATGTTTTGAGATGGCTGGAATTAATTTATTCACCTTCACTAAATTTCTCCCACTGATACAGCCTTTGCAATACCTGTATGAGAAGTGAATCGTGTTAATTAAAATATGACTTAACAAGGGGCCTGGTCCTCTTACCCTGACCTTGGTGCTTAGATGTTAATGATAGACACTATTTCTACACAGAAATAGTAGAAATGGTCTGACTTTTCTCCTACTGGGCCTAATGCTATCTGGGGCAGGGGGGTTATATAAAAGAAAACCCATGACTATTTACAGTACAATACTGCTAAGTAGAGTTCTAAACCCATACGAGGATGTGATTCTGTTTAGGATTACACTACTGGTGCTAAGGTTGCCAGGTCCTTCCTGACAACTGGCAGGGGACAGAGGGGACCTACAAGGAAAAAGGCCTAGGCCTTGTTGCTGGCATCACACAGGAAATTATGTCATTATGCCAGCCACCTCCAGGTGACACTCTAACATTTGGGCAAAAGCTCTATAGTAAAACTATAGTTCCAGCAATTGAATAGGGAATTTAGAAGTGACAATACCCTATATATTTTCAGGGAATTATTAGCCCTTTAAAAAAATATAAAAATTAATTCAGGATAAAAATAGAAGTAAAGTACAAAGGTTGCTGTCTCCATATTGTCTTAACAATAATGATTTATTGAGTTTTTGGAAAGATGTCTCTTTGGCCATGAATCTGTGATTCAATTCACTATCATGTATCCCTGCTTTCAGGTAGACAAAATATTTTAAGGAGCTGTTTTGCACTGGTTCTTCTTGCAACACCCAGTAGAGGACAGAATGCCAGATGACATCCCTAATGGGACCCCTGTACTGGAGAAGGATGTATGCAATGAGATCCATCAAATGAGATCTGGCAAAGCACCTGGCTCATATAAGGCCCAACTGAGCTTCTCAAATGAAATATTTTGTGGTGAGGGCAGGGTTGGCCCTAAAACCTTTTGGGTTTCTAGGCAGAAATAACTACTTCCACCACCACCACCCCATTCTGTCCTATGACCCCATAGGATAAAATGGAGGGATCAGGCCACCTCTGCAGCACAACACCAGAGAAGGGGTTTAAAATTTAATTCCCTTCTCTAGCATCACAATGCAGCAGCGTCCTGATCCCTCCATTCTTTCCTATGGGTACATAGGATAGAATGGAGGTGGGGGGAGAGAGTCACTGACTTTGCTCAGGAGTGCAAAAGCAGGGAGAAAGTCCCTGCCTCTGCCCCTCCAGGGAGGCGTGGGGGGAGGGCAATAGATTTCCAGGCTGGAAACACAGGAGGAAAGCCAGTCACCCTGCACCTCTGGGGCAGTCTCAGGAGATGCAGGAGCAGGCACTAGATCTTTCTCCTGTATTTCCAGCCAAGGCGGGGAAGGCACCCCAGTGGCTGGCTTAGTGCTGGCTAGCTGGCTTTGCTTCACCTCCCTTCCGATTCAGAAACAAGGTGCAGCAAAGTCATTAGGCCAAACAGGGACATTTGCCTAGGGTACTGGGAGGGTGGGGGAGTGCCTGATTCGGCATCCCCACTCACCCAGCACCTTAGGCAAATGCCTAGTTTGCCTAGTAGCAGGGCTGACCATAGGTGGGGGAGAATTCTAGAACCTATTTTCTCTACAATAAATCAGAACAGAGATACTTCCCTAGTTTAGAAGCATAGTATAATCATTCCAATTTTTAAAAAGGGTAATAGGCTTGATCTGGCCAACTATCAGCCAATTAACCTCCTATCACCTGTTGGGAAATTATATTTTTCCCTTCTGTATCAAAGATTAGAATGGACCGAGATCAATAAGACCCTGAGATGGGAACAAATAGGAGAGACTTTTCCACTACTGATCATTGTTGAACTCAAAGGTGTCAAACTCATTTTGTTATGAGAGCCAGATCTGACATAAATGAGACCTTGTCAGGCTGTACCGGGCTGTGTTAGCCGGGCCTTATGTGTACCTATTTAAGATTAGCTAGCAGAGATATGAACTTTTAAAAGGACACAGACAAACGCGACTAAAGATATTTTTTAAACCCCCCCCCTTTAAAATAGGACATTTTTCAGTATTTTACCTCATCAGACTCTGCCATTAACATGAGACACCTAATAAGCCCTCCCCCAGGTTAGGGCATTTGCTTTAGCCTGCTTTAATGCCATCCTCTCCAAAATATTACAGGGCAGATCCCAAAATAGGCCTGGAAAGGACCTCCCCCCATCTTTTACTGATAGAACCAAGCTTGGTATACTATGGTTGTCTAGCAACAGCCACTGAGGGGAAAGTGAGTTGGTGACGAAGGCAGCTTCCCCAGTGGCCCAACCCTTGTCTGTCCTTGGTCTGGAGGGTGAGGTTGCTCTTCATAGAGACTGAGCAACAGGTGGCTCAGCCAATGCAAGGTGAGGTGAGTCATTGGCAACAAGGCTTGCCTTTTATGCATAGATTCTTTCCCATCATTACTCAAGATCATTTGATCATAGGAGCTCTGAAAAGGAAATAAACATGTGATAGCAGATGTGCAACTTCAGACAAAAAGATATTTTATACAATTGCTTGTATGGGCAAAATTTTTCTGTGTTGGGGTATATAGGACAAATCTGCTACCATAACAGGAATGAAAATTTTAAATGACTCTCTTCACTTTCTTTAAACACAGGTGTATGCCTGAAGGGCTTGCATTTGCACTTAAGTCTTACAATTCCCTAATCTGATTAGTTCTATGTAATTGCTCTCTTGTCTGTTTCTATTGTTAGACAAGTTTAAGCTTTCTCCTTTGTGCCTAGTCAGCATTGGCCTAACTTTGTTTGTTCAGTTTGGTGGTGAAAAGTGCCATCAAGTCACAACTGACTTATGGAAACTCCATGGGGTTTTCAAGGCAAAATATGTCAGAGGTGATTTGCCATTGCCTGCCTCTGCCTCCTCACTAGTATCCCTTGGAGGTCTCCCTTCCAAATATTAGACAGGGCTGACCCTGCTTAACTTCTGAGATCTGATGGGACTGTGCTAGCCTGGGCTACTCAGTTCAAGTCCTTGTTCAGTCTACCTGACTAATTTGGTTTTTTGCTTTGAATGCCCACCCTCTACCACCCCCATGGTTCCATGAAAAAAGCCCAAAGGAAAAAAGTCCAAAAGAAAAAAAGCTCACAGAAAAAAGCCCACAGTCATAAATGCTCACAGGAAAAAAGCCCACATGGAAAAATACCATGTAAAGCACCATGGCATTTATAATTGTTATTTATAACTTATAAATAACAATTTATAACTTATAAATAATAATGTAAAGGTATTTATAATTGTGGATAACCATTTTCCTCCGTTTATGAGAAAGAACAGATATTACCTATATTTTATGTTGTTATTTTAGGATTAAAATATGTCATATTCACATACAACAATGTGTGTTGTGATTTTATTAAATATAATTAAATAATAATTTTGCGAAGTTATTTGCATATTTGATGGACTACAGAGGGACCTGGCTTGCCCATGACTGGTATGTGGGAATAGGTGAGGTAGGTGGTAGCCTGCGGTGCCACCTCATCTATGGGGCACCACTAGGCATCCCCTCTCCTTGCCCCGGTGCTCTCGGCTTCCCAGATCACAGACCCGGGAAGCTGGGAGTGGCTGGACAGCACTTTCTTGGATTCCCTTGCAACTCAGAGGAGAACATGCACCACCCGGCTGCTCTCACCTTGAAAGTGAGAGCAGACGAGTGGGGCGCATTCTTCTTCTCCGAGCTCAGCTTCCCTTGCAAAAGAAGCTGAACTCAGAGGAGAAGAGAGCACCTGGCCCCGCCTGAGTGCTATTGTCTTCAGGTGAGAGTAGCTGAGCAGAGCACCTTCTCTCCTCCAAGCTCGGCTTCCCTTGCAAGGGAAGCTGAGTTCCAGAGAGAAGAACGCACCCAGCCCTGCCTGCTCTCGCTTTCAAGGCGAGAGCAGCCAGGTGGGGTGTGTTCTCCTCCAAGCCTGGCTTAACTTGCAAGGAAAACCAAGCTTGGAGAATGCCTCTGAGTGCGCTCTCGGAGGTGCTCTGAAACTGCCCTAAGGGCAGTCTCAGATTGCTTCTGAGGGCACAGCGCTCCCCTGCAGTGCTGCTGCACCTGCCCTCCCTGTGGGTGAGGGTGCAGCTGCAGGGCAGGCATGGGTTTGGGGACACAGGGGCAGGTGCCAGCCTGGGGTGCACAAGGCCCATATTTCATATACAGGTGAGAAATATGCCATTAATAACTGCCATATATGCTAAGCTTCCCAGGTCCTTTACCAGCAAAGCACAACTCAATCAATGTGCAATCATTGAAGCACAGTCACTTAAGCACTGTAACCCCGGAGTGGAATGTGTCGGCTACATTGCTCCCACATGTTGATTGCAGTGACCTTTCAGATGGTTATTTGTCTAAAATGTTGGTGAAAGTGGAAATCTACCCACCAGGAGAGGACTATCTGCCATGACTAATTTCATATTTATTCCATACAGCAATTGCACAAGTTTCAGAGTTGAAAAACCACTGTCTGTTGTAACCCGAGCCAATCTTTGTGACAGGAAGCAACAGATTCAGCAGGCCTGCAGTTTCCAGCAGATTATGTAGATGCCAAAGAATTTTTTTTAAAAGGGGTGTTTTTTAATGGATGGCTGTGAACTGCTTTGTGGATCCCACATTAGTGCAATCCTATGTGGATTTACACCATTCTAAGATCACTGAGTGGAGTAACTTTACAAGTCACATATATTGTGCTCCATTTCCTTGATTTGCTGAAACTCAGTTAGAAGAGAGGAAGAATACCCACCAAGATGATTCTTGTGATTTGGGGAGAAAGGCCAGTTGGACTGGCCAACTACATGGACTCCAGACTCCAAACTCTAAGCCAGTTCACTCAGGTGTTTTGGTCTCCCTTTCTGTCTTACAGTTGTTGCAGATTCCCCTCAGATTCCACATATCCAGGGCCCAATTCAGACTGGGACTATGGTGTGCAGGGAGAAAGGACTTCTGCCCTACCCTGCTTTATTATCCCATTCCAAAATGGACCATGGAGGTAGGCTTCCCAATCCCCAGGTTTCAGTGGGGGAACTCCGGGTTTTACAGGCTTCCCCCTGTCTCCAGCCAGCTTTGCCGGTGGGGGGAAGCCTCGCCCCCACAGCCACCATGTACCTCTAGATCTCTGGCATGTTTAGAAACCTGCAAACAGGTCCTGTTTCAAAATGCCTGTGTGTGTGTGCCTTTAAAGTTGAGCAGGAAGCAGGAAGTACTTCATGGGGAAGGGTCAGTAGCAGAAGCTCTTCAGAGAACTGCCCCTCCATTTGTTTTGCTTTCGTTTTATAGCAAGAAAGTGGGTGGGTATGAGTGTGTGTATGAGAGAGAGCAGCGTAGCTAGGGTTGCCAATCCCCAGGTGGGCAAATACAACAGGAAACCACAGCTTACAGATAATTAAACACATAGAACCAAAGCTGTGTACGGTAAACTTCAAACACTTATATTACAACATTTATTCACATAACCTTGTATCCTTATAAGTTATTTCAGAATCTTTCAGAGTCCATTTCATTCCAAGAAATAAAAAAAAAAATCCATTCCTGGATGCCAAATTCGATGAAAGGTACCAACTCCTGCTGTCCAGTATAGCTTCTACTCGTAGGAAGTACTGTATGTTCAAATTCCCTCAGGCAGCAGTCCACTGTCCACCCGGTGCAGCAATACAATTCTGGCTATTCCCATGTTTCATTTATACTTCAACAGGCTGCATTATTATACTAGGAACCTGTGCTCAGGCAACTGCTCTCATTGACTTTCAAGCTCCACTCACAATCTGCACTCAACGGTTCCCAAACGGGAGAACTGTTGCGTGCAGATTGTGAGTGGAGCTTGAAAGTCAATGAGAGCAGTTGCCTGAAGGTCATCAGAAAGCAGCAGGGGGGAGGGGAGGAGGAAAATGTCTGCTGGGAACTCTATTTTTCTGTATGGAGGATTATTCCCATAAGAAATAATGGAGAATTGATCTGCAGGTATCTGGGGCTCTGGGGGGGCCTGTTTTTTGGGGTAGAGGCACCAAGTTCTCAGTATAGCATCCAGTGCCTCTCCCCAAAATACCCCCCAAGTTTCAAAAAGATTGGATCAGGGGGTCCAATTCTATGAGCCCCAAAAGAAGGTGCCCCTATCCTTCATTATTTCCTATGGAAGCTGTGTTGTCCCTTTAAATGTGATTGCCAGAACTCCCTTGGAGTTCAATTATGCTTGTCACACCCTTGCTCCTGGCTCCACCCCCAAAGTCTCCTGGCTCCACCCCCAAAGTCCCCAGTTATTTCTTGAATTGGACTTTGCAACCCTACATGGAGGTGCTATTTGCCAATTGGGAAAGCCCATATCTACCCTGGCTGACTGTGACTCTTAGGCTGTGATCAGACTTGCAGCTTGATCCAGTTTGGTCCCATTTCTAATTGATCCAGTTTTTTTGTTTGTTTGTTTTGTAATGGAGAGTTCTGATCAGACTTAGCCCTTAACCTGCTTCTATACGTTTTCACCCTGCCCTTCGTTGATCACATGCAGCAGCCAGGGAGTGGGGCAGTGGGCTTTTTCCCCTTGTTGTCTTCTGAGCATGCACACGTGCTTATGGGAAACAGCATTTCAAATATCTGGCAGAGTGGTGGCAGCTGATGACCAATGAGATTGCTAAAGAAGGCTTCAGTCAGTGTGACGTGTTTTAGCTATAATCATTGTTTTATCTTATTTTTAAAAGAGGGATTTATCTTCATCTGCATAGAAATCAATGCACCCTTTTGTAACTTCAGCCCTTAAGTTGTTTTATGACACTCACTACAGGATGGGTGCTCTACCAAGAAGATCTAGGAAAGTTTGGAAATATATTGGCTGAATCCAGGCCCCCAGAGAATGGAATTCTGAAAATTCACGGACTCTTCCTTTTCTGCCCATCCTCTCTTTGAATATATCCTTATCAGAACATACCTTCAGGACCACCCCTTTCCCATATGAATCACATAGGACTCTAAGATAGGTGACACAATATATCCTGGTGGTCCATGGCCCCAGAGAAATCCAACTTGCCTCCACTAGGGCCAGGGCTTTTTCAGCTCTAGCCTTCGCCTGATAGAATGAGCTTCGTTGGAGAACAGGGCTCTGCAGACCTGTTGCAGTTCTGAGAGGCCTGTGAAACAGAGCACTTCTACCAGGCCTTCAGCTGAGGCACCAGACATTGCCTTCTATTAGGCCCACCACCACCAGTGACCTTGGGGATCTGATGGACCTCTGAACCTGATGATATCATGACTATTGAGGAAATGTTTTCTAAGTTGTGTATTTTAGCTGTGAGAAACGGGGGGGGGGGGGGGGGGACCAGCGGGAAGGTGTTGCCATGGATGCAGTAATGCAGGAGAGGCCATTGCAGTGACCATCTGCCAGGCATAGCCGGACAGTGACAGCAATCCCTTGGCACCTGTCGCATCAACCATCACCAGTGGTCTGACCTAGCCTCCGATCGCAAAGCATGGAGGCACACCATCCACCAGGCTGTCTCTTCCTTTGAGAACGCACGCATAGCTGGTCTTGAGGACAAAAGGAGATTGAGGAAGAATCACACTGCTACAGCACCAACCCCAAATCAGACTTTTCCCTGCAGCCACTGTGGCCGGATCTGCCTGTCCCGCATTGGTCTTGTGAGCCACCAGCGAGCCTGCAGCAGACGTGGACTACTGCACCCTTCTTAAATCTTCGTTCGCGAAGGCAAGCCGAGAGAGAGAGATTTTAGCTGTTTTTATATTGTAAATTTTAATATTGTTTTAATGTTAATTTTCTGATGGAACCTGCCTTGAACCTGCTTTGCGGGAAGGAAAGGATATATAAATCTAATAAAATAAATAAATAAACATTAGAAACTGACTACAAATTCTTAAAAAGGGGGAAGTGACTGATAGTTGGATTTCAGGGAGAAATCGGATAAAGAGGAATTAAAATAATTTCTTTTCACAGTGCTATGAGAAAGGAATACATTCAGGAAGTGTAAGTTGAACTCCTCAGCTAAGGAAGCCAAAGAATCAGCATATAGACCTTTTCCAAGGACAATGCCTTTTTCTTTGAATGCCTCAGGTTTCAGTAGCTCCAACCACCCTGATTTGTCATTGTCAATCAGTTGTCATTTAACTTATGGTCAAGATACAAACTTGACATTTCAAGTATCCCAGCCTTCTAAAGTCCATCTAAATATCAGTATAGCCAAAGACTGCTTTCTACATTTCACTTTAAGATCCAGGAACATTACATCACTCCCATCTTTGTAAACATCTTTTCAAGTTGGTTAATGCAGATTTTTAACTGGGTGGCTTCTTCTGGAGTCTCAGAATTCATACATCACACTCTGAGATAGTTGTCTGAACCATGTCAACAAGATGTTTTCAGACAGCTCTCAGAAAATACTAGAATTGTTTTTCCCCTTGAAACAACTTCAGAGCATTAGCTTTTACAAAAGAAGAGAGCCAATGTACTCATACTTTTTGCACATTGTTCCTAGGAGACTGGGTTTGGGTTTGGGACCATGTTTTCCCAATCATATTAAAAACCACAGCCAAGCCATGAAATTCAGGGGACAGTGTTTTTTAGAACAGTCACACTAAATTGTATCTAGATTTCAGAGTTATCATTAATTCTTATTATATATTCAGATGGAAAGACAAATGGTGCAAAGGAAAGACTCTTTAATGATTGTGTAACCCCTCTGTGTATTGCGTGCATTTTTGTCAGGGGGAATCTTCAAAAGTCTTAAAAGTTCTGTTCCCAGTTGGTACATTTGCCCTGATTGCTGAAGTTCAAGGCTAAATGAACAGTCTACCATAGATTTATTTTATTTTATTATTATTAAAGTTTGCCTTCTAGTTATATATTTGCAGGGTCTAGATTAGTCCAGTTTTTTTTCCAAGATTAATAGAAATGAAGTTCATAATTTACATAATGGGCTATCAAATTATTTTATTACATTATATATTCTTCTATTATGGCACTTAAAGCAGTTAACATAGGATTCTCAGGAGATTTCCTGCCTAGATGTTGACCATGCATATCCACACCAGCTTATCTTCAGTAAGATTGCTGAGTCATACACCATCAGACACCACCCTCGCAGATGATGCATTGAAAGCAGGAAACTAAATTTTTGCAGATCACTGAACTTGCGGCTCTTGTACTCCAAAGTCCATCAGGAAATAAATCTCCCACTCAGAAATAAAATTAAAGTCCATAGCTATATGACAGAATGTTAAATTGTCATGTTTGATGTCCAGTGTATCCCTCACAAAGCAAATCAATGAGAAGCAATTCATAATTCATTCTAAGCACAATAACTCAGCAACGGGTATGTTCTAAGGCCAAATCAATAAGAACAAGACACAAACATAAGTAAAACTGAAATGGTTTGCAAACAATAGATTAACAAATAAACTTGTAGAAGAACACAGGATAAGAACCAACAGATTTCAGAATTTTCTTCTTCCTTTGCTATTCTTGTGTGATCTGAGGGGAAAAAAACCTAATTTTGAGCAATGTTGAAAACCTACTGAAATGTTATGGGCAGAATACTTTTGTGCACCAAACTAGACATTGCAGGCAATTGTGTGTTTGCTTGTTTCCTTTCCAAACAAAAGGCAGCCATGAGAGACTGTAATCTTGAGTGGAATGTGGACAGGAAAGGAGTGCTTTATAGTTTCCACATCACTGTTTTCCCCACTCAAGACCTCAATTCCAAAACTTCTTGCATTTTTGCAGGTGAGGCCCCCATTGTCTTTTCAATGCCAAGGACTTTAGTAGTTTAGCATAACAAACTATTTATTAAGCTTTCATAACACAAATAGGAAAACAGTTTCCCCACTCTCTGCTTTGCAGCCTCCTTTTTGCTCTCCAATCTCTCTCTACTGAAGCAGAGAAATAACGAGGTCCACACAGATTTACTGGTTTGAAGCGAGCTTTACTTTATGGTACCATAAGCAGAACCCAGTTGGGCATGGGCCCCCAAAATGACTGAGTTAAAATCATTCTACATATAGACAGTTTTATTCACACAGAAAACAAGCAGGCAGGCACCCAGGCTTATCTGATTTCAAAGGGTCCCGCCTCCACTAAATTCCCCCTGGTAAAATTCCATGACTAAGTTTCCTTACTTATCTATATACAGCAAGTCACCTGTAGGAGGCTGTTCCTTCATCTAATCTTACAGCTGGAGCTCACACCCGCTAGGTGGTAGAGTCAGTTTCTAATGGCAGTTTTACAACAGAACCCTTAGTTTGAAGACAAAGCATATTTTTACTCAATATGACAAATATTATTATTGGGGGTAGTAATTAATTATTCAGGGACTGCCCCTTCACTACTTCCTGTTTTACATTTTTGTGTCTCCCTTGTTCCAACCCCTTAATTAAGATTATATTCCAGGGCTTTTATTGTAGCAGGAACTCCTTTGCATATGAGGCCACACACCCCTGAAGAGCCAATCCTCCAAGAGCTTACAGGGCTCTTAGTACTGGGCCTACCATAAATTCCAGGAGGATTGGCTACCTCAGGGGTGTGTGGCCTAATATGCAAAGGAGTTCCTGCTACAAAAAGCCCTGCATTTTACTACTACACCCATTACTTCCCCTCTGCAGGTAAAAATATTGTAGAATTTTATGAAGGAAAAGCAGCTGAAAAACAGTGAAAAAGTCCCTCTCTCAACCTCAAAATTATCAAGAGCATTAAGGCATGAAGCAAAAAGGCTTACATAAACAGCATGCACAGACAAAATAAATAAAGAAGAGTTTATTTGTACATTTCTTGATAACTTTCTACATAAGAGCAGTTGTGCCAATGTACCCTAAGAGGTGTGAATTATTCATTTCTTAACAACCCTTACAAACCACAGTCACATGAACTAGGTGTGCAATTCCCTGTCTGATTGGCAGAGAAGTTTGTCATTACATCAGAACTGTAAACTGGTGACAATGCCTATTTTCACATTTTTATGAAATGTAACGTCGGTGTACTCATCTCCATAAGGAAATAAGTTAAAACTGAATGGGCCCTTTCCCCTATAGAGCTATTCCCAACAGAGGAGATAAAAATGGAGCAATCATAGGAGTCTTTGGAGTGTGCTTTGTGAAAAAAAACATTGCAAACACCTGCATGAATTCATAAGTTTGAGCGAAGCCTTTCCCAAATAATGGCAAGCCTCAATAAGCCTTGCACATTGTGTGTTATATTGTGCTTGTGGTGGTGAAGTCTCATCACAAACAGCATGTGCATTAACTGAAGGACAAGAAAAGGAACACCAGAGACCAGCAGTGCATGAGAGAGAGACACGGACAGTTTCCACACTGAGGCTATTTTCTGCAAACCAAGGCTTTTTTTTTTTCCCCTAGCAGGAACTTATAGGAATGCGGTTCTGGCTGGCTTGGTGTTAGGGGCTGTGGCCTAATATGCCAATGAGTTCCTGATGGGCTTTTTCTACAAAAAAGCCTTGTGCGAAATGGTGACATCAGGGAGTGTGACCTAATATACATATGAGTTCCTGCTGGGCTTTTTCTACCAAAAAGGCCCTGCTGTAAATCAGCTGATGCTTTTCTGGCATTAGCTATAAGTGGAATTATTATGAAAGCACCACATCTCAGTGGGTATTATTCCTTTGAAACAAGTCACCTTCCTGTTTTCCCCTCCATGGGGTGTTTCTGTTCTAATTGTAACTCTACCACCTGCCACTGTTCATAGACATCAAGCAAGACTTTATTTCTTTTTTTTTAGAAAAGTGACTTGATTTATGCTATTATTTTAGGGCAACACATCTCTATCTGCTTGTCCCCACACTGTAATTATGTGGCAAATACATTAAACCAGCAAGCAGTGCCAAAGGAGCACCCTCTCCCATAAGGCTACATCCAAATTTCAGCTACTTTGGGGGGAAAGTACTCTTGGGAGACATCTTCCATATCTTCATCCCTTTTGTTCTTAGGTGTATTGTTCCCATCTTTTCTTTCTTTTATCCTGTTCAGTTATTTTTTTTTTGGGGGGGGGTCTCTCTTTCTGTATATGAATGCGTGTGTGTGCTGACTTCTGGTGAGCCCTACTGGGGCTAGTAGGCAAAGACATTCAGAAAGGTGGCTTGCTTGCCTACCTTTGCATCCCAGCCCTGGTGTTCCTTGGAGGTCTCCCGTCCAAGTGCTTGCCAGGGTTAGCCCTGCTAAGCTTCTGAGATCTGATGAGATCTGGCATGCCTTGGCTATCCAATGTGTTGATCTTTCAGCATGCCTAAATTTCTTTTCGAATTCTTGGAACTTGTGGAATAGATATCTTGTTCTTTGTTTTTTATTGTTCTCTTCTATGTCTTTACACTGGTTATTATAAAAGTTCTTTTCGGGTCTACATCTGAGTCATCAGAAAGCTGCATTTAGGCTTCTGATTCTGTCATCTCTTATTTTTGCTTCACCCCTATCTTTAGCAATTTTAAGAATTTCATCAATCATCCATCAAGGCTTTTCTTTTCTTTAGGCTACAGGAATAGTTTTTGTGCATTCTTCTTTTATAATATCTCTGGTTTCTACTTCTAATTCTTCTGGTTCACATTCACTTAAACTTAGTAATGCAAATCTATTCTTTACATAGTCTTTAAACTCTTCAGAAATGTTGCTTAGATTGTTTTTTGGCATTATGACTGTTCTGCTGTTTTTCTTCAGCCTTTATGGTCTAGACCCCTACCTGGTGGAATGAGCTCCCACTGGAGATCCAGGCCCTGAGGGACCTAAGTTAGAATCATAGCATTGGAAGGGACCTCCAGGATCATCTAGTCCAACCCCTGCACAATTCAGGAAACTCACAAATACCTCCCCCTAAATTCACAGGACCTGCATTGCTGTCAGATGGCCACCTAGCCTCTGTTTAAAAACCTCCAAGGAAGGAGAGTTCACCACCTCCTAAGGAAGCCTGTTCCATTGAGGAATCGCTCTAACGGTCAAGAAGTTCTTCTTAATGATTTAATTTCAACCCATTGGTTCTGGTCCTACCTTCTGGGACCACAGAAAACAATTCCACACCATCCTCTGGATGACAGCCCTTCAAGTACTTGAAGAAGGAGATCATATCACCTCTCAGCCACCTCCTCTCCAAGCTAAACATGCCAGCTCCTTCAACCTTTCTTCATTGGACTTGGTCTCCGGACCCCTCACCATTTTTGTCTCCCTCCTCTGGATCTGTTCCAGCTCGTTTATATCCTTCTTAAAATGTGGTTCCCAAAACTGAACACAATACTCCAGGTGAGGTTTTACCAGAGCAGAGTAAAGCAATACCATTACTTCACGTGATCTGGACACCCTATACTTCTGTTGATACAGAAGTTCCACAGGGCCTGTAAGACAGAGTGCTTCCACCAGGCTTTTACGTAATCCAGCGGGCATTCTTTGAAGTCACTGCTCCCGCCAGCACCCTATCATCAAGGTGCTCAAGTTGTGCTGAAAGTCTCCAGTCTACATGCTGTTGTCTAGTCTGTTGCCAATTGTATGGATTACTGTTCTTGGATCTGATTTGATACATCTGTAGTTACAATGTTTAATTTTTTGATTTGATTCATTTTAATGTTTAATGCTGTAAGCCACCCTGAGCCTACCTGTGGGATAGGGCGGGGTACACATTGAAAATTTAAATTTATTCTAAATTTTGATAGTAACAATTAATGATCTGTATTCACTATCTGGTCTTGTTTTAGCATAGAGCTTCTCTATCTTCTGTTTCTGATTATGTAATCTATTTGATTTCTATATTGGCCATCTGATGATCTCCATGTATACAACCGTCTGTTTGATTGCCTGAAACATATATTTCTGTGAATGAATTGTCTTCACAGAATTCTAAAAATCACTCTCCTGCTTCATTTGATGCTCCAAGCCCAAATTCTCCAACAATATTTGATTCTGCTTTGTTCACCGCATTTGCATTTCAGGCACCTATGATGATGATATTGGATTTATATCCCGCCCTCCACTCCGAAGCGCAGAGTCTCAGAGCGGCTCACAATTTCCTTTATCTTCCTTCCCCACAACAGACACTCTGTGAGGTGGGTGGGACTGAGAGAGCTCTCACAGAAGGACAACCTCTGCCAGAGCTATGGCTGACCCAAGGCCATTCCAGCAGGTGCAAGTGGAGGAGTGGGGAATCAAACCCGATTCTCCCAGAGAAGAGTCCGTGCACTTAACCACTACACCCAACTGGCTCTCCAGTTGATTATCAGCATATCTTGTTTAGATGTGTAATCATTTTCTTTCTGGACACTTGCACAAAAGCTTTCAGTTTCTTCCTCAACAGCATCAGTAGTTGGGGAATAAACCTGAACAATGGTTCTATTGATAGGCTTTCCACAGGTAACTGGAAAAAAGCCCAAAGGAAAAAAGTTCACAGAAAAACCCCCACAGTCATAGATGCTCACAGGAAAAAAGCCCACATGGAAAAATGACCACATGGAAAAATGCTCACATGGAAATAAGCCCACATGGAGAAAGGCCCACACAGAAAAAAGCCCATAGAGAAAAAACCCACAGAAAAAGTCCACATGGAAAGAAGTTCACATGAAAAGAAGCCCACATGGGAAAATACCATGTAAAGCACCATAGATATTGATAATTGCGGATAACCATAAACCTCCATTTATGAGAATGAACACGTATTACCTATATTTTATGTTGTTATTTTAGGATCAAAATATGTTATATTCACATGCAACAATTTGTGTTGTGATTTTATCAACTATAACTAAATAATATTTTTGCTAAGATTTGTATATTGGATAAACTGAAGAGGGACCTGGCTTGCCAAATGGCTGATGCATGGGAGTAGGAGAGGTAGGAGGCGGCCAGGGGTGCCAACTCACCCACCAAACCCCCCCGTCCTGCGGCTCTCAGCTTCCTGGGTCACAGACCTGGGAAGCTGGGAGTGGCTGGAAGTCTTATTGGTGAGGCTCTTCTCCAAGCTCGACTTCCCTTACACGGGAAGCCAGACTCAGAGGACAGTATGCCCCGCCTGGCTGCTGTTCCCTGACGAGTGGGGTGCATTCTTCTTCTCTGAGCTCGGCTTCCCTTGCTTGGAGGAGAAGAAGGCACCCTGCTTGGCTGCTTTCACCTGAAGAGGGGGCAGGTGCACTCTTCTCCTCTGAGCTTGGAGAAGAAGAATGTACCCTGCTGCTCTGCTCTCACTTTCAAGGGGAGAGCAGCTGGGCAGGACATGCTGTCCTCCGAGCCAAGCTTCCCTAGCAACGGAAGCCAAGCTTGGAGGAGAATGCCTGTGAGTGCACTCTCAGAAGTGCTCCAAAACTGCCCTAAGAAGGGCAGTTTTGCATTGCTTCCAAGAGCGAGGGTGTGGGTCACCTAGAGCCCTCTCTGCACTCCCCTGCCATGCCACTGTGCCTGCCCTCCACCTGGGCAGGGATGCAGCGGTGGGGCAAGCATGGGTGGGGGGAGGGAATGGGAGCAGGTGCTGACCTGGAATGCCCAAGGCCCAAGTGCTGGATCTGGGCTTGTCACAAATTAACACAACCTGCTTGTGCCAGTGTTAGTTTGTGGCAAGCTCAGAGCTGGGCTCACTTTTCTCCTCTGAGCTTGGCTTCCCTTGCAAGGGAAGCTCAGCTTGGAGAAGAAGAATGCACCCTGCTCATCAAGGCAAAAGCAGCCATGCAGGGCTCACTGTCCTCCGAGCCTGACTTCCCTTGCAAGGGAAGCTGGACTTGGAGAAGAGCCTCACCAACATGTAATCCAGCCACTCTCAGCTTCTTGGGTCTGTGACCTGGGAAGCTGACAGTTGCAGGGCGGGGGGTGAGGTGCCACCTTGACGTAGGTGAGGTGGGACCCCAGGCCACTCCCTACCTCTCCTACTCCCACGCATCGGCCATTTGGCAAGCCGGGTCCCTCTGCAGTTCATCATATATACAAATAACTTAGCAAAAATATTATATAATTATACTTAATTAAAATCACAACACAAATTGTTGCATGTGAATATAACATATTTTGATCCTCAAATAACAACATCAAATATAGATAATATCTGTTCATTCTCATAAATGGGGGTGCATGGTTATCCACAATTATAAATGTCTATGGTGCTTTACATGGTATTTTTCCAGGTGGGCTTCTTTCTATAGGAATAGAGGGCATGCTTATTAAATTTGCCAATGATACTAAATTGGGAGGGGTTGCAAATACAGTAGAAGACAGAAACAGGATGACCTTGACAGACTGGAAAACTGGGCTAAAACCAATAAAATGAAATTTAACAGGGAAAAATGTAAAGTTCTGCAACTCGGTAGGAAAAATCTCATGCACAGTTATAGGATGGGAGAGACTTGTCTTAGCAGTAGTACGTGTGAAAAGGATGTAGGGGTCTTAGTGGATCATACGCTGAACATGAGTCAACAATGTGATGTGGTGGCTAAAAAGGCAAATGCAATTTTGCGCTGTATCAACAGAAGTCTAGTGTCCAGATCACGTGAAGTGATGGTATTGCTTTACTCTGCTCTAGTAAGACCTCACCTGGAGTATTGTGTTCAGTTTTGGGCATCACATTTTAAGAAGGGTATAGACAAGCTGGAACAAGTCCAGAGGAGGGCAATGAAGGTGGTGAGGGGTCTGGAGACCAAGTCCTATGAGGAAAGGTTGAAGGAGCTGGGGATGTTTAGTCTGGAGAGGAGGCGTCTAAGAGGTGATATGATCATGATTTTCAAGTATTTGAAGGGCTGTAGAAGATGGTGTTGAATTGTTTTCTGTGGCCCCAGAAAGTAGGACCAGAACCAATGGATTGAAATTAAATCAAAAGAGTTTCTGGCTCAACATTAGGAAGAACTTCCTGACCGTTAGAGCGATTCCTCAGTGGAACAGGCTTCCTCGGGAGGTGGTGGACTCTCCTTCCTTGGAGTTTTTTAAACAGAGGCTAGATGGCCATCTGACTGCGATGAAGATCCTGTGAATTTGGGGTAGGTGTTTGTGGGTTTCCTGCATTGTGCAGGGGGTTGGACTAGATGACCCTGGAGGTCCCTTCCAACTCTATGATTCTATGTGGACTTTTTTTCTATGTGGGCCTTCTCCCTGTGAGCATTTATGACCATGGGTTTTTTTCTGTGAGCTTTTTCTCTGTGGGCTTTTTTCCTTTGGGCTTTTTTCCTGGAACCCTTTCCATGATGTCTGATTGATATTATTCAGCCAGACTTTGCCATTATAGGCCTTGATCACCTGTGCTACATCTCCCCTCACTAGTAGAGCAACTCTGTTTCTCCTGTTTAAGCATTCCATTGCTTATTTTACGATTTCAAACTTACTTTGATTTATTCTTCTCATGTTCCATGTTCTTATTAAATATCTTGAACAGATCTAGACTTTCCTTCTGCACCCAATCAAGTCAACAACTGAACATACTTTTGGCTTTAGTCCAATGTGTCACTAAGGGTTCCAGGAAAAAAGCCCAGAGGACAAAGCCCAAAGGAAAAAAGCTCACAGGAAAAAAGCCCACATGGAAAAATACCATATAAAGCACCACAGATATTTATACTTGTGGATGACCATTCATCTCCATTTATGATGATTTATGATGATCAGCTCAGCATCTACCTTAAAATGCTTCTTGAATTAGAATTGTCATCATAAAGCCTTACTCCCATCATACTTTTTAAATTCCTTTCATCTATGGAATGAGGAAGATTTCCATCTGTCAGCTTTATATGTTTTGGTTATTTTAAAAATTCAATGTTAACATTTCTAGTACATAAATACAATAAAATACCTAGTACCTGCCACCCTATCAACCGCCCATACAGCAGTGTCCCACACACACATCCTCCGAAGGTTGATGAAATAGGCACCACCAGGCATTTCCTCAAAGGGCATTGCTGTCCCACTTTTACTGTCTTTCCTGCCTCTTTCCTGTCACTCCCTCTCTCCCTTCTCCCCTCAGCCTCACCCCCGGGTGGTTGCCTGAGAAGGAGATAGGGAAGCTTTACAGTGTTGTTGTTCAGATCAAAGTGGGGGAGAGGAATGAGGAGAATGGTATAAGCTGCTTTGTGCCCCCCCCCCCATAAAGAAAGACTGTCCTTTTCCTATGAAGAAGCTGGAAGATTGCCAACTCCAGGTTAGAAAATTTAGTAATAGAACCCATCACTGTCCTCAACCATAGGGCCAGCAGAACAACTCTGTTTTGCAGGCCCTATGGAACTGCATCAGATACTGCAGAGCCCATATCTCAGCTGGAAGAGTATTCCACCAGACTGGTGGCTCTAGTCAAGGACAGCTGGACTTTTATATTGCTTTCCTTGTGATTTTTAATAATAATTTTATTGGGGGGGCATCGCAGCAGCCATGTAAAGACGCCAATAATTATGCTGTTTCCTTCCCCACAAAACCTTTCCATTTTGACTTTAAAAAATCGCTAGAAGAATATATCCATATGAAGACAGCTGGCCAAATGAAAGGGGCAGCAGCCACTAGTCCTAAAAAAATGCAGAAGCCTTTAAATCAGCTTTCAGCGGCGATGAAAGCAGCCATTCCAATAAGCGGCGATCTCTAAAATGGCACCTAGAACGAGAAAGCAGCCTGACTCACCCTCATCAGAAGTGTCAAATCTGCCTCCTCTTCATGAATCTCTCCAAATAGCCTTAAAGCTAATGGAAAAGTCTCTGCTGGAAACAATTTCAGTCAAAATTTCATCGCTTCTCCAACCTATGATGGAACAGATTGCAGATCTGACAAAAGCCATTACTCCACTGGCACAAACAACAGAAACAGCATACAATTTGGGCCTGGCTAATCAGGAAGCCACACAACAAGTCCAATATGAGGTACAGGACTTGACTGATCAGACCACCCTGCTTGAAAGCTCCATTAACATGGTAACTTGAAGTTCCATGGGATGGAAGAGGGCTGTGAAGGATCCCATGATTTATGAATTTTTATGGGTCAAAGGCTAGCCACTAAACTGGAATTGGAGGAAGGCGTGTTCCCTATCATTACTAAGGCTACAGGTTAGGGCCTGTGAATTCTTCCAAACATTTACTCCCAAGAGACATTATTGTTTCTTTCCAAGATGCCAGAGTTAAACAGGCTATTCTCAATATTGCTAGAGTGAAGGGTCATTTGATTCATATGGGCTCTCAGATACTAGTTTTCCCAGACGTGTTGCCTTCAGCTCTTCAAATAAGGAAGATTTTAAAACAGTCACTAGCAAATTGCAAGATCATAAAATAAAATATAAGTGGCTCCCTACTGGCAAACTAATGGTAATGCATCATGGAAAACAGATCACTGCTTTTGATAAAGAGTCAGGTGAAGTACTGCTGCAGCTTCTGAAAACTGAAGACACAATGGATGTTGATAAAAAGTTCATCAAATGAAAGCATTCCAATACATCTCCAGAAAAAGTTTCTAAAATCACCTTACCTCACAGCACAGTGGGAAAATGACTGTACTGATCTTCAGCGCTCCCATGAGATGGACTATGGAATTTCCTCATACTCGGCTTCGAATGGAGATTTTGCTGTAACTATTTGGTCTCATTTCCTCACCTACTGGGGCTGGTGGAAAATAACTCTAAGCAATTATATGTCTCACCCTGTAACCTTTTAGAGGTTTTATGGTCTATATTTAAGCTTTTATATATTCTTGTCGTCACAGTATGATATTTGGTTGTTACCTAATACCTCCAAGCAATCTATGGCCTTGTTTAGATGCACAGTATAATCAGCTGTCGCTGCTGTTTCTTTCCAGATTTAAAGTGGCAGATCAGACAGCAACATCTGCCTCCCAGTATTAACTCGTGGTAGCCCCCCCCCCCCAATCCTTCTCGGAACTGGATTATTTTGTTACCTGCTCCTTTGTGGTGTTTTTTAAGTTCTCCCATTTCACCTCATAGTTTTCTCCATCTGGATAGTTCTGCTGCAATATTAACCAACTTCCAGATGTCTGAAGGCTGTCCCAGAGCAAAAGGAACCTCAGACATCTGGTTTACGATCGCCATTTTTTTATACCACTTAGCAATATGCACATAACTGCATAACCACATAAAGTTTTAACCTATGCACATATGCGCATAGTGTGCACATGTGCATAATGCGCACATGCACATAATAGTGGAAGGGGAAAAAGAACTGCATGGTGCCGTTGTGTGGACGGCAGAAGACGGTTTCACCGTGGAATGATTTGAATTGCAGTATGGCAGTCTGATTGATAATATCCAGAACAAAGATATTTGGAACAGAACCGGGTCAGTTTAAGACGGACTCAACACACTGTGGGAACAGGGCCTATATGACTTTCCCTAGGTTAAGGTTCCTGTTGGAAATGACTGTGCTGATCATCATTGATTACAGGAGATGATCTCTAGAACTTTCCTCATGTTTCACCTCTGATGGTGATTTTATTATGGTTATTAAGCTTTATTTCCTTGTCTTCTGTGGCTGATGGAAGTTAAATAGAAGCATTTATATGTCTCTCCCTGCAATCTTTTAAAAGGTTTCATGGTTTTTATAAAAAAGTGTTATAGAGTTTATAAAAAAGTGCTATAGTAAGGTACTTGGCTGAGGCCTAATATTTTCAAGCAACTTATATGCCTCTCCCTAGGTTAAAGCTCAGCCTTCTCCTCTCTTCTCAAGCAATTATATGTCTCCCCCTAGGGGAAAATTGAGGGTAACAAAAAAATTTTTGCACTAGATTGGCTAGTTGAATTTTATAGTATATTCAAACTGTTCTTCATATTGCATTTATAGGTGGGGGAAGGGGGACAAGTTAAAGGATTATTGCCTCTCTCATATTGTGTTATATTATCCACATTCCTTTTGGATATTGCATTCGTTATTACTGAGTAAAAGTGATATACATTTTATGGTAAGGTGAATAGTTGGAATAGGTTTGTGGGGGGTTATTTTTTTAATCGGGTTAAGTTTTATTGTGGTTTTTAGATAAGTTTTGGTTTATTTTAGTTACATTAGATCATTCTGTCTTATTGAATAGATCAGGGGTGGCCAACGGTAGCTCTCCAGATGTTTTTGCCTACAACTCCCATCAGTCCCAGCCAGCAGGGCCAATGGCTGGGGCTGATGGGAGTTGTAGGCAAAAACATCTGGAGAGCTACCATTGGCCACCCCTGGAATAGATCATTCTAAATCACAGACCTTGGAACTCTATATAAGTTCAATTAACAATGTCAGTGGTTTGATCCTAGAATGTACATGGTGTAAACAACCCTATAAAGAAGAAAAGGTTCACAAGTCATATTTTAAAATCTAAACCTCACATCTTATTTTCGCAGAAAACCCACCAAAAAAATGATTTGACTCCAGTATTAGCTATCACATGGTATACTCAACAGTTTGCCTCTCCAGGTACATCGCAATCTAGAGGTACTGCTATCCTAATTGCCAAATCCCTTAGGTTTTAATTGACTGCAAAATTGAAAGACGACAAAGGTTGCTATATCTTTATTAAAGGTAAATTGAATGTTTCCCTTGTTACACTTGGGTAAATCTATGCCCCAAAATTTCCCACTTGGTGGGAAGGGCGGGATATTAATCATAAAATAAATAAATAAATAAATAAATAAATAAATAAATAAATAAATAAATAAATAAATAAAAATCAGGTACAGTTTCTCAAAGACACCTTAGAGGTGCTCTCTCAATTTCAGAAAGGTGACACGCTGATTGGTGGAGACATTAATTTCATTTTAAACTCTCACAGGGATAAATCCCATTAAAAACAAACAGATCACAATGATTTGGACAATATAGAACTTTTTAATGTACTTTCAAAATTTGGCCTCAATGATATATGAAAACACCACCCACCAGAATGGGATTATACATTTTTCACATCACGTCATACTTCCTTTTCGAGAATTGATTTGTTACTTGTCTCCTCTTCCTTTCTTAACAAATGTCATAAGTCTGCCATAGAACCAAGATTGTGGTCAGCTCATTCTCTGGTGTCATGCAGCCTCTGCGGAAAAAATGACTCATGACCGCAAATAAAGCTTAAATAACTCGATTTTATTGAGACAGGATATTAAAGAACAAATTGTCCAGAATTTAGCATTGTTCTTTCAGGAAAATGATTTTGCTGACACATCAGCTCAAAATACTTGGGATGCTATGAAAGCTACCATTAGAGGCCAATTACTTGGCATTGCTTCATCCCTAAACAAAGAGCAAAGAGAAAAAGAGGCTCAGTTACTAGAATCAATTAAAAATCTAGAAAAAAATTAAGAAGAAAACAGGAAGTCTATAGACTTTTCTAAGTCTATAAAAATTACTTGCAGAAAGGAAAATCTTGGATGTATTAACAGTCACCCAAATTCAAAGGAATCTCTTATATATAAAACAGGCATATTGGGCTAAGAACTCAAAATCGGTAAAGTTACTAGCCTGGAAAGTTAAGGAGTGACAATCAGAAAGGTTAATTCACTCCTTAAAAGGTGTTAATGGAGACATTCTTACTAAAACTTAACAAATAGTGGAGGAATTAACTATTTACTTTCAAAATTTATATAAATCCCATAAGATATCTGAAAGTGCAATTTTAGATTTTTTTTAAAAAATGCACTCATTAATAAAAACTCTGGACCCTAATCACATGAAATTTCTAGAGAACCCTATATCTCAAACAGAGATTCTTGAAGCCATATCACAGTTAAAAGCTAACACAGCTTCTAGCCTGGATGGGTTCTTTGTTGAATTTTATAATGCTTTTAAAGCTGAGCTAGTAACACCTTTAGAAAGGCTATGTGCACAAATTTTCAAGACAGGCAGTACTCCTAATACTTGGCATCAATCTGAACTGATCCTTATCCCCAAGCCCTTAAAAGTTCATACGTTTCCACGTTTCCTGCCTTTTATAGGCCTATAGCATTATTAAATGTTAACAATATTTTTTTTACTAAAATCGTAGCCAACAGGCTGAAAAAAGTTTTACCAAGTTATATTAAAAGAGACCAAACTGACTTCCTTCCAGGAAGGAATATAGCGGATAACACTCGAAGGATGTTGAATCTTATTAAATATTGTGAATTTACTCAATGACAAGCTTTATTTTTGGCATTGGATGTAAACAAAGCTTTTGACAGCTTAACAGCCCAATCCAGAGATCCGCCATGTAGTTGCACTCGAGTGCAGAACTAGTGTCGGCGGTCACAGTCGGCTCCCAAAGGGGAGACGTTATGCCACGCTTGGAGGGGGAGAGCGGCCCGAAGAGTGAGAGAGAACCCGTCGCCATGGTGATTCTGCCCAGGTGCATGCCATTGGCCTGCTGCCGAGGCGGGGGTGGGGAGGCACAGGCTTGCGTGGGACCATGGGATTGGCCAGCCCATTGCATGTGACCGGGCAAAGGGGGGAAAGCCCGTGCCTGAGAGGCCATGAAACCCCTCACTCCCTCCCGCTGTCAGAGACTCTGCCAAAGGCGGGCAGAAGCATGCACAGACAAGCAGGAAGTACCAAGTGCAGGTGTTTGCTGTCCTAGACAGCAGCTGCAATGTTTGTCTGGGAGAGGGCAGACCAAGTCCAAAAGACACCCCCTGGAGCCCTCCCCTGGTGTAGCCCTGCTGCTGCCCCCTGCTATGTGCAAGGAACACCTCCCCTGGGGGCCGCAGAACTCAGAGTGCAAGCTGATGTGCATGCATCCATTTCAGCAACCCCCCCTTAGTGTCCTGTGCACAGCAGCCCTGTGGGGTCGGGTAGGCTGTCAGCCCAGGCAGGCTGAGGGGCAGCACCCCCCTCCCCTGTCCAGCCATGTGGGGGGCAGCGTGGCAGCACATAGCCCGTTTCCCTCCCTCAAGAACCAAGTCTGCCCATCCTCCCAGGCATTCCCTCGGAGAGGCCACTGATGTGGGGGGGGGGGTGTTGCCCAGGGAACATGCAGTGGATGCCAAGCAGGAGAGACAACAGAGGGCACAGATCAGACTTAAAGGTTGAAATGTCCTTGTCCTTTACATGTTTGCTAGCTGGTGAATCATGTTTCGCAAATAATTTCTCTTTCCATAAGACAACTTCTCCAGAAATTCTATAGATGAGGTACAACTTATCATACACATTTATTCAAAAACCTATACAGTGGCACTTATACACTGGCTCATATATTCATAAAAAAATTCATATACAAAATTACCTGTGTGAACAAAGTATCTTACAGCATCACTCCAAGGCACAGGCTTAGAAAAACAAACCCTGACCCAGTATTTTAAGAAACCCACAGGTGTTACGCATCACTTTATTAAAGGTACATTCAAAATATTTTGCAAACCATTCCAAAGCAGCCAAAGTTCCACAAAAAGCACACTTACAAAGCTGTTAAATAATTTTCGAACAAAACAGGGCAGGTCACAAGATCGATTTAAACAATAAGGTTCAGTAGTTTTTAAACGTTACTGCATATCCATCAGGCTTCTGCCTGCAATAATGTTCTTTGTAAATCTACAGAGTTATATTTTGATTTCTCCAGTTTCTGTATAACAAAGAATTTAAAATAATTAATATAATGGTTGGTCTCTGTATAGTGCTGAACCAAAGCTGCCCCAGAAACAGAATGGCGGACACAAGAAATGTGTTCCAGGATCCGTATTTTGAGAGGTCCCCTTGAACAGCCTACATACATTTAAAACAACTACAGATTAAATCATAGACTATAGATTAAAGCACATTTTGAGTTATAATTGCTAAATGAAGTCAATTTAATTTTAAAATGGGTTAGCGGGTCTTCATATTCAGTAATGCAAAGAGCATAGTTACATGGTTTGCAACCTCCATAACAGAAATGGCCACTAGGGGTCCTCGATGTGGCAGCATGAATTTGTATTAAGTCTGCTTTCACCAGTGCATCATACAAATTGTGAGTTCTTCTCAAGCCCACCAGAGGAGGTATAGAGCATCCTGGAATATCAGAAACTACATTCCAATGGTGCAAAATGATCCTTTCAATATTTAGCGCCCTGGGGGAGTATTGTAAAGAACAAGATACTCTGTTAGCCTCATTCTTTATTTTTTCCCCTAATCTTTGCAATCCTGAAGCGTGGCTTTCTCTTTATGTTCTCTGCAGACCTGGGGCCTCGCATGTCCAGGCAGCCTCCAATGTCCTTTTCCCAGGTTGGGGCTGGCTCCTTCTATCTCCATGGGGGTAAGTGGGGGTCCTCCTCCATGGGTCCCAGGGCCATCAGGGGTGGCTGGGGATGGTGGTTGTCAGTGTGGCTGGGTGACAGGGGTGGGCATGACAAGGCTCAGCAGATCCCTGCTGCGACAGCAGGCTTTTCTGCATCTCCTTGATTATGCTAGATACTATTGGCACTTCTGTATTTTGAATTATGTAAAATGCCCTGACCTACAATTGCCAGAGCAGACTTGGTTGTTCATCTGCGTTTCCATCACAGTGCTAACCCAGAACTTTTGGAATTGGTTGTATATCCCTTATGATTCAATCTAATCTACATCCAGAATCACCACCTGTTATTCCTAATACTTGTCCACAACTATAACTGGATCAGAGCCGATATCTATGGGCTTGGATACCACAGATCGATTCTGCTAGATTTGGACTGATTCCTCACCAGCAGTTTCTCCACCCCTGGGCTTCTGCTTGAGCCAGCTCAAGCAATTGATTCCCCACCAGTTGCTGCACAGGAGCGTTTTGATCTGTGCCTACCTCCCATTCCCCTTGCTGTGACTGAATCTTCAAAAAACCAGATCCAGTTACTGTGAAAGGAATGGAAGATAGCTGTGGATCAAAAGTTGCCAATGCAGCAACTGGTGGGGAATCGATCGCTTGAGCCACCTTAAGCAGAGGCCCAGGGACAGAGCAAATTCTGGTGATTAATCGTGTTGATTTCTTCTGATGGAATCAGCCTTCCCCTGACACATGCTCTTCCACAGATGGAAGTATGTTTTGCATCAAGGGAAGCTTCTTTCACTGGAGGAAAGTGCCTCCATATACCAACAAGATTCAAGTCCAATAGTATCTTAGAGGCCAACAAGATTCTGGGGATATAAGCTTTTGAGAATCAATGCTCCTTTCTTTGGCTCTTGAAAGCTTATACCCTGAAAAACTTGTTGGTCTCTACCAGATTTACATCTAGCTGTTCTTTCTATGAAAGGAATAGTGTTGGAAAGTAGCAACACTGATATGCTAGGTACCTCTCTTTCACCCTCTGCCTTCCTACTGCATTGCTTATTGGATGTATTATAAGGTTTTTATTGCATCATTATATATTCTAATATTCAATTGTGGCCTAATCTGCTGATATTTAAATCCACGACTTGGAGTAAATCCATGGCTTTAGAGTACAGTGCTGGGGGCAAAATCCTGGCTGCTGAAAAGGGAGTCTAAATAGAGACTATTTCCAGCAATTTCCCACCCCAATAAATGACAGACAGGGTTGTTTTTCTTGAATTTGTCACTCTAAAATACCTTCCCCTCCAATCACAACAAAATATAGTAGCAAAGAAGCATGCAAGCAGTGATTCAAAACCCTTGTGCAAACAGCTGATGATGTACGCATTGCTAACTGCTTCAAAAAAAAAAAATTAGGGGGGTGAATGGATGGGAAGGTTCAGACTTCCCAAATGGCTTGACTTTGCAATGGGAGTTCAGACATTTGGAAGTGTGGGGTGAAACCACTTATATCCATAAACTGTGGACTTTCCCCGGTGCCAGAAAACTCACAATTGAGAACAGGTGAGACTGGTGGCGGGTGTGTGTGTGTGTGTGTGTGTGATGACTGAGGAACAGGACAGTGATGATGTTGTTTGAACATGATTTTTAAATCTTCAGGGTAACAGCAATGATATCAGATCAAATGACTTATCTGACCGCAGCCTATCTCTACTCGCCAAAGAGATCTGCAGGATCCAAATGTCAATTCAGTGATCAAGACCAAAATAAATATATATAAATATAAATATAGCTGTGATCTCTTTAAAAACTTTGTGAACCCCAGTTACCAGTTTGCTTATTTCCACAGAGAATTGAATACAGAGTTATAATTTCCCTATCTTAGTTCAATTCACATTTATCTCTTCTGCAGGAATGTTGATGTTTCTTAAGGCTAAAGCAGAGCTTCTGCATTATGTTGTTGTATGGCAAATAGATGCATTTCCCAGGCATTGCCATAAATATTCAAATACTGTGTTATTAAAATTCAGTTATGTGTTTCCTAACACTTAAGAAGAAAAATGAAATTTTGTATGCTTCTCCATTTACCACAATTAGGATGAAACAAAGACACTCAAGTGCTTTTATTTAAGTCTGATGACCTACATATGTTATGTTTTAGTTGGAAACATGAAAGCCACATTGCCACAAATAAGCAAATTTAATCAATTAATTATGTCTAAATAGACCCAACTAACTAAAGCAATTTTGATGGCGTTATGATCTATTTAAGCGATGTCATCTAAATTTCATTGATTTTTTTTAACCCTCATTAATTCCTAATTTTCAGGTTGCAAATGCTTTTTCACACAGCTCTGGCATTTTCAAATTGAACTTGTCACTACAAGTTCCTAAGCAAGGGCACTAAATAACATAAAACATAGCTTTACCCCCCAAGTCAGAATAAGAGTCAGACACAAAGAAGTTGGATAAAACTAAGGACCTCTTTATTTAACAGTAACCAATAAACAGCAAGGGCTAACTATGGCATGGTCAGGGCCAGAGGTCTTAACAGACCCCTTGTCTACCATACTACAGGGAAATGACCCTTCCCTAAGCCACAGCTACTTTTCATAGCTCCAGCCAGACCAGCACAGCAAGTGGGCAAAGCCCTGAAGGTCCACCCACAAGCAGTACAACTTAATGGAAGGATCTCTCCTGGTAAACCCAAAGGCAGTCTGCATTCCTCCATCCAGAGTCGCACAACACAAGGGCAGCTTGTGCCAGACCCCTAGCCCCCAAAACAGGGGTGCTATCTGCTCCTCTCCTAGCTGCATAACATCAGCCCTCAAACAATCCTGCCACAGCTAAGCCTAATCCTCAGTTTGGGTCTTAGTGCCCATCAGGAGGCCTAAAGTCACCTGCAGCCCTGCTAAAGATCTTACAAGAAGACATCATTACCCCTCTCAGAAAGATGCATTCCATCACCTCTGTAGAGGTCAGAGCTAGGGTTGCCAATTCCCTGGTGGTGGCAGTGGATCCCCCAGTTTGGAGCCCCCCCCCTGCTTCAGGGTCATCAGAAAGCGGGCAGGGGGGGGAGGGAAATGCCTGCTGAGAACTCCATTATTCCCTATAGAGACTGATTCCCGTAGGGTATAATGGAGAATTGATCTGTGGGTAACTGGGGCTCTACGGGGGCTGTTTTTTTAGATAGAGGCACCACATTTGTAGCATAGCATCCAATGTCTCTCCTCAAAATACCCTCCAAGTTTCAAACGAATTGGACCAGGGGGTATTCGTATGAGCTCCAAAAGAAGGTGCCCCTATTCTTCATTATTTCTAATGGAGGGAAGGCATTTAAAAGGTTTGCAGTCCCTTTAAATGTGATGGCCAGAACTTTCTTTGGGGTTTAGTTGTGCTTGTCACAACCTTACTCCTGGCTCCACCCCCAAAGTCCCTAGATATTTCTTGAATTGAACTTGGCAACCCTAGTCAGAGCACTCAATCTGGATGCTGTGATGGGGCAGATAGTGGCCCAGACCTCCTTCCAGAGCCTTTATAATCTCCCTATTAGACAGAGAAACAATGAGAGGAATGAATAAAGTGAGAGTTATGTAAAAGTTTGGGAGAAAGGAATAAAATAAAGGGAAAGGAAGGAAGGAAGACAGGGAGACAGAGAAATGACAGGAAGACAGGCAAGCAGGCAGGAAGGTAGGCAGCCATTAGAGGTCTGCCTTTCACCCCCTCCCACTTGCAGGTGGTGGGAAGTTAAAGGGAGCCTTCAAATGGCTTTCTGCCTCTTAAAGCAAGCAGCCCACAGTAACCTAGTTTGAATAGAAAGCGTGAAGACTATTTGCAGGTGGAAAGGGGGCTTGAGTATAGAGACTATAGAATATAGAGAGTCTATTTCTCTGGTGCTGAACTTCCCCCTCCCTCCATTGTGATGGAACATTCCTTCTATGTCCATTGACAATATTTAACTGTTTTCTGTAAGAGTTTGCTTCAGTGTATATAGTTATTAAATGATGTTCAGTGTTATCTGCCACTTGATATTAGTTCACATTGGATTCAGCCACATACTGTGCTGTAAATGAAGAGGTGGAATATTGCCCCATAAGCAGGAGTTTCTGGCAGTGGACCCCGTTCTCCAATCTTGTTAGTGCAGCCAACTACCATGCTGTACTCAATAAAGAGTTTGTTATCACTACCACCTCGCCTCTTCAATGCCTAAGAACCCACTATATTATAGTCTCTCTCTCTGTCTTTGACTGTTTCTACACTTGAAAGGTGAAAGCAGCTGGGTGGGGGCTCAGCTTCTGCAAGCTGGGCTTCCCTCAGAAGGGAGGACTGACTCAGAGGAGAACACACCCCACCCGGCTACTCTTGCCTTCAAGGTGAAAACAGCTGGGCAGGGTGTCGGCACTGTTTCTTTGAGCATGACAGAGGAGAATGCCTCTACAGTGCACTCTCAGAGGTGCTTCACGCCTCTGAGAGCACACTGCACAGACCTGGCTCAGCTGGAGCCTGCCCAGCCCTCTTTCCCTGCCGCATCACCTGCTCTCCCTGTGGGCAAGAGTGCAGCAGCAGAGCAGGCATGTGTGTGTGTGGGGGGGTGCAGGGCAGGGACCAGCCTGGTGCACCCAAGGTCCTAGCACTGGACCTGCTCGCATCCCAGGCAGCCAAAAGAGGCAGTGGTGACACATGAACTGCCCAGAGGCTGCCTTCCTTTGCAAACAAACACAGCCTTTGAGTGGTGGAGATGCGCCCCGCTGCCCTCTTCACCTGCCTGGGTCCTGGGCAGACAAAACAGGTGGTGCATGGCAGCAATGTGTGCACTACAACAAGGGGTGAGGGTCCTTGCCTGGGGTGGCAGGACCCATGAGAGTGCACTGCAGAGGCATTCTCTGAGTCATGCTCAAAGAAGCAGTGCCGACACCCTGCCCAGCTGTTTTCACTTTGAAGGCAAGAGCAGCCGGGTGGGGTGTGTTCTCCTCTGAGTCAGTCCTCCCTTCTGAGGGAAGCCCAGCTTGCAGAAGCAGGACCCAGGGGTTTAGATAAAAATATGGAGCAGAGGTCCATCAGTGGCTATTAGCCACAGTGTGTATGTATATATATATATATATATATATATAATTATTTTTTTGGCCACTGTGTGACCCAGAGTGTTGAACTGGATGGGCCATTGGCCTGATCCAACATGGCTTCTCTTATGTTCTTATGCCCAACACATGGGAGTAGGCAAGGTGGTGGCCTGGTGGTGGCCTGGGGCGCCCCTCCCCACCACTCTCGGCTGAGAGCGGCTGGATGGCACACCAGTGGCACTCTCCACCAAGCCCGGCTTCCATCGCAAGGGAAGCTGGACTTAGAGGAGAATGAACGCCGCTCGGCTTTAAGGTGCATACTCTATAACTCAACCATGCCAGGCCAAAACAATCAAACAAACCATGCCACAAGCTCACGCTGATGCTAAATACCACAAGGCTGGAAATGACAGGAAAAAGTGGCAACAATACACTGCAAACAAAAGGAATGATGTGCTTCAGTGTCTGTGTGACCATCCCCTGCACACTCCCCCCCTCCATTATTCTTCCTTCTTGGTATTCTGGACCTGTTTCAGGACTTTGAGCCACTACAGACATGGGGACACACACACATATGTGGGGTGGGGAATGGAAACCCGATGTCTGTTTCAGATGCAGGGTGAATGGTAAGACAGCAAGGGTCAAGATTGAGGAGGTGAGTGAAAACCAAAGTTGGGGGGGGGGCCTTCAGAGCAGGGTCTGCCAAACCCAGGTTTTTGCGGTGGAAGTTGTCTGGGTGATTTCAGACCAGTCACAGACTTTCAGCCTAACCTTACAAGATTGTGCAGATCAAAGCAGGGAGAGAAGAATGATGTAAACTGCTTTTGTCTCCCCCCACAGTGTGAAGAAAGATTGTCCTTTTCCTATGTAGAAGTTGCAGGGAGGGGAAAGGCAATGGAAAGCTGAAAGACAGACAGATAAAGGGAAAGAGATATGGTTGCCAACTTCAGGTTAGGAAATTCCTGGAGATTTAAGGGGTGGAGTTTGAGGAGGGATGAGACCTCAGACAGATACAATGCCATGTTATCCTGGGGAACCACTGTTACCAATCTCCAGGTGAGGACTGGAGATCATTCAGAATTACAACTGCTCTCCAGATGAGACATCAGCTCCCCTTCAGGTGTGTGGGGGAAGTGCATGCCTTCACTTGGGTGGAAGACAGCAAGGGTGAGGGGGCACTCACCCAGAGCCTCTTTCTAGAGCCTGTTGTATCTTTCTTCACAATGGGCCTTTTTACTAGTAGCAAATAATACTGTCTGACTCATTATAAGGCAGCTAAACTTCATCATAAATTTTGGCTGAATTGTGATTCTCAAAGCAACTTGTGTGAACTGAAGAGCCTTCAATGAATTTTAAGGCAGTTTGTGATGGTTCATGAAGAGCAGAAAGCAAGGGTTTAAATGGCTGGCCACTTAAAACTGCTCTTTATGAAAAACAGCTGAGTAGTGGGGATTAGAAAGCAGGGGAGCTTGTGGGGAACAGAAAGCAAAGGTTTAAATGGCTTGGAGCCATTTAATCCCCTGCTTTCTGCTCCCTGCACAAAGTGGGTAAGGAGCAGAAAGCAGGGGTCATGAACTGGTTCAGCTTGTGAACCAACATATCAGTTTGTGCTTCAGTTCATGGTTCAACTGCAGTTCACAACCATTCCCAAAAGGTAGTTTCATGTGTGTGTATTCATGGGGATCTAGTGGTCCTGTTGTTGTGCTGGTCATTGATGGCCATCTTGCTTTCTATAGAAAGTGCTGCTGCCCCCCAAGGCATGCATTCACCACCTATCTGAGTCCTGATTCTAATGTGCAAAAGGAACTGACAGTATGTAACCATGTGGGTTTCAAGTAGAAGTGGGGATCGTGGGAACTGCTTGTTATTGCCTTGAATAAGATACCAGATTTCTGATTGGCCAAATTTTAAATTGTCTGTCTTGTTGTTTAATAGGAAAGCTTTTATTAAACAGCTTCTCCCCAACCTTCATGTATTTAAATTTATAAAAGTCATAGTTACATGAGGGTTGCCATATCTTTGAGGTGGTCTTCTATGGACTGCAGATGGAGCCAGACCATCACTCTGCAAATTTCATATGGGGGGGAGGGGAGAGAACCCTCTCTCTCTTTTTTTTAGTATTTGTATGTGTGTGTACGCGCTTGTGTGTCTGGAAGTCATGGTGACTTCTAGTAACCCTTACTGGGGCTTGGATGTTTTTCAGAGAGGCGACTTGATATACCTGTCTCTCCAAGCCTTGGTATTCCTTTAGAAGTCTCCCTTCCAAGTACTTGCAGGATTGGCCCTACTTAAGTTCTGAGATTTGACAAGATCTTGCATTGACTACCCAGATCAGGGCCCATTAAACCACTTTTGATACAAGGAAGACAGAATAGGTTTCACTGAAATTGAGTAAGGCTTAAAATAATGTTTTGAGCATGTACCAACAGCACCTATTGATCAGCTTCCTGATTTGTCAAATGCCTGCCATCAAGGAATGAAAACAGAGCTTCAACATGAAATATTTTTTGCATTATTTCTGAGTGGAGTTAGAATTGCCAAGTATAAAAATAAGCATAACTAGTTAACATTAGTCTTGTGAATAAGGACCAAACTAGATTATATATTTTTTCCCATGCGTCATCTTGGATTTGCCCAATCTGATTCTCATTCTCCTACAATACATGGTAACTGTAGGAGACTGTTTCCAAGCACCACAGAAGCAATTTGGATCAGGACTATGGCCCAGGGGCTTAGGGTCTTCAGTCTTCCCTCTTGTACCTTTTTCCAAAATAAAATAGCCTCAGGGGACATTAATTACAGCACTGGGAAATTTCATGTGCATGGTAATTTATTTCCCTACAACTATATGTCTGAGGAGAATGAGAGTTCGGCCAGAAAAACTTTGACATGATCCATAGAAATCATATTGTCTAGTTTGGTTTTAATATTTCATTACTGTGTTACATTTCTTTAGAGGTTTCCTTTGCCCACTTTTGGCAGACAAACTCCCACCAAAGAACCCTGTTCCCCACTTGTATGCACACAAGCAGTAGGAGAAAATAGTGGAGGACATTGTTGATGCAATGATGTCACTTTCAGCGAAAAATCAGAAGTGATATTGCAGGCTCTCTAGGATTTTTCCAATCTTTACTCTTTTGCATCAGTGTTGCTACTTTCAGATTTTAGCTGATAAATGCATCAGTGCATTGTTGACATCCTTTTTCTCATGCCATGTCTCCCAAAGTCTTCTGGGGTTTCCAGGCATGTGTCTGACAACCCTACATTATTTATTTCATAAATATTTTGTAATTGTGACAGCTGTCTGCTAGACACCCCACAAGCTCTTTATCAAAAATATTAAAATAATGACACATCACAGTTCCTTCACATTTTCTTCTAACTTCCAGTTTTTATTTCATCTGTTCTTTTGTATTTTCATTATTTTTTTCTCATTCTGTTTGTTCCTGTCTTCAAAAATCTTCCTTATTACCACTGTGAGTGGATCAGTAATGACAGCTAAAATAGCTAATATAACATTTCTTCTTGGTAGTTCACCCTAAAGTGATTAAGCAATTGTGTTGTTTTCTGTCTCATAGTGTTTGTATGTTCTGTCATTCTTTACCCAGGAAGCTAGCTCACTAACTTTTAGATCACCAAGCTACTTTCTCCTTTTTCTCCATCATTAAATTTTCTTCCTGGGCTGGTTTTTCTTCAGTATCCACTTAAAAACAAGTGCAGCAATTCCCATCCATTTTCAGAAGGCCTTGGAAGTTATCTGTAAGGAACAAGCAAGCTAAATTGGCTGCAGTGTACAAACAATAAAGCAACTGTACACACACCATTTTTCTTTCTTTTTATAATGGAGACTGTGTGGCATGTGACTGGTCATCTTATACAACTGATTCAAGAACATTTGCTGCTGAAGTTCAGTTAGGAGGAAGTTCAATAGGAAGTTTAAGACTAGGGATCAATTCTTATCAAAATGCTTGATTTATAGCCTGTCCTGACACTGCATCTGCTTTACCTAGCATTGTTGTGTTTAGGAAATAGTATGTTCACATTACTCTTTTGTTTGGTGAGTTCCTTTATTTATAAATATCTGTTCATTTAATTCATAATTATCTTTTTGATACAAGTGACACATTTTCGGAGCTTACATCACAATATTTTGATGCCGATTAAATCTACTGTTACAAGTTTGGTTTTTAAAATTTCAGTTTACTGTATTTTGCTTTCTTAACATTTACCGTATTTTTCACACCATAAGGCACTCTGGAGGATAGGACGCACCTTCCTCTTGGGGGGGCGATCCGCTGCCTCTTCCTCCGATCCGGCGCTTCCCCGCGCCTGCTTGCCTGGCTCCATCTTCTTCAGGCAAGCACTGGGATCGCTCCACGTGGCCCCAGCGCTTCGCAAGTGCCGGCTGCGGAGGGGGCGGGTGCTTCCTACTTGCCTGTGTTCCTGCCTTCAGCTGTGATGTTTAAAGCAAGCGCTGGGATCGCTCCCTCCCCCCTCCGATCCCAGCGCTTGCTTTAAACATCACAGCTGAAGGCAGGCACACAGGGAAGTAGGAAGCACGCTGCCCTCGCCACAGCCGACGCTTGCAAAGCGCTGCGTTTGCGGAGGGGGCAGGTGCTTCCTACTTGCCTGTGCTCCTGCCTTCAGCTGTGATGTTTAAAGTAAGCGCTGGGATTGGAGGGGGGAGGGAGCGATCCCAGCGCTTGCTTTAAACATCACAGCTGAAGGCAAGGACACAGGCAAGTAGGAAGCACGCTGCCCCCTCCGCAGCCGGCGCTTCCGAAGCACTGGGGCCACGTGGAGCGATCCCAACGCTTGCCTGAAGAAGATGGAGCCAGGCAGGCAGGCGTGGGGAAGCGCCGGATCGGAGGAAGAGGCAGCAGATCGCCCCCCCCCAAAGGTACGTACCTTCGGACTATAAGACGCACACACTTCCCCCCCCCACTTTTTTGGGGGGGAAAAGTGCGTCTTATAGTCTGAAAAATACGGTAGTTTCTCCAGGCTAGTATAAATTTTGGTTTTACTCTTAAGGATTTTTAAATTATTCCAAGTGTATTTTAATTAAGTGCATTTATCATTATCAAGACTTATTATTGAATATTTTATGGACCATTTATTGACAACTATTGTGGAAGCCTGGTGTTATTTTTGTTGCCTATCAATTTTAATGCATTGCAACAGTGCTTGATAAAGAGCCAGCTACTCAAACCCAGTTGAGATTTATGTATCAGAATCATGTTGCTTGAACTTGTTGAATTTTTGTGGGTTTTTTCTTTTTCTTTTATGGGTGCTGCTCCTGTGACTCGTGTGTTTAGGAAGGAGCAAGGAAAAGGCAATCTCTAACCAACAAGGAGAAGAGCAAGAAGAGGATTCTAGAGGATCAAACAGGTAAGCCTTGATTTATAGCCCATTTATTGGCTTATTTATAGGCCATCTTGGCTTATTGGCATAAAAGAGACTTTCTTCTAGTATAACTGAAATTCCCCAGTAATGGCATAGGTTTTGAGGAGCTTAAATGTTGAGAAAGTAAAAAAGTCAATGAATTATGCTAGCATGAAACTGCAGCTTGCTGAATTTTGATAGCCATGCCTGGGAAAATTTCAAGATCTGAAAGCAGTGGAGTTGGAAAATAATTATGGATGGTGATGAAGTTACAAATATACTCTGGTTAACAACTCATGAGGAGAAAGATTTCCTAGAATTAATAGTAGTTAGAAACTAATTTCTGTAATTACATTGTATGTTCAACAGATGGATAAAATGGAATGTCCCTTGGCTGAACAATATATGCAGTTACATAGGGTTGCCAATCCCCAGTCTGGAAAAACAACAAAATACTCTCTCCGTTTACAAAACAATTCCTCAGTATAATGTAAATAATCTTCAACAGTTCATAATAGAATTTCAGTACAATAATGCAGTTAGAAAACCATCCAGTGTACAACATAGCTGCTGTCCATAAATCATAATACTTTCTCAATCCAGTTTGACAATAAAAAGAACCGGTTCAATATTGTTTCAGATATGAGCTATCCTTCTTCTAGGGAACATCTTCCATATTCATAGGTTCAGTAGACTTGAAGTGCCACAACAATTCTTATTCATGGCTTCCTCTGGGGTTTTTTTGTTTTATTTTTCAATTTTTTTGTGGAACACCACTGCCAATTTCTGTCAGTATATTAGTGGCAGTGGCATTCCACAGAAAATTGGAACCCCCCCCCCCCAAAAAAAAAAAACCAAAACAGAAATGCTGCACTGAAAAAACAGGTTTGCGCTGCAGCGTGGCAAATCATGGATTTTCCCTGTGCAAAATGGTGTCACTAGTTTGCTCCAGAGAGAAATGGAAGCCTGGTGTGAAGCAAGGTTAATGTCGAATCAGTCCCAGCCCCCCCCCCCCTGTGTTCCTGGAGGTCTCCTTTCCCCTATTAGCAGCACGGGGGGGGGGGGTCAAGGACAGTGCTAGGGCCTCTGGTGTCCCAGGCTGGTGCCTGCCCTGCCCTCCAACCTGTCCCACAACTGCACCCCCATCTACAGGGAGGGCAAGCATGGCAGGGGAGGGCTGGGCAGGCTCTGGGCAAGCAGATCCTGTGCTCTTGGAGGTGCTCCAAGATTGCCCTAAGAAGGGCAGTCTCAGAGCACCTCAGAGTGCCCTGTGCATGTGTGACTCACCCACAGCCCCCATTCAGCCTTCTCAGGCAGACTTGAGAAGACTGACCAGATGCTGTGGCCGAGTCGTGCATGCACTCTCAGAGGCACTCTGAGACTGCTCTTCTTAGGCAGGGCCCTTCTTAGGCAGGGCAGACCCAGGAAGCCAAGAGTGGTGGGACAGATGGAGGGGCACCTGGCAGCACCCCTGTGAGTCAGGTGGTACCCTAGGCAGCCACCTACCTGACCTACTCCCATGTATCAGCCCAGGGGGGTATTAGGAGCAGTGGTAGGAAGGGGACATAGAGGATGTTTGCTTTGCCAATGAAATTACTTTCCATCTGCAGAAATTTGTAATGGATTGAAGCTAGTATTTTGAAGGTGTCTTATCTTATTTTGTGCACTGAACTGCATTTGTGGTTTTTGTTACCCATTCATTCATGTCTTTCAAAGCCAAAATGCAAATGTTGACTTCCTGTTGTATATATGTAAACAGAGGAGATGCAGAGGGGTTTTTAAATAAATAATACATTACTCCTGTTAGCAGTTTTTCATGGCATGGAAGCCTCTTTTAACAAATATTCCATTAAAAAACTATCCTTATTGTTTGGCATTCCTGGTATCTATAACCTTATAGCACAAGTACATATTTAAATCATTCGTATTGCCTCCCTTTGTACAGTCAATATATTTGTGCTAATGTGTCTGTAACAAATTAATGTTTGTCTGTTTATGGTATGTACATGTCTGCATGTGTAGTTTCATGTTGCATAAAAGCTACTACTAAATTAATCATTTGTCTGAAAATCCAACATTTCTTGCATCATTTTCAGATGACTTACTCAGTGATTTACCTTGCTTCACTGATACATCTGGAGTTGTGCCTGGACCCAATCCATTCTGTTAAGCTAGAATCAAGTCCCACATTCTATTATGCCATTTAAGTGGTCCATGAGGATAAAGATAGTGAGTGAATTGCAATTGGCCAATCATACCACTCTGTTGTGAGAATTAAAAACTTTCCTGTAGGAAACTCTGATGAATTCGTATTATCAAAAATAATCTAGGCCAGGGGTGGCCAACGGTAGCTCTCCAGATGTTTTTTGCCTACAACTCCCATCAGCCCCAGCCATTGGCCATGCTGGCTGGGGCTGATGGGAGTTGTAGGAAAAAACATCTGGAGAGCTACTGTTGGCCACCCCTGATCTAGGCAGATAAATATTTCAATGTTTTATTCTTTCATGCAAGTCAATCTGCAAAAGAGAGGCTGCCAGTTTTTTTTTTTTTTTAAATCAGCACTGACTGTGATGTACTTAACTCAGACTTCATTATGTGAAGATTTAAGGATAAAATCCCAAGGTGTCTACTTGTACTTCTAGCTGTCATTCTAATGTATGAAATGCAAACAGCTCAGCAGGTGTTGCCTAAGTAAGAAGAAACAAAGAACAACAAAATTGCCATACTGACAACATTCCTTTGTATTTATGCCAGTTGGCACGATAGATCCTTGCTTAGACTGACGTTGATTAAATCACTCTCATGCAGAAATGTAACATTTTTTCATACATCTCTTAACTGGGTGACAACTTCCATGTGTTACTTGTTTTAACTATTTTTTATTTGGAGAAAATTTCTAATGTACCTGTAGCACCACATATCTTTTTAGAATCTTGCAGTTCAGTGACTGCCTGTCTGTATTTCAGTTACTGATAACCTGAGTGAAAAGAGATGTTAAGCATAAACAACATGTCAGCAGTCCTGGAAAAATTCCACCTTGTCTCAGGATTGCTAAATTTAATGATATTGGAGCAAATTTGAATTGAACAATGAAGAGCGATGCTGACATCTGGGCCAGATATAGTTTATCCAATATTATTGCGACATCAGAGAAAATATTATTTTCCAGCCAATGCTTTCAGACAATGTGCTAGTTAGTAAAGGAGCACACTTTTTTAGTTGGGATGACTTTAATTTTCTTATCTCTGCTGTTTCAACCCCATAAATCCTCAGATTTCACTGCTTTTCGATGTGAATTGAACCCATCATCTTTGTAACCATTTCTGTGTCCTCACACATTTTTCTGTAAAATGTACACATCTCTCATTTTTGTTTTAGTATATCTGAAGTATACATTATAGATATTACATATAAATTATGTACATTGTTATATCCAGTGTACATTGCTGATATAAACCATACAACTTATATGCGAAACACAAGTGAATCTTCAAAACCAACAGCCCAAAAAACAGACAGAAATAGAAACAAACAACAAGGGACCCACTAGTAGTTTATGGGAAAAGGGAAATCCCATGCCTCAAACTTCCTCTGCTTTTTTTTTTTTTTAATTTACCTTAAATTCCTATCCTGCCCTCTCCGCAAGTGGACTCAGGGCAGCTAACAATCAATTTAAATATTTACATTTACAATGTAAAAACCAATAAAATACAATTACAATTAAAACATTCTAAAAACATTCTATGGTGCTGTCTTTAATATTGGCAGATACTTTTCCTGATGGTTTAGCCTTTTCTCTCTTGTTTAGCCTCCCACCATTTCCCCATTTGCTTCCTCTTTTCTCCCTCCTCCTGTCACAGCCTCTTTCCCTCCTAATGCTCCCATTACCACTACTGCTTTCACCCCTCTCCTCTCACTGCTGGCTGTCCCTCCCAAAGCCTTCCTTGCGATACTGCCACTTCCTCCTTATTGGTTTGTTTCTTCCATCCCTTCTGTTGCTGCCTCTTTCTCCACCCACTACTATTGTTATTTCCATCCTGTTTAGAAAAACACAGCCTTAAAAATGGCCCTTTTCACATTGGCATTCTAAAATGGATGTTATTAGTTGTTGGCCTGATTTTGAGTAAAGTGATACAGGGACAGCAAATTTCCTTTCATTAATGAGCCATCTCTGAATTACTATGATCATTTCAAAAACTGTCACTTTCCCCCACCCTTTTTTGCCATGCGATCTCTCTCAGACTTAAAAATGTTTTAATGTGAGCATGATAACACTTTAGTGTTATAGTGCTGACATCAGAACATTTTTTAAGTCTGAGGAAGATAGCACAGTGAAAAGGTACAGGGTGGAAAAGCACCCTCGTAGGAAGAACTGTGGACATTTTAAACAGCATACCACAGTGATTCAGAAGCACAACTAAGAGGTTGAAAATGGGGGGGGGGAGCAGTTTCCTTATAAATGGCTCAACCATACTTTACTAACTTGACACAAGTTGGTTTGTATGAACAGGTAAATGAATTCCACTAGTAGCTGGTTACTAAAAAGGGTCTGTCTGAAATGACAGAAAAATCCATTAGCAACTAGTCACTAAAACAATACAAAGGCAGTTTGAAAAGGATCTGTCATGTGGAATTTTTTTTAGTGACAAGTTTTCACTAACCCTTGCTGTGCTTTGATAGTTTCATCATATCAAACTAAACATTAATGTTCTTTCTCAGAAATAAATAATTTTGTAGCTGGGTTATATTTCATGTTTCCAGGTTTTGTAGTTACACCTTTTAAATCAAAGTGGTATAAGAAGATATATAGATATAGATGATATATATACACAGCCCATCTTCTTGCTCTTTGCAATATGATGTCTGAATCAACCAGAATGCTTTACTATGAAGTTTTTACCCTAGTAAGACACAAAGAGGCAGTTTTGTTTGTTGCCTAGCAACTGTAAGATTCCTTTTCAATGGCCTGAGAATGTTCCATAGTGTACTGAGAACTTTGGAGAAAAGGGGTTATTTTGAAATGGCTAGGATTAAGCTGATACTATATCTGGAGGATTGAGATTTGTATCTGTTAGTTAGGAAGTTACAAAAATTCTGAAGTTAGGAAGTTATAAAACATTATGTCAAGCATCGATATTTCTCAATAAGCAGTCTTTTGTTTTAAATCAAAGCTGTTTTATTGTTAGAAACTCAGAAGCTGTCCCAAGGACACAAGCCGTGGGAGTAATGATGTATACAGGGTTACACAGTTGCTATATAGGATATCTTCAAAGGTTACCATACAGATGCATACTTGAGTCATGGGTTCAAAGGTTACTAACACTATCTCTTTTATTATTAAGGAATTTAGGCTATTAAAAAACATCTCCCATTCTCACACTTCTCTAGCAGAAGATAAGAGTTGTCTGTGTGAACCTGTGGGAGAGGCGACTTGAAAGTGGTACCAGCCGAGCTGTAGCAAACATCCTTGGGCCAGATGGATTTATTACTTGCCCAATGGTTGTAAATAAGGGGGGACCAGAAGAGAGTTGGTGACCTGCTCTTTGTCTAAGAAACAATTATGTTACAGAAATAAGCGCGCTTGACACATTCTGAATCATGAAGAAGTGTAGGACATTTTAGTGCATTTTTTACCCATTATTAAACTTGGTATGAATCTTTACCCACTTTAAAACTATGTCTTACAGCCTACATTAAAAGGTTTTGTTCAAAGCAGATAGTCTGTTCTAGAGTTCTAGAGGCTGGCCTATGACTAACTGGCACAAGAAACTAAGTGTGGTTTTACTAGACTTCTGCTGTCTTTAATGTTTTAAATGTTTTAAATGCTTTAAATGTTTTAACTATTTTAATGGTTTAAATGTTTAAACCCTATTTATGTTAGATTCTATGTTGTAAGCCGCCCTGAGCCACTCGTTGGGAAGGGCGGGATATAAATCATAAAATAAGAAGAAGAAGAAGAAGAACTGCAGATTTATACCCCGCCCTTCTCCCTGAATCAGAGACTCAGAGCGGCTTACAATCTCCTATATCTTCTCCCCCCACAACAGACACCCTGTGAGGTGGGTGGGGCTGAGAGGACTCTCACAGCAGCTGCCCTTTCAAGGATAGCCTCTGCCAGAGCTAATGGCGAACCCAAGGCCATTCCAGTAGGTGCAGATGGAGGAGTGGGGAATCAAACCCGGTTCTCCCAGATAAGAGTCCACGCACTTAACCACTACACCAAACTGGCTCTACAGTAAATAAGTAAATAAATAAATAAATAAGAGTTCCCAGCTTCCCGATGAGGGCAGGAGATTCCCCAGTTTGAGAACTCCTCCCCTGTTTTGAAAGAATCAGGCAGTGGGGGGAGAATGGCAGCATCATATGATGCTCTATTCTCATCTCTATGGTGGGCATACCATAGATTAGGAGAGCGAGACTAACATAGTCCTGGAGGATTCCTTGGTAGGGGTATGCAAAATAACAAAAATTGGAAAAATTTTAATTCTGGGGTATTTGGAGCTAAAAAATTTGGGAGGCTGTATATCTCCTAATAGCATATTCGGAAGTCAAATCTGATTCTGGAGATATCCGTCAATTCCCGAATATACGGCCCCATTATATGCTATAGGCCATTGAAATCAATGGCAAAATAGGGTATAATGAAAGGTGGCTGGAGGGGAGGAGTTTTGAGGTAGAGGCTCCAAATTTGCTGGGAAGCTGCAAGGGCCTCCCCTCTACAGAACTCCCAAGTCCCAAAATGATTGGACCAGGGAGTCCTATTCTAGTGGCACCCAAATAGAGTGCCCCAATCTCCCCATTATACCCTACAGGCCATTGAAGCCAATGGCAAAATAGGGTATAATGAAAGACATTTGGAGTAGAGGAGGTTTGACATAGAAGCTCCACATTTGCAGGGGAGCTGCAGGGGCCTCTCCCCTACATAACCCCCAAGTTTCAAAAAGATTGGACCAGGGGTTACCATTCTAGAAGCACCCAAATAGGCCCATTTCTCCCAATGGTGGGGGGAAAGCAATCGGTAATAACAGTGGGGAAACTGATTCTGGGGAGCAGAGGGTTTGAGGGAGAACCCCAAGATTAGCAGGGCAGCTGCAGGGGCCTCTCCCCCACAGGCAATGTCATGTCCCTGAGAAGAACTGCCATTGGCACATACAGTACATTAGATCAAATAGATATTCTCTCTCATTCAAAAATTGGGGTGGAGGCTCTCTGCAACGACTGCTGCACAGAACCAGTGCATTGAATGCACTATGGCCATACAGCAGAGATGGGACATAGACTTCCTGCATGTCAAGCATCTGCCTACTGCCCACAGAAGAAATACCTGTGTGGACATGTATTTTCTTGTCCTTTTGTTTTACCTAGACTTGCAGTAACCCCAATTGGCAGGCAACTTTTATTACCTTTTATGGCTCTCTAGACCAAATGGCCTTCTAATTTGTTATACTGTTTTGCCACGTGATCTTAGTTTTATATCAGTTTGCACTCTTAACCCACCAACTACATGTATTTCAGCCCACTGTACCTTATCCCCGCATCTGAAGAAGTATGCTTGCATACGAAAGCTTACGTTCTGAATAAAACTTTGTTGGTCTTAAAGGTGAAACTTGACTCCTACTTTGTTCTCTCAGGAGCTGTGTGTTTGGGAAGAGAAAGAAGGGCTTTAGCTACATAGCTCCTCATATATCCTTCTTCTCTGGTTAGCAGAATATTTCCCTCTGTGTGGGCATCTCCTGGATTTCCCCCCTTCCTCCTGCCTTTTCCATCCATCTTCTCCCCCCAACTTGTTCACTGTCCCTCTCCTCATGTCTGTCTTCTTTCTTCTCTCATTCTTCTTCCGGAGATCAGTCATTATTTTTTTTTTGCCTACTTCTGAGGCATTTTCTAAGCTACAACCCCCTTTCCCCTTCCCTTTCCCCCTTCCCCCTCTCCCAAAGTTAAATAGACATCAGTGCAGTGATGGGCATTTCACACACACCTTCCCTGCTTCTGTGGGAATTTGGTGAATCCTTCCTTTTTTCACCCTTGATATCTTTATTCTGTAAATAAATAAAAATGGGATTTAAGTTAAATGATTATATCTGTCATTTTGTATATGTATCATGACTTCCAACAACTTTTGACTACTTCTAACTCTTGGAACAGCTGTGAATAAATTGAAAGTGGTGTTTAAAATTAAATGCATTTTTAATTTTTTTATACATATAAATATTAGCTGGCATGTTTTAAAATCAGAATTTATTTTGGATTATGTTTTAAGGAAACTCAAGTGTCTCCCCCCCCATCCCACCCCAATTTCACAAAAAAGAAAGTAGAGATGGTAGGGAAAATTTTCAGTGGAAGTACATCATCATTGCTAATTTGACAATAGATTTGTAGTTTGGCATTTTTGTTCATGTGCATTTGACATTGCTTGCCATAGATGTGTATTGGCCTACAGATGTCCATGGAATCCCTAAGGCCAACCTGCATCACTGCTCTAGAAGCAACATGTTGCAAACTGGCAAATACAGGGTTGATTGGATCAACTATCTGGAATATTTAGCATCCTGTATGTTCTCTAGCTACCAGCATCACACACAATGCACAAATCATACAGTGAGTGAACTTCGCCAGTTAACAGTTGTGCTGTTCTAGCAGATATGTTATTGTTACAATAAGGCTGATAACAGATGGCCAGTTTGGGGTGGCTTACAGAAGCCCTGAAGAAAGCCACCGAGAAGAAGAGCCCCCTGGCACTTCTGGAGGGCACCGGAAGAAGGGGTGGGCCTTGGGCGGCCAGGGAGCATGTGGAAAGCTCCCGCATCCCACTCGCAGCTCCCCGGACGCTTGTAAGGCACTCTCCGGGCTTCCAGATGGATGGCTTCCAAGTGGTCCCTTTTTGGTCCCTTGGATGATTTCCAAGTGGTCCCTTTTTGAGCCAGTTGGAGCGTCTCAGGATGGGGTAAGTGCGGGATTGGGGTGGCTGGCAGATGTTGCCGTGTGGCTGGGTTTTTTGGGTCAACTTCAGAGGCGTCTGAGTCAACCCAAAGTGCTGGTCTGTAATCAGCCCAAATGTCTCAAATTTGATGATTGTTGGTATTCACTTTGAATGTTGACAATTTCAAATGGATGCTGAGAATATCTAAAATCTTAGATCTTTGTTGGTGAATACTGGTAGTTTTCTGATTGCATTGACTTGAGCAAAAAAGATCTTATCCTAAAGAGCAGATTTAATTCAGCTGTTGTTGACAACTTCAACAATCCTTGGGTTTTAAGCATTTATTATATATAACCTGGAAAGGCTCTCAACTTAAATCTAAATTAAAGTTCTGCAACCCTCAAAAAAGTGAATTAACAATGTATGGTCAATAGAACTCCACGATTTGTTTAAAGATTATAATTACAGTGACAAAAATACTTATAATAAAACTGCAAAAAGAAAATCTAGTGGAGTTTTAGTGCAGTATGCTGGAAGTGACATCATTGGAAGGGGTGGAGCTTAGAAAATGCCATCACTTGACCTTTGACCTGGAAGTGACATCACAGGATGTGACATCACAAAGGGATGTCACATCTTTGCTCCTGGCTCCACTCCCAAAGTCTCCTGGTTCCACCCCAAAATCCCCAGATATTTCCTAAATTGGACCTGGCAACCCTAGTCTGTTCTCAAAATGAAATAACCATGGCAAGTCTAGGCTTTTAGACTGCAGGGGAACACAACTTTCCCCTTTTTGATCTAACACGATAACAATAGAATTTTACTCTATAGTTTATTCAGTGGATATTGATCACTGTATATAATTTCAGCACACCAAAAATTAAGATGCAATTTGAGGTATTTTTTTTTTTTAGTTGAGACAGGTGAATGGAAATAAATTTTGGGGGGTCTGCTTAATAAAATATTTGGGAACCATCAGCCTCCACTTGTTCAAAACTATAGCCTAAAACATAGCCTTGTAGAACTGTGATACTTAAATTCATTGTGGGAACCACATTCAAGCACTTGTAATGAAACACATTTTTAAAAAATGGTGATTCATTTATCTATGTGCTTTGAAATGAGAAACACAACCATGTGGAACTCATTGGAAATCTCTGGGCTTCATACGATAGTTTTGGGGCTGAGATGTTTCTCTGAGTCATTCAAACAAGGTCTAGAGACAAATATAACAAATCCATTCAATTTCTAATGAATATTTACCCATCTCTTTACATGAACATCCGCAAAGTCAGAGAAGCATTGACTGGGAAATCAAAGGAACGTTGTGGCAGTGACTAGAACAGATGAGCAGATGAGTGGCAGATTGGTAGGAAGGTTAGTTACAGAGAAGGGAATGTAATATGCTTAGTTGGGTGTAAAAAGGCGTCCAACAAGGATAATTGTGATGACCCAAGTCATTATAGACAGATCAGCCTGTCTGATGTGGCTCCTAAGCTGTATTCCCAATATTTGTTTAACAGACTCAAAAACTGAATATAGTGATGTAATGTACTCGAAGACGAGACGTGTTGAAGGCAACATACTTAATTAGCTGGTACATCACAAGAGGGCGAAACGCAGGTCGGGTCCCGCTTTATATACAATACCCAGAACAGCCCTCCAACTGGCCCAGTCCAATCCTGGCCAGTCAAACTTCCCGCCACAGATCTTAATTGGCGGAGTACTTTCGCATGCTACACCAGTGACCTTCCTCTGGTCACCTCTGCCGCGTCGCTGTGCAGTACTTCCGGATTTCATTGCAAGACACAAGCGACTTGCTGGCAAAAGAGCAAGTGGGCTTTAGGAAAAGGAGGCATTGTTCATTGCTTCATATTGAACCATCCGATTTCTAAATATGTTTCAGGAATGATAGTAATAAGACATCTGTTTCACGGCATGCTCACCCCAAGTCTGGGTTGAGAACTACTTGGCTAGGAAGGCAAGGCAAACAAAGTTACAAAATACCAGAGAGAGACTAATTCTCACTCTAGCTTAAGGTAGGTTGCCACCAGTTCTGACTATTCCCAATGTCACAGGAGCAAAAGGACAAGTCTCCTGACCTCTCAGGGACTTAACAAGAAAAGCCAGCCCTGCAGGATAGGACTGTAGTCCAAGTTTCCAAAGCAAAAACAGTAACCAGTAGGTGATCAGGTCCAAGGCTTCTGGACTAGGCTTTGAGGATAAGGAGGTAAAAATCCATGACAGGATAAAAATATAATGTTATTTTATTATGGTGCAAAAATATTTAAAAGAGATGGGACTGTGAAGAAATAAAAATAACAAACTGTATGTTTATCCAGTTTAGCTAGCACAGTGAAACAACATTCCAAATTACAAGGCATAATCCAAAGGCTGTTAGGTTCAGCAACAAGAGGCTCTAGTCGTCAGAGACAGTGGACCTTAGTTCACATTAGGATTGCCAAGTCCAATTCAAGAAAAATCTGGGGACTTTGGGGGTGGAGCCAGGAGACATTGGGGCAGAGCCAGGAGCAAGGGTGTGACAAGCATAATTGAACTCCAAGGGAGTTCTGATCATCGCATTTAAAGGAACAGCACACCTTTTTAAATGCCTTCCTTCCAAAGGAAATAATGAAGGATAAGGGCACCTTCTTTTGGGGCTCATAGAATTGGACCCCCTGGTCCAATCGTTTTGAAACCTGAGGGGTATTTTGGGGAGAGGCACTAGATACGATACTGAAAATTTGATGCCTCTAACTTAAAAAACAGCCCCCCCCCCGAGCCCCCAAAACCTCCAGATCAATTCCCCATTGTACCCTATGAAAATCAATCTCCACATAGGGAATAATTAAGTGCTCAGCAGACTTTTCCCTTCCCCGCCCCTGCCCCCCCCCTGTTTCTGGTGACTCTGAAGCGAGGGATTGGCCTCTCTACTCATGAGTTGCTGCCAACTTCTTCAAAGTAACACAGACAAATCATCGCAAGAGGAAGCCTTTCAATTGGAGACTGAAGCCTCCGGAGGTGGAAAGGCACATGGTCCTGTGGGGGCCGGGTTTCCCCCCGCCGGCCAGCTGACTGGGGGCGGAAAGGAGCCTGGGAAAGTGGAAGAACCCCCGCTGAGACCTGGGGATTGGCAAGCCTAGTTCACACAGGAACAGCAGATCAAGATGGATGCCATGCAAAGCTAGGCTGAGCAACCACTGACATACTTTGTGCTATATAGTCACTGAACCCCTCAAGACAGGCAAAAGCTAACTAATTTATAGAAAGGATTCTGATGGGCCCCAGGCCTGGTTGGAAACCTGAGAGGTGATATAACTCTCTCTCTGAGTTGCTAGCCAGGAGATTTACAGAGGGGAGAGAAATGAAACTTATTGCAGATTATTTTGCCTCTGTTCCCAGGAACAAATAATATCTTCAAGGCCTTGGTATTTGTTAATTGGAAGATCAAGGCAGTGAGAGTAGTACTCCCTTCTCTATCAAATGAAAGCAACATATACTGCAAAGTTATACCAACCGTTTGCCTCTGAATCTCTCTGGAAAAGAATCTGCAGGCCAAAGATTTTTTACACAGAGGACTTTGTGAGAAACCATTTACTTTACAGCCTATATGCTGTCTCTTATTCAGTTCATCATATTTATTGGCTGAAATTGCTTGAGATGAGTACATCATTAAGTCCTTCCTTGAAATTACAATGTTCTGAAAGGTGTTTTTGTTTTTTTTAATTTTGCAGTAAATGAGGAAACATTCATTTTCAAGAGGATGCCATTTGTGAAATCTAAATCTTTCTGCTATAACCAGGGGCCTAGGTGATAAGTTTTGCTGAACAGTATGCACTATTTCTTTAAAAGACTTACTTGTAAGTTTCTCTGTAGGCAATCAAATTAGGAACAAGGTTGTAGGTTTTTCCTCCCACAATGCTTAACAGTGCAGCTACATGTTTTTCTGGGGGAATCTCATAAACTTCAAGATTCTGTTCCAGTCTTTCAGTGTAACTAGGCCAGTCTTCTCCAGCCATATCAAAGACTTCCATTTATTCAATATAGCTAGCTATCTCTCATTGTTCCCCTGCTAGTTACAGTTCTGAATCAAAAAGGAGTCTTTTCCAAATCAATTCCTCATTTCCATCTGTAAGATATTTGTAAACAGTAAAAAAATCACCCATGAAAATTCTCACACCGAAGAGAAACTAACTTTTTACTGAGGCCACGTGTAGAAAGTCTTTGTAATTCATTTTAGTAGCCAGTTGCTAACGAATTTTTTGTATTATTTCAGACACAATCATTTTAGCAACCAGCCTCTAATGGACTTTATTTACTTTTTCATACAAAGCTGCTTGTGTTCATTTAGCAAATTGGGGTTAAGCTGTTTTTGAAGTGTAGTGCTTTCTTCTGTTTTGGCTTCTTCTTTGAATTTATGTAGTCCACAGCACTTCCAATAGTGCCCCCTTTCTCCAAGTCCCTTTTCACCAAACATTCTTTCTCAATTTTTTTATTGTTCTAAGTTGCGCGCTATAGCCCTAGTCCAAAATAGCACTTCAGTGCTGCAATGGGACCACTGAGATGCGTGAGATGCCTGCAGTTGTTGTTACATGGAATGTTGTCACACTCACCACACTCACTCTTAGTTTTAGGTGCTAGGAAAACTGTGCCTGTTTTTCTATGTATTTCTTTTCTTTTCTTTTTTAGTGTATGAACACTTCTGGTCTTTTTTACCTGAATGGGTGTTGATGCTGAAAGCTGTTAAAAACTGTAGGTTGGATTTTTCTGCTGATGCATAATGGAGGAAAGATTATCTTGCTCACTACAGCCTTCCTGTCCTGCATAGCTTTTTTTGTCCAATGCAGATCCCATGACCTCTAGCACAGACATTTCAGTTGTTAAAAAAACTCCTTCACCTGGTACCCGTTTGAAAGCTGGTAGATTTAGTTGTGGATTTTGCTTGTAGACCACTTAAGAACATATGAACATAAGAGAAGCCATGTTAGATCAGGCCAATGGCCCATCCAGTCCAACATTCTGTGTCACACAGCGGCCAAATATATATATATATATATATATATATACACACACACACACACACACAAACACACACTGTGGCTAATAGCCACTGATGGACCTCTGCTCCATATTTTTATCTAACCCCCTCTTGAAGGTGGCCATGCTTGTGGCCGCCACCACCTCCTGTGGCAGTGAATTCCACATGTTAATCACCCTTTGGGTGAAGAAGTACTTCCTTTTATCCGTTTTAACCTGTCTGCTCAGCAATTTCATCGAATGCCCACAAGTTCTTGTATTGTGAGAAAGGGAGAAAAGTACTTCTTTCTCTACTTTCTTCATCCCATGCATTATCTTGTAAACCTCTATCATGTCACCCCTCAGTCGACGTTTCTCCAAGCTAAAGAGCCCTAAGCGTTTCAACCTTTCTTCATACGGAAGGTGTTCCAGCCCTTTAATCATTCTAGTTGCCCTTTTCTGGACTTTCTCCAATGCTATAATATCCTTTTTGAGGTGCGGCGATCAGAACTGCACACAGTACTCCAAATGAGACCGCATCATCGATTTATACAGGGGCATTATGATACTGGCTGATTTGTTTTCAGTTCCCTTCCTAATAATTCCAAGCATGGCATTGGCCTTTTTTATTGCAATCGCACACTATCTTGACATTTTCAGTGAGTTATCTACCACGACCCCAATATCTCTCTTGGTCAGTCTCTGCCAGTTCACACCCCATCAACTTGTATTTGTAGCTGGGATTCTTGGCCCCAATGTGCATTACTTTGCACTTGGCCACATTGAAACTCATCTGCCACGTTGACGCCCACTCACCCAGCCTCAACAGATCCCTTTGGAGTGCCTCACAATCCTCTCTGGTTCTCACCAACCTGAACAATTTAGTGTCATTTGCAAACTTGGCCACTTCACTGCTTACTCCCAACTCCAAATCATTAATGAACAAGTTAAAGAGCATGGAACCCAGTACTGAGCCCTGCGGCACTCCACTACTTACCATCCTCCACTGCGAAGACTGCCCATTTTTACTCACTCTCTGCTTTCTATTAATTAGCCAGTTTTTGATCCACAAGAGGACCTGTCCTTTTACTCCATGACTCTCGAGCTTACTAAGGAACCTTTGATGAGGAACTTTATCAAAAGCTTTCTGGAAGTCAAGGTAAACTACATCTATTGGGTCCCCTTTGTCCACATGTTTGTTCACCCCCTCAAAGAACTGTAACAGGTTAGTGAGGCAAGATCTTCCCTTACAGAACCCATGCTGAGTCTTCCCCAATAACCCGTGTTCATCAATGTGCCTACTCATTCTGTCCTTGATAATGGTTTCTACCAACTTTCCCGGTTTTGAAGTCAGACTGACTGGCCTGTAATTTCCCGGATCTCCTCTGGAACCCTTTTTAAAGATGGGGGTGACACTTGCTACCTTCCAGTCCTGAGGAACGGAGGCAGATTTCAATGACAGATTACATATTTTTGTCAGGAGATCCACAAGTTCAACTTTGAGTTCTTTCAGAACTCTTGGATGTATGCCATCCAGACCTGGTGACTTTTTTGTGGTGTCCATCATAAAAAAATCCAGCTGACAGCAATACTTTTTAAAAAGTAAGGTCAGGAGGCTCAGTTATGCAAGGAACCCCCTACCCCCTCCTGAAGTCATGTAGATGGGACTGCACAAGGCACATTTTTGTTTACAATTTGAAGGGAACAAAAGAGGGGAGGAGCTGGCTTTCCCTGGCCTGTTACTGGTTAGGATTCAGTTTACGTTGGTTGTGGGAGACCCCTGTTGAATCGAGACCCACGCAGGCCCTGACCGATGGCGGGGAAAAGTGAAAAAGTGCAGGCTTGCATTGCCGAGACTCAGCCTTACAGTGTTAAGTCCTTTTTGGTTTATAAGGAATATGGATATGTTGCACCAGAACCAGAAGAGGGTTGGGGAACCGAGGGAACCTTGTAAAATTGGGTTTAGGAGTTGTGTCTCTCAATGAATAAGCTAGGGGTAAATTTCTTGTGCCCTTCCAACAATGTACCCATGATGCTCTAGTCCATTTTAGCATATTAGGGGCTTCTCGCCCTATCAGAGGTTTTTTTCATGTCTGTGTGTTATTGCTGAGCAAGACTCTGTGCTGTTGAGGAAGGAATGCAGCCCAGTTTTACTGACAAGCCCTGCAGTTGTAAAAACTGGGTTTCCCCTAAAAGCTATGCTTTCTCTGAAGATGAGCTAACCTTTGAGTTTGCTTTATGTTTCCAAGTGCCTTTATGCAGGGTCGTGATTGTTCTCCCAGGAGCCCAGGGATCTGCATGTGCTCACTCCCCATACTGATCATGAGGCCTTAATATCCTTTTAACAAAAAGAGCAATTAGTCACCGGGGCAACCATTCCCAATCCCTACGCCTGAGCCTCCCACCCAGTGCAAAGACAATGTATTATGGAAAAGAAAGAGACGTCACTGAGCCAACAGGCACGAAGGAGTATGTAAAGAATGAAGAACCGTGGGTATAGGTAGAAAAAAAAATTATGTTAGATAGACTGTTATTGAGAGGCGTTGCCTGATAAAAATGGAGTACCCCAGTGCAAATAATGGGAGAGGTTCTCCTACATCTGTTAAACAAAATGGAGTCAGATTAAAAACAGGCCAAGAAAACACTCCATCTAAACAGGTGGAGTGGACCCAATAGAGAGCTTGTTCTGGTTGGCTCCTGAAATCTGTCTCTCAGTGTAGTTTCACCCATTCCCCCCTCCAGCGCCTCCGCCCAAATGGGATGCATAATAACATGGGAACTGCGGGAAAATACTCTCACTCTGATCTTCTGCTACTTGCCAATTGTCTCTTCCTCCAGCCTATCACCTCTGCCTTGCTAACTCCAATCAAATGCATAATTTGATTGATCCTACCCTTAAAGGTCTTTGATCCTTTTCCGAGTGTCAGCCAAAAACCGGTAACAAATTATTCAATTGCTCCGAGCTTATCATCCTAGCAAAATGTGCGAAGTTTCCCAACATAGCGATTCAAGATAGCCATCAATGGAACATCAAAGCCCCTTGGTAACTAATGACTTCCATCCGTCGAACCCTTATATAGTGTCGGTCAAAAACCCACCTTGGTGTGCATTCTGTAGGGCACCATTTGCACCCGTTTGCACCATTTGCACCGTTTGCACCATTTGCACCACCCGTTACTCCTGTAATTGGGTCTATAGGGCGCGTTACGCTGGTCGTTCGTCTTCCTCTCCATGTACTTTCCCTTGAACGGATGTCTCCTCTTCTGGATCAGGTGAATATTACCACTTCAACAACCCTTGAATTCCTCTATCGATAACCTCTATTTTCTTAGCCTCTTGATTGCTTGTACATAGATCTCTCTCTCTCTGTGTAAATCCTCTTGATACATATCCTAAGTAAACACTATAAAAATATAACTGCTTGGACTATTCTTGGCTGAAAACCCGTATTCCGTATCATTGAAAGAAAAGATCCTCGCTCTTAAATTCACTCTACCTAGTCTCTTAGCAAATTTCCCCATCAAAATTAAGAGACTTAAAAGCATTGCCTGCAACAAAGTGGGTGGAGCTGAGAGAGCTCTCACAGCAGCTGCCCTTTCAAGGACAACCTGTGCCAGAGCTATGGCTGACCCAAGGCCACTCCAGCAGGTGCAAGTGGAGGAATGGGGAATCAAACCCTGTTCTCCCAGATAAGAGTCTTCACACTTAACCACTACACCAAACTGGCTCTTTTGTTTAACATCTCTTTAATGTAAAGATAGCATCCATTGTTGATTTGTCATTAAGCCCATCTATGGTTACAATTAGTTTTGAATATGAAAACTATTGTATTAAATAATATGCAGAAAGCAACACACTGGAAACTGTTCAGGCCTTCACAGCTGGTAAATCAGCACCAGGAAACAAGATGGCCTGCTAATGCATGTGGAGCCAGACCCTATTCTATGAACTATTTCATTTACAGCATAAAATGGATGATTGTATTAAATAAAATTAGAGCATCATAGAAAAGATAAGCAAGTCCATAGATTTTGTACATGTGCTAAATTCAAATAAATGGTTAAAAGCTGACAAAATTTTCATGAGACTAATAAAAGAGACAGTCTCACACATAATTTCTTTCAGGTCGTAAATGCATAAAGCCTTTGATTTTTTTTCTTTGTATGGTTCACAATAAATATGTTTTCCAAATCCAATTTATTTTTTGCACTTTATCATAGTACCTTACAGTGCAACCCTAAACAAACTTACGCCATTCAAAAGGTATTGAAGCCAGAGAGCTTAAAAAGGTGTAACTCTACTTAGGATTGTACTGATGATCACTACATCAAAAAAGCCTTTACTGTAATTTCTCTGCTGTGGTTGGCCTTGATTCCTTTCAGAGTAGTAAAATCACTTTAGTTATGGGATTTTCTTCTGACAAGGTAGAGTGCTGGCCATTTTGGTATTATTATACTAGTGAAACAGGAAGGATTAAGTCCACTGAGCTCTATCATTGCTGCTTTCAAAATATCTCAGACCAAATTTAAAAAAAAAAAAAATCATACAGTCCTTTTCAAATTGTGCATATGGTGCAGGAACAAAGCCAAATTCTTATTTCAGAGTTAATGTATCCATAAAAATGTAATTACTCAAATCAGTACTTTTAAAATTACTATTGAAGGGCCCAAAGCAGTGATAGTTTTTGCTAGACTAATTTCTCCTTGATATTAATGGCCCACCTGTAATTAAACAACCCTAAAAGTGAATGATATTGTTAGAGGGGAAGCTATATTTCTGAGCCTGGTAGAGTGATCCTCTCAGCAACAGTCAAGCCTCACAGGTATGGATGTGTGGAACTCCCACATTAATATTATCGAAACTCTTTACCTTTACTCAGATTTAATCTAAACAAAAGCTTTCAGCCTTACCCTATACATTGCTTCTCTGTGTCTGGGCTCAAGTCAGGCTGCTGATTTTACTAGGGTTACCCATAGGGTTGCCAGCTCCTGGTTGCAAAATTCCTGGAGATTTGGTAGCAGAGCTCAGCAGAGATGTTATACTCCAGCAGGGGAATTCATCTCGTAAATCTGGAGATCAACTGTAATTCCTGAAGAACTCCAAGTCTCACCTGAAGACAGGCAATCCTAGTTACCCAACTCAAGGTGGGACCTGAAGTTCTGAAATTGCAACTTATCTTCAGACTATAGAGATCTGTTTCTCTGGAGAACATGGCAGCTTGAGAAGGATGACATTCCTGCTGAATTCCCTCCTGTTCCCAAACTCCACCCTCCCCTGGCACTGTCCTCAAATCTCCAGGAACTTCCCAAGCAGGAGCTGAAAACATAATTTTTAATGCTCTTCATGGCCTGAAACCATATCTGAACCATATCTGAAGGACCATCTCTCACAGTCTCAGAGAACTTGCCTTACTCCTAGCAGTTTACTCCCCATTCCATTATACAGGATTAGATGAAATTTTAACTCACTAGAAGTTGCTTTGCCCCTGAGCTTCTGCTTTTACCTTTAAACCTTCTAAACCAATATAAACAAGCAACCTGATACTCAGGGTATAGCTGCTTGCCAAAGGGAGGAAACCCTGCCCCCCTCAATCAGTGCTCAGACCAATACCTCACTGGCAGATGCTCCACCTCCAAGCTTCTGCTTTTCCTGGCTCAAGCAGTCAATTCTCCCCCAGTTGTTGTGCAGGCGCATTTTGATCCATGGCCCCCTCCAATTTCCCTCACAGCTTCATGCTCTTGTTTTTTAGAGTTCCAGAAGCTGTGAGGAAATTGGAGGGAGTCATAGATCAAAACGTGCCCATGCAACAACTGGTGGGGAATTGATCAATTGAGCTGGGGAAAGCAGAAGCCCGGGGTGGAGCATATGCTAGTGAGGAATTGGTCTGAGTATTGATTGAGGAGGGGGGCTTTTTTCTCCTTTTGGCAAGCAGTTATGCTCTGAGTATCTGTTTATATTGATTTAGAAGGTTTAAAGGTCTTTTTAAAAATACCTTGGGCCACTTGCTGGGGAACAACTACAAATGTTTTGAACAAAAAAAGATGTTTCCTCAGCTTCCTGACTTTTTGCCCCTTACTCCCCACCTCCAAATCTTGGTATTTTACAACTATCTGAGTATTCTTTCGATCATCACAAAGGCCTAAAATCTCCCTATAAAAAGAACTTATCTGAATGCCATTTTCGGTAGTGTAAGTCAAAGTGGTTAACCTGAGAAGGTTGAGGCAAAACATCAAAACACATTACTGGAATTTAAAAAGTAAAATTGAATTTACTTAAATTGATATGGGGATACATATTTAAACACAAAATGAAAATATTTTTTCCAGTTTGCTCCTAAGTAGGGAAGGAAAATTTGGGCTCTGTGCTCTTAATTGTGGGGTGATAATTTCAAATTACATAGCAAAGTCTACCCCAAGAGTGGCTAAACTGCAGCTTGGGAGCCACATGCAGCTCTTTCTCACACTTTGTGCAACTTCCAGAGGTATGGGAAGAACATAATGCAGGTTTACTCTCAAGTAAACATGCTTAGCATTGAGACCTCAGCCTCTGAGCACTGACCCATAGGTAGGTGACTATTTCCGTCATGTGTGAAGCAGGTAGGGTTGCCAGTCCCCCAGGTGTAGGTGTTCCTTCAAATATGCTGGCTGTTTGGCCTAACACTTAAGAGAAATTGCTAAGAGGATTGTTGCAGCTTGAAGAAGCTCACGCGAAACAAGAGTTCAGTATGACCTTGTCCTTGGAAACTTGGATTATTGGCTGCATCTTTGGACAGACATTAAACATCTGGAGTACTACACCAGGATTTCATGGAATGAGATGGGAAGTTTTACCATATGATGAAAAGAAAGACTCTTGGTGCTATTGCTTCCTTTTCTATTAAGGACTAAAAGTTATGGTTGTTTTGTAATTTATGATGGTGGAATTTGTGTTTATTTTTGTTGACCTTGTATAATTTAATAATAGAAGCTGGTTTTCACGGTGGGTTATGTACCTTTGATTTTTTAATCCGCAGGTGGAGGCAGGGGATCCCCCGGGTTGAGGCCCTTTTCCCCACTTCAGGGTCATCAGAAAGTGGGGGGGGGGGAAATGTCTGCTGGGCACTCCATTATTCCCTATGGAGACCAATTCCCATACATTATAATGGATAATTGATCTGTGGGTATCTGAGGGTCTGGGGGGGGGCTGTTTGAGGTAGAGGCACCATATTTTAAGCATAGCATCCATTGCTTCTCCCCAAAATACTCTTCAAGTTTCAAAAAGATTGGACCAGGGGGTCCAATTCTATGAGCCCCAAAATAAGGTGTGCATATCCTTCATTATTTCAAATGGACAGAAGGCATTTAAAATGTGTGAAATAGGAAAGAAAAGGCCCCCTGTGCAAACACCAGTCATTTCCGACTCTGGGGTGACATTGCTTTCACAACGTTTTCATGGCAGACTTTTTACGGGGTGGTTTGCCATTGTCTTCCCTAGGCAGTTCTATAAATATTGCTATTCAATATGATAACATCTTGTCCTGCTCCATAATATCACCAAACCTCATCCATTATATCAGGCCCCACCCAATAAGTTTCAAGGTTTGGATGATGCAGACTTGGCAACCCCTGTCACTTCCTTGATGAACTTATTCATCGTCCTTGTAGCATTCTTGCCTATAGTCCTCGTCTGCTGTAGAGTAACATTGATCCACGCAGAAAATGTAACACATATGTCATCAAAACGTTGTTTGTCATGGTAATGGTCAGGTTAAGTTGACCATACCTTAGAAATACATTCAATAGAAGCAATTTATGTCACAGTGGGTCACTGCTCTTATCCTTGAAGCAATGACTGAGGGGCCGAGAAAGAGTAGCTTGTTTCAGACCACCTTGTGGGTCCAGAGCTGAAGTGAAATTTGGAACTTGAAGGCTGCTTACAGACCGGCACTTTGGGTTGTCTCAGAGACGCCTCTGAAGTTGACCCAAAACATCTGTGCAGACAGCAACATCTGCCAGCCATCCTCCCGTCCTGACCCCATCCTCCAGGCTCCTTTGACTGATTCAAAAAGCTACCACTTCCAAAGTGGTAGCAAATATTTGAGCCGGCTGTCAGTCGCCTCCCCACTGCCTGGACAGAGAAGGGCGCAAGTGAGGCGACTTGGCAGTCTGGAGCTGCCAAGCTGCCCCAAGCTGTTCTGTTTTTTTTTTTTAAAGGAAACCAATCAGAGCGCTGGTGTGCTTGTGCACACGAGCACTTGCCCCACAAGGGGGGAAAAGGGAATCCGGTTTCTAGGGCACCTTCTGGTGTGGAGGAGCCTAGTCGCCTCATGGACAGGATGGGACTGCGTCGCCAGGGGCCGTCTGGAGGCTCCAGGATGGCTCTTTTTGAGCCGCCCCAGAATGCCCGTCTGTTCTCAGCCGAAGACTTCTAATTTGAGGCTCTACACATTTATTTTCTGGCTATATCACTTTAGTGGTAGCCATGTTAGTAGCATAAGTACATTCTTAGGCTTATTTGGGGGGGAAGGTATTTTACTTCCAACCGGTAATCAGTAATTCCATTAATCTGAATTCATACACAGATTTCTGATGGCTGGAGAAATGGTCATGAGTGTGTCTTTCTTCTTCATATTACCTCATTATCTTGCACCTCCTTTCAAAAATGAACAGCCTGGCCTGCCATTCACAGCTAAGGAGTGAGCCAGTGTGGCCCTTGTTTGGCTCTTATTTTTCTTTCTGTGTGGTTTAATTGGGATTTGCTTCAGTCCTCTTTGCTTTTGTTGCATTTAATTATTCTTTATGTTGCTTATATGGAGGTAAATGTTGAGAACTTTGCACATTTTGTATAAGATAATGGAAAATGGTACAAAAACAGAATCTTGTGCATTTGTGTTTCACTAATGACAAACATGATGGGGTTTATAAGATTATGCAAAGGGTGAAAAAAGTGAACAGAGAGGACTTTTTCTCCTATAAAATTGTGGCCACCCACAGAAATTGGTGGGCAATAGATTCAGGATGGACAAAACAGTTCTTTATTTTATAATCTAATTAAATTATGGAGCTAGGGGTGAGTACGGTAATGGCCAAGTGTCAGGCCCTGGCACCCCCTGGGTCTGTCTTCTGGAGTCAGGCTCCTCCAGGGCTTGATGTCTAGCTAGTTCAAGCTAGGTAGACTTTCCACAGATGTGGCAGGAGAAGGGGGTTTAAACAGCACCTTAGTCTCTTTCTCCTGTCCATGAGCTTTCTTCAGTGCTCTCTCTGGCTTTACACATGCTCCTGTGACAGTCTCATTCTCTTCCTCCCTGACTTGTCTAAGTCCATGGTGTTAAATCAGTCCCCAGGCCTTGCCTTCCCCTAGGATCCACCAATCCCAAGGTTCCCTTAAAACAGGGAGAAAGAGTGAAGGATGCTCACATGATGATGTCACTGTTGGGGGTTGGGTTTCCCCCACCGACCAGCTGACCAGCAGCAGGCCAAAGCCTCCCAAAGTGGGGAAGCCCCCAGCCAGGACCTGGGGGCTGGCAACCCTAGTAGAGATGGCAACAGGAATGAACAACTTTACAAGCGGGGTTAGATGGATTCATGGAGGATAAGTCTATCAATGAGTACTAGCCATGGTGACTGAGGAGAACTTCCACATTCAGAGGCACTAATCCTCTGAATCCCAGAGCCAGGAGGCAACATCACGGGACAGCCTCAGACTCTATGCCCCATTGTTGGCCTTCAGGGGAATTAGCTGGCCACCGTATGAGACAGAGTGCTGAACTGGATGGACCATTGGTCTGATTCAGCTCTTCTCTCAGGGCTTTTCTTATGCTCCTATGTTCTTAAGCAAATCTACTCAGAAGTAAGTCCCAAATTATTCAATGGAACTCACTCCCAGGAAAGTGTCCTTAGGATTGCACTGAAAGGCATTCATAGTGGGAACATTCAAATGTACCAAGGACTAGGCTTTTTGTCAAAATAATTTGCTGCCAATTAATTTGCAAAGGGAGTCATCGTTTAGACCAGGGGTGGGGAACCTTTTTTCTGCCAGGGGCCATTTGGATATTTATATGAACATATGAAGCTGCCTTATACTGAATCAGACCCTCGGTCCATCAAAGTCAGTATTGTCTTCTCAGACTGGCAGCGGCTCTCCAGGGTCTCAAGCTGAGGTTTTTCACACCTATTTGCCTGCTTAAGTGGGAGATGCCGGGGATTGAACCTGGGACCTTCTGCTTCCCAAGCAGATGCTCTACCACTGAGCCACCGTCCCTCCCCAAACATCATTTGTGGGCCATACAAAATTATCAATTTAAAAAACAGTGCTCCGCTGAGGGAGAATGATTCAGGCCGGCAAAATTAATGCAAATTATTTTTCTATTTGAAGTCACATGGAATGAGCCTAATTCAGTACACACACACACCGGCCTGCCACCCTAGGCGAATGCCTAGGCCCAGGCATATTAGACCACATCCCCTAATATTAGCATATTATGTCACACACTCATTAGCTTTGTACGCCACACCATCTGGGATAATCATGTGCAAACTGAACTGGTGGTAGTTGGTTCCCACCCCCCACCCCTGTCAGCCCTCCCTCCCTCCCAACATGTTGAAACTGCAGCTGCTCCCAGCAGACCTTTAAAGGCACCACATATTCCAGCAGCAGTCCTTCACAATGCCCACAAGAGGGGGGGGGGAGAGGAGGGAGGCTTGGCCTAGCAATCCCCGAGGGCCAGACCAAGTGATACGTTTACGGCCCTTGGGCCTGAGGTTCCCCACCCCTGATTTAGACAATGTGATTTTGAGCCAGTGGTATTTTGGTATGTAAAAACCAAACTTAATTATCAGGAGAACAAGTGGTGAGCAGAAGATGAGGGCATCGTATATGTTTCCTGATGGGAATTTCGTGAGAAATCTAACTTGCTGAGTGACTTTTCTTACTTACCTGCCCAAGAAAGATACAATGCAGTAAATAAGCATTAACTTGATCAAAGGAAGATAATGGAATTTCAGAATTACTGGTATGAATTTGCATGTTGGTGGTTGATATCTGATGTATAAATATACAAGGATATTACTGTCTTACTCTCACATCAGGCCACATAAAAGAAAGCAATGTTCTAAGCAGGTCTTTTTTTTTTTTAGCAGGAATGCCATTCTGGCTGGCTTGGTGTTGGGGGGGTGGCCTAATATGCAATTAAGTTCCTGTGCAAAACAATTGGGACATCAAGGGGTATGGCCTGATATGCAAATGAGTTCCTGCTGGACTTTTTCTACAAAAAAAGCCCTGGTTCTAAGAAAGAAAAGTGTATTTAATGCCAGAGGGCTGTGCTTTTAGTATGATCCATGAATCACATTAAGCCCCAAATGTGTAAGTGGAAATATAACAGTGGGCTGCATATTAATAGATTTCGATTAATAAATCTGTATTTCAAGTGAGGAAAAGTTTTCATCATTGTGCATGCTTTTTATAGCAGCTAGAACAGATAAACACTAGCAGTTGCATTTATTTTAGGACTGTGCAATGTGCCAATTTAGGTCACTTTAAATTCTTTGGAAAATGTACATGCTATCTTAGGCATATACACTAGTAATATAAAAAAGATTATTTTACATTATGTTTCAAGTGGCTACATGCCCCTTTCCCCCATGCAATTTCTGCAAATGATAGGAAAATAATGACTTCAGCACCTTTTAAATCACCTAGTTATTAAGTTGATAGGGGAAAACATCTACATCAGAAAGAATGGAAAGAAGGGTATCATGGGCTTCTTGTCAGGACATTTTGGTTTTAAAAGGCATTTTGAAGAAATCTACAGATAGGAGAAAGCATTCCCTATTTACAATCTACAAGTGGAAGCCTGCAAAACTCGCAGGGGAGAATCCCATATTCTCCTCCATCACTGAGCGTGGTGAAACTTCAGCCCCCACCACCTACCTTGGAACCCTGCTGCTTTTACCACCACCATGCCAGGCCCATATCAGCCACTGGCCTCTGCCTACACTGCACCTGAGCCTGCAGTGGCCACCAATCTCAACATTTAGACTTGCAGCATTGGCTTCCAGTGCCTAGAGTAGCCACTACTGACCTCCTCTGTCGCAGCATCCTCATCTGCTGTACTCACATGTGCACTTTAAGACACATTGAGGTACAATCAGACACTCTAGCACTCTGATACAATTGCACTTTAATATGCCTAGTGATAACCATCTGCTGCTAGAACATCTGCTGCTAGAACATTTTTCTGCACCAGCACTTTATAAACTGTCCTCAACTCATCTAACCATCTGCTGTTTGAACATCGGTATTTGTTTAACATCTGTGTCTTCCAAGTGCTGACCCTGCTCAAGTCCAATGCTGCTACCCTTAAAACATTTTTTTTCCTAACTGGGAATGATTAGAATATTGGGTCTAATTGATGGAATTATTAACTACTGAATGAATTTGTTAATTTATGAAATTTATTATCTACTAAATGAATTTGTAGTTCAATTTTGCAAATTGATTGGGTGGATGAGGGAGGGAGGGGAAGTGATTTTATATTGATTGGAAAAAACTGAAAATGTAGTAGTAGGATTGAAAGTTTAGTAGTGGGAATATTGTATTAATAGATCTAAGACAGAGTTGGATAGAGTGCTGGATTGAGCGGGAGGAAAGGGCAGGATAATTATAAACTGTAGGTATTATCCTGACGGTGATCTGAGGCTCAGCAGAGATCATCAAAGGGAGATGTCTGGTCAGGGGATTCCAGTGCTCCTGGGGAGGGGAAGGTATAGCAGTGGGAGCAGGCGAATTGGGAAAGGAAGGGGACTGAGACACAGGAAGGCTTGCTCCCCTTCCAGCCTGTGTCCCATCCAAGGATAGCAGGAATGGGGGCCAAATCCCCATCCTTGGTGTTGTGCAGCTCCAAGTCCATAAATAATAAGATCTCAGTCCTGCAGGATATGGACCTGGCCTGCGTGACTGAGACCTCGGTGTGAGACGGGGAGACGGTAGCTCTCTCCCAAGTTGCTCCTCCTGGGTTCTTGGTCCTTCACCAAGCACAGACTAGCGGGTGGGGGAAGGGGTGGCTTTCTTCATACGGGAGGCTTACTCCTTCCGGGCGCTTCTGCCTCCAGAGATCACTGGCATAGAGTGTGTCGGCTTGCTGTGGGATGTTGGGGAGAGTTTGGCAATTTGGCTGGTGTATCGACCGCCTAACACACTGGCCAATGCCTTGACATCCCTGATGGAGGCTGTAGCAGGCTGGGCCTTGGAGTACCCTTGACTAATAATCTTGGGTGACTTCAACGTCCATGCTGAGGACGCAGCCTCTAGTCAGGTGATGGATCTAGTGTCCTCCATGGCGGCACTAGGACTCTCCCAATACATAACAACTCCCACACACCAGGCTGGGAACATGCTAGGTTTGATCCTTGTGATGGGAGTTGTAGTGGACCGGATTTCTGCGGATGCAGTGCCAAGGTCGGACCACTATGCCCTGAGGGCCCATGTAAATATCCCATTCCTGCCCTGTTTAGGCGGTGAGCAGGTTTTGGCTCGCCCTCAAAGCCAGATGGACCGTATGCGGTTTCAGATGGCTTTGCAGGATCCCTGACCCTCTGGTGACTCGTTGGATGACCTTGTGGAGACCTGGAACAACCGGCTCTCCACAGCTATTGATGAGATTGCTCCCTGGCGTCCTCTTCGTCCCCACTCATGATTGGCACCGTGGTATATCCTGGAGCTACAATCGATGAAGCGGCAACTACGACGACTAGAGAGACAGTGGCAACGTACTCCTGATGAAGTGAAGAGAACATCTTATAGGTCATTTATGAGGACCTATGAGATGGCAGTCTGGGCCACAAAGAAAGCTTACTTTGTGACCTGGATTGCATCTGCAACCTCACGCCTGGTGCAATTGTTTAGTATAATTTGGTCATTAACAACCTTACCACAAGGTAAACAAAATATTGGGGAATTGGAAATAGGCTGCAAGGCTTTTGCGAGCTTTTTCGCAGATAAGGTCTCGTCACTCCGACATGACTTGCCCACCACACTGGATACAGAGAGTGAACTCGAGGCACTGAGCATGTCTTCTGGTCCGTTTTTGAATTCCTTCACTCCACTCAGTCTAGAAGAAGTCGACAGGACCCTTCTCACTGTGTGCCCTACCACCCGTGGGTTGGATCCGTGCCCGTCTTGGCTGGTAAAAGCCAGCCAGGCGACACTATGTGAACCACTACAGGTGATTATCAACACATCCCTTTTAGTGGGGATCTTTCCCACACCTCTGAAAGAGGCTGTGGTATGCCCCCTCTTTAAAAAGTCAACTGCAGACCCGGCCGAATTGGCAAACTATCAGCCTATGTCAAACCTACGCTTTTTGGGTAAGGTTATAGAGCGGGCTGTGGCGACTCAGTTACAACGGTTCCTGGATGACACTTCTGCACTGGACTTCCTGTGACATCTAGATCGAGGCGGCTCAGCGGTGCTGTTGTTGTTAGATCTGTCAGCTGCATTTGACACGGTTGACCACCAGCTACTGTCTAGCTGCCTTGCCGATGTGGGAATTCAGGGTTCTGCCTTGCAATGGCTGTCCTCTTTCCTCCAAGGTCAGGGACAAAGGGTGGTGATAGGGGAAGAATCATCCCGGAGGCACCCACTCATATGTGGTGTGCCGCAAGGGGCAGTTCTGTCCCTAATGTTATTTAACATCTACATGCGCCCCCTTACCCAGATTTTCAGGAGGTATGGGCTGGGGTATCACCAATATGCGGATGACACCCAGTTCTATCTACTGATGGGTGGCCGATATGACTGCATCCCAGACAACTTAGACCTGGCATTACAAGCCATGACATCTTGGCTCAGGCTGAGTCGCCTGAAGTTGAATTCAATGAAGACGGAAGTTCTCCATCTGAACTGCAGTGGCCCAGGAAGGGAGATTCCCTTGCTGGCTTTTGATGGGGTGCTGCTAATTTTGGCCCCGAAGGTCAAGAGCCCGAGAGTGCTCCTGGAGACCTCCTTGTCTATGGAGGCCCAAGTAGCAACCACTGTCAAGTCCACCTTTTTCCATCTGCAGCGGGTACAGCAGTTGGCCCTTTTCCTGGAACACTGCGACTTAGCAATGGCAATCCATGTTATGGCCACCTCGAGAATAGACTACTGTAATGCCCTCTATATGGGGCTGCCCTTGACTCTGACTCGACTACAGCTAGTGCAAAATGCTGCAGCATGGTTGTTAATGGGACTCCTGAGATGGGAGCACATTCAACCAGTGCTGAAAGAGCTGCATTGGCTGCCTATTGTGTTCCAAGTCCGTTTGGAACACAATATGGAACAACTGATTGGTTTAGAATAGGAAAAGCAGTTGGACAAGAATGTATATTGTCACCATGCTTATTTAATTTATTTGCAGAGTACATCATGTGGAATGCTGGCCTGGATGAAGCACAAGCCGGAATTTAGATTGCCGGGAAAAACATCAACAGCCTCAGATATGCAGATAATACCACTCTAATGGCAGAAAGTGAGGAGGACTTAAAGAACCTCTTGTTGAGAGTGAAGGAGGAGAGCACAAAAGTAGGCTTGAAACTCAACATCAAAAAAACTAAGATCATGGCATCCGGCCCCATCACACCTTGGCAAATAGAAGGCGAAGATATGGAAGTAGTGACAGACTTCACATTTCTGGGATCCAAGATCACAGCAGATGGCAACTGTAGCCGTGAAATTAAAAGATGTTTGCTCCTTGGGAGGACAGCTATGGCGAATCTGGGCAGTATAATAAAAAGTAGAGACAGCCTGCCAACAGAAGTCCGTATAGTCAAAGCGATGGTATTCCCAGTAGTGAAGTATGGCTGTGATTGTTGGACCATAAGGAAGGCCGAGCGCAGAAGAAAAGATGCTTTTGAGCTGTGGTGCCGGAGAAGAATCTTGAGAGTCCCCTGGACTGCAAGAAGATCAAATCAGTCAGTCCTAAGGGAAATCAACCCGAACTGTTCCTCGGAAGGTCAGATGCTGAAGCTGAAGCTCAAATACTCTGGCCACCAAATGAGAAGGGAGCACTCACTGGAGAAGATCCTGATGCTGGGAAAGACGGAAGTCAAAAGAAGAAGGGGACGGCTAAAGATGAGATGGCTGGAAAGCGTTAATGATGTAACAAACACAAATTTGAGCAGACTTTGGGGGATGGTGGAAGACAGGAGGGCCTGGCATGACTTTGTCCATGGGGTTGCAAAAAGTGCGACTGTGCAACTGAACAACAAAACTTTTATATCTGATGCCAGATTATATGCTAAGAAACAGTTCTTTCTCTCTTTTAAAAAATCATCTCTTTTTATTTACAATCAATTATAGCTGGTATAGAGGCACATGTGAAGCACCTATGTCAAAATTGCTCAAAAGCTGGTAAGCACAAGATTCAACACTAGACAAAATGGTACTTATTGCATCATGTATGGATTGTGGTAGAAGCAGGCCTCAGATTCAGCAGGAGCTCACAGGAGCACAGCTCCTGAACCTTTCTGAGGGTTCCCCCTCTTCCTCTCCACCTACCTTGTCCAATGAATAGTAGGTGCAGCTGCATAACAATCCTTGGATTAGAAGAGCAGGCAGCCAGCCAGCCAGCCACCAGGGGCTTTGCCACACCCCCAGCAGTCCTTGTTAACCCCTGGAGAAGCCCACACCACCCTTTCTCCACTTCTTATGTGATTTTGGGCAGCGGGTAGCTTGCTGGCCTTTTGACTGTGGGGGGGTGGTGGCCAAGGAGAGCCTCAGGTGAGTGAGGCCTGCTTGGGCTGGTTGGATCTCTAGCCAGCCCAAGCAGGCCTCACTTGCCCGGGGCTCTCCTTTCTTGCATTGGGTTGCTTTTGGCTGGGGGGTGTCATATGCTAATGAGTTATGCTAATGAGCTCCGCCACCTATTTTTCTACAAAACAACCCCTGGGTAAAAGCACCAGTGCCAAGGCAGCAGCTGTTCCAGAGTCATGCACTAATTGTAGTGGGGTGCAAAGATACTCAGTATCCCCCAGGGCTTGTTGACTAGTGCTCGCTGTCTCTGTGCAGCAGCTCATAGTGTCTGGCAGTGATTTTTATCAGAATCTGACAAAATTCAGATCAACTTCAGGCACTTCTTCAATTAATATGCAAAGAAAATGGTGACTGTCTTTTATGTAAGCACAAAGATGCTCAATTTATCAGGAAATATTATTATTGCCCAAGACTTTTCAAATCAGTTATTTGCTTCCTCATTTGGAACCTTTCATTGGATGATGACAAGCCTTGAAAGCATTTCTCCTTTTGTTTTGTTTTTTAATGTCCTTCTCCTCCTCACTTCCTCCCCTCCTCAATTTATGTTGTGGTATATAAAATAATAATTGAATGAGATTATTTTGATGGATAAAGTTTGGGATGAAAGTGTACCACTGAACTTCTGTTGTAATTAGTATATTAAATCCATTCAGCACAGCAGGAGGTCAGATGGTGCTATCATATAATCATGCCCCTCGGGTATTGTGAGGCAAAAGACACGGCTGCTGCTGAACAAGGGAAACAAGGGAAAGCCAAAAGATTTGTGATGTACAGCTATTACATGAAGACATTATTGTAACACAAAATAGGGAAATACATGTTTATTTATTTTTCTTTTTTCCTAATGGAAGATGATGGATTGACTGATTAGAATAACTACTGATTAGCAACTTGTGATAAAGGCAGCATTTATGTAGCTGGGTGTCAGAACTTGTATCTTTACTGCTGGTTCCCTATAATGTGACCAATGCTGTATTGTACTTTTACTGTGGCTTAGAGCTGCTTTGTTACTGAACCAAACCGACTCCATGTTGTAACCCTTGCTTGACCCAAAGTGCTTGAATAGTAATTAACCTTGCCCCACTGGTATCCAAAATATTTGGGGCTGTAGAATGAGTTATGTTATGTCTCTGCACATTCTCACACTGGGACCCTTTGAAGCCGAACAGCATGGCCTTCGGAGTAGGGAGGCATCCTCTCTACTGATAGTGATGGTGAGAAGACAGATGTGCCTGTAACGGTGTGAATTGTGGCTTTGTGAGATGTTTGCTTTACGTGTATAAAATTGAGCTGGTGCTGGCTCTCGCCATCACTGTTATCTTGCCTCTTCCAGTGCTTAGTTCTCTCTAATAAAATCCTAACTTTGTAACCAAGTATGGGATCCGTTTGAAGTTCTTAAGTTCTGACATTATAACAGTGATCCCATTGTTTCGTGGCTTATCTGTACTGGAGGCTTGGCCTGATGGCGGCAAAAGTGCCAGATGACGGAGAGCCCACCACCCCAACGGAGGACCCACCGCTCGACCCAAAAGTGACGGGGGTTCGGCGCAAAATTAAGGTCCCAGCGCCTTCCTCGGTCGACGCGTTCCCCGCCCCGCGAACCTGGAGCCCGCGGAAGTCCACGGCAGCAATCGACGCCGCGGAGCAACGGTACAGAAGCATGTTGGGCGAAGGGGGAGCCGGAGACGGCGACGACGACCAGGCAGAGGGCCCGGAGCCCCGAGGGGGAGACGACCAGATCCGGACCCTCCGCAACGACTTATTCGACTGGGTGCGGGAGATCCACGACGACGTGCATCGGTCCCGCGTGACGATGGCCGAGGAGTTGCAGCAGAACCTGGGCGCGATTTACGACCAGCTCCGCACTTTGCAAACTGCGGTCCTGGGGGTCCCGGTTGGAGGGCTACCACTGGGGCAACCGCCCGTAGCCCCGCCGGCTCCACCGGCCCCAGCCCCGCAGGCTCCGGCCGCCCCGGCCCCGCCGGCTCCGGTCGCCCCGGCGCCGCCGGCTCCGCCTGCCCCGGCGCCACCGGCCCCGCCGGCCCCAGCTGCTCCGGCGCCACCGGCTCTGCCCGTTCCGGGGCCCCCGGCGCCACCCGCCCCGATCCTGCCGGCCCTACCGGGCCCAGCGCCACCGCCGGTGGCGCCTCGAGCCCCGGGGGGGGCCGAGGGTCGAGGAAGAGAGTTGAAGATTACTTTCGATGGGAATCCCGAGGACGTGGAGTACTTTACGATACAGTGCGACACGTTCTTCACCCACTGGGGTGCAGATTACCCGACCGAAGCCAGCCGAGTGTACCACATCGCGTCCCGACTGAGGGGCTCGGCCCGCAAGTGGTACGTGGGGCTCTTCATGGGGAGAAAGCCCGAATTAGCTACCGTGGCGGGGTTCCTGCACGCGATGCTCCGCCAGTATGGCGATCCTCTACGGGAGGAGAAGGCTGTCGCGGCCCTTCAGCGCATAGAGCAAGGCAACCGCTCCACTCGCGAGTATGCCACCGAGTTCCTGGGGTACTGCGCAGCAGCGAGGGGATGGAACGAGGTCATGAAATATACCGCGTTCATCAATGGTCTGAACCCGAACATCCTCGACCGCTGCTACAGTCAAGGGAGGCCCGACACGTTGGTCGGATGGATCCAACTGGCCGGAGAAGTGGAGACCAACCTCCAACACGTGGGGATGCGGCGACAGCAGCTGGCGAAGAAGGGGGCCAAACACACCCCGACTAAATCCGAAGGGCGGAAGACCCCGGCGACCTTAACCCCGTCTCCCGCCCGCAAGTGCTTCAAATGCGGAGACCCAGATCATCTCGCCGCCAACTGCCCAGTGAAAGCGGGGTCCACCCCACCCACGGCGAAGCCAACCACCCCGGGGCCGAAAAAGAAAAAGAGCAGCCGCTCGAAGGAGCCCAGTCGGGGCTCCGTCGCCACTTCCTTGGCGACTGACGAGGATTTTACCACCGACCTGGCGACAGCGGAAGAATCGACCGAGGAGTCGGACGACACCGAGTCGGCGGGAAACGACAGCGACCTGCTTTAATGGGTGCCGCAAAGCAGGTCCAACAACAGCCGGCACTCCTCACGGTGAGAGCCACGGGGGGTTTACTATTTATGGCCGTTACCCTCCTTAACCCTAACCTAAAGAGATTCATGCACGCCCGAGCGCTGATCGACTCAGGGTGTAACAGGGACCTGATCACCCCCCGCCTAGTTGAGGCGTTGGGATTAGCCACCTCGCCCCTGCCACAACCGATGCAGTTCCAGCAGATGGACGGGGGTCCCATGAGGGGGGAGCCATGTACTTTAGAGACTCAGGCGGTCCCAGTAGGAACCGAGGAGCATTGGGGGATTGAGACTTTCGTAATTGCCCCCTCTTGCTCTTTCGACGTGGTGGTAGGCTCGGCTTGGCTCGCCCGCCACCAACCAGACATAAGGTGGGAGGAACAAATCGTCCGGTTCCCGGATTGGAGGTGTGAGCACCACCACTGGCGCCCCGAATGGGGGCCGCACGCTCCCCCCCAAAACATGCGGGCTTGCCTCACACTCGAGGAAGTCGCCTCAATCCCCAAGGAGTACCGGGATCTAAGACTAGCGTTTAGCGAGAAAGAAGCGGACGAGCTACCGCCCCACCGCCCTACGGACTGTGCCATTGAGCTGATCCCAGGGCAGCAGCTTCCCAAGGCGAAACTGTACTCCATGGGTTGGGCGGAGAAAGCTGAACTCCGAAAGTTTTTGGACAAGAATCTTAAGCGCGGCTTCATACGACCGGCCACAGCCCCCCATGCCGCCCCCGTCCTCTTCCGAAAGAAAAAGGACGGGTCTCTTAGACTTTGCACAGATTTTCGTGCGATAAACGGGATTTCCATGTCCAACGCCTACCCGATCCCGTTGATAAAGGATTTGTTGAACACCGTAGCAAAGGGGAAAGTATTTACCAAGCTTGATCTCCGAGACGCGTACTTCCGCGTCCGCATCAAGGAGGGGGACGAGTGGAAGACAGCCTTCAACACCCCTCTGGGACAGTTTGAGTACCTAGTTATGCCCTTCGGACTGCAAGGGGCCCCTGGTGTATTCATGAACTTTATCAATGAAGTGCTACGGGACTTCCTTTTTAAGGGGGTGGTGGTGTACCTTGATGACATCATTATCTATTCACAAGATCTAAAGTCTCATGTGCCCCTGGTCAGAAAAGTGTTAAGCACCCTTTGCAAACACAAACTGTATGCCAAATTGTCGAAATGCGAGTTTCACAAGACCGAACTGGACTACTTGGGTTTCCGGGTGTCGGGGGAGGGATTGTCTATGGACCCCGCAAAGGTCCAAGCGGTACTAGACTGGGAGCCCCCTCGAACCCGCAAACAATTACAAAGTTTTATCGGGTTCGCTAACTTTTACCGCGACTTCATTAAGGGGTTCGCTACAGTCATGCTCCCCCTCACGGAACTCCTCAAAACCAAAGGGAAGGGTGACGAGGCGAAAAAGCCAGGCGCGCGCCTAACGTGGACGCCTGACTGCCAAAAAGCTTTCACTGAACTGAAACGCCTCTTCACATCCGAACCCGTGTTGGCTCATCCCGATGAACTGAAACCCTTCGTGGTCCAATGCGACGCCTCCGACGCCGCAGTGGGAGCCATAATAATGCAGAGAGGGGAAAATGGGGTGCTCCGACCATGTGCCTATATCTCAAGGAAATTTTCCAATGAACAGAGAAATTGGTCGGTCTGGGACAAGGAGGCGTTTGCAGTCATGTTTGCCCTAAAAACCTGGCGCTCCTGGCTTGAGGGAGCGAGAGTCCCCTTTGAAATCTGGACCGATCATAAAAACCTTGAAGCCCTCACCGGGCGCCGCAAAATGACTGCAAAACAAATCCGGTGGGCAGGCTTCTTTGCTAAATTTGACTTTGTGCTGAAACACATCCCAGGCTCAAAGAACTTTTTAGCAGACGCCCTCTCTCGCATGCCACAACACAACAGTCTCCGGGAGGAGGTAGTGGACTCACTAATTTCCCCCTCGGCCATCTCGGGGGGGGTCACTACCCGCTCCGGCAAGCAGACCAGCCCTCCGGATTCAGACCTGCTGCCTCGATTCCTCTCAGAATATAACCAGGAGGCTGACCGCCCACCTAACTTGGTTAAAGCCGAAAACGGGCTCTGGCTGCACAATGAAAAAATCTATGTGCCCACTCCCCTCAGAAAAGAAGTCTTGGAACGCTGCCACTCGAGTCGCCTGGCCAGCCACTTTGGCTATGTCAAAACCCTCAACTTGCTCACCCGCCAGTTCTGGTGGCCAAAAATTAAAAAAGATGTGTCGGAATTTGTTCTCTCATGTCCCACCTGCCTCATGGCAAAACGAAGGGGGGGTAAACCCCCGGGCCACCTGGTTCCCCTCCCTACAGCCACCCGGCCTTGGTCGGTAGTCTCCATGGACTTCATTGTCGAACTCCCACCTTCACAGGGCAAAACAGTCATCCTGGTCGTAGTCGACACATTTTCAAAGCAAGCCCACTTCATCCCATGCAAAAAGCTACCCACGGCCAAAAAACTCGCCCAGCTCTTTTTCACCCACATTGTACGCCTACACTCATTCCCAGACAAGGTCATTAGCGACCGCGGGACGCAGTTCGTTGCCAACTTCTGGCGGGAGTTCTGCAAACTTGCTGGCATCGAGCAAGGACTAAGCTCTGCCTACCACCCCCAGTCGGACGGACAGACGGAGAGGGTTAATGGTCTTCTGGAACAGTACCTCCGCTGCTTCATTAATTTCCAACAGTCCAACTGGGTGGATCTCCTCCCTTTTGCAGAATATGGCTACAACAATAGCCTCCATAGCTCGACCAAAACCTCCCCTTTTCAAATTATCAATGGTTACGAGGGCAAGCCGTTTCCCACACTCGCCCTCCCTGCCAGCCCGTCCGAACCCACATCCTGCCAACAATGGTGGGAGGGCCTCCGTGAAGGCTGGAAGGGTATTCAGGAAAACCTGGAGGAAGCGAAAAAAGCCTACAAAAAGCAGTTTGACAAAAAACACTCCCCAGAGTGGGACCTAAAGGTGGGGGATACAGTTTTCCTGTCGACAAAAAACCTTCCCCTTCCCCAGTCCTGCCATAAACTCGCACTGAAGTTTCTTGGGCCTTTCAAAATAAAAAGGGTAATAAACAAAGTAACGGTGGAACTCGAACTACCCAAATCTCTAAGTAAGATCCATCCTGTTTTTCATTGCAGCTTGCTTCGGAAAGACCCTGGTGCTACGTCCTTCCATCCCAGGGCCCCACCGCCCCCTCCGACGACAGTGAGGGGTCAGAGTCACCATGAAGTCCAGGAGATCCTGGACTCCAAAGTCAAACGGGGGAAACTGTATTATTTGATCAGGTGGAAACACTTCCCCCCGAGCTGTGACGAGTGGGTCGAATCTCAGAACGTAGCCGCTCCGCAACTGCTGAAAAAGTTTCACCTACTGTACCCGCACAAGCCCAAGGCTGGCCCCGCGGGAGGGGGCGCTTAGGGGGGGCAGTATGTCAGAACTTGTATCTTTACTGCTGGTTCCCTATAATGTGACCAATGCTGTATTGTACTTTTACTGTGGCTTAGAGCTGCTTTGTTACTGAACCAAACCGACTCCATGTTGTAACCCTTGCTTGACCCAAAGTGCTTGAATAGTAATTAACCTTGCCCCACTGGTATCCAAAATATTTGGGGCTGTAGAATGAGTTATGTTATGTCTCTGCACATTCTCACACTGGGACCCTTTGAAGCCGAACAGCATGGCCTTCGGAGTAGGGAGGCATCCTCTCTACTGATAGTGATGGTGAGAAGACAGATGTGCCTGTAACGGTGTGAATTGTGGCTTTGTGAGATGTTTGCTTTACGTGTATAAAATTGAGCTGGTGCTGGCTCTCGCCATCACTGTTATCTTGCCTCTTCCAGTGCTTAGTTCTCTCTAATAAAATCCTAACTTTGTAACCAAGTATGGGATCCGTTTGAAGTTCTTAAGTTCTGACATTGGGTTTGCTATTTCTGAGCATCCATTTCAGTACTGGCAGTTGTGAATTTGATGAAAAGGACGCCCCACAAGTAGCCCAAAAAAGTGCATCAAAATGCACACATCTGGCTTCCATCCCACTCCTGCCCTCTCCCTGTTTTTACCTGTCATTCTGCTATCTCTAAAAGCTACCATGTACTAAGGGGTAGCAAACTGGTGAGGCGTTTCCGAGGTGCCTTTCCCGGCCATCTGAACAGCTGGGAAGTGCCCGGGGAGCAGCGGTGCATGAGCTCTGTGAAACTCCTCCGGGGCACCTGCAACCCATCCCTGTTCTGGTGGTGGGCCGTGCACCCTCTGACAACCCCAGGGTGCTTCTTTTTATGCTGGGTCACTTCCAGGGAGGGATGCTGCTGCCCCAAGCCAACCATCTGTACCCAGCCATAGTGATGTACACAACAGAGTTCAACCCTTTCTCTCTATCTCTCTGGAGATACAAAGGTCCGGGAAAGCTGGGTTAAGCCACTTGACAGTGTCAAGGTTAAATAAAACAGTCTCAATCCAGCCTTAATTCTGCAACACTAGGACAACTGAGAAACCTAGGGAAGTCTGGGAGAAATCATCTTTTGTTCTTCCTCCATATCGTGTCACTCCTCTCAAAATTGGCATGAAACAACCATTTAGGACACACCTGTTCTGAATAGTCTGGTGTTTCTCACATTACATCAGAAGAGTAGGAAGATATCATGCTTAGATGTCAACTCTGCAGTACTGCCTGTATAATGTGTCTTGTGTTATGGAGAGCATCTCCACTGGAATACAAGTGTCTCAAATGCTTTTGAGCAAAAAGAACTACGAAAAATTGAATATTTCTGACCTTCCAATATGTCTGATAAATTAATTGTATTAGGAGAAAATAAACCAGCACAGTCTAATTTGTTTGGTCTGTAGTGGTCTGTAGTCTCTTCCATTCAAAACGCATTAGTTTAAGAAGGCAGCAAAGCAGGTATAGGCATGCCTTATATCTAATTATTCCTTTCTGCTTGGAAAATTATTATAGTTTCTCCTTTTCACCGTATAGTGCTGTTGCTGAAAGGGAAAGAATAGGGATGAAACAGTCTGGTGTGGCCTTTTGAAGAATGTGAAAGAGTGCTTATCTTCCTTGACTTCTGAACCCCTGGAGATTCTTCAGGGTCATAAAATTCTGTTCCCCAGTGATTTGAGATTCATATAAATTCCATCAAGTTTGTCCAACTGGCCTGAACCTCTGCTTTTTCTGTGCTGCTCCTGATTCTACTGTCTCTACACCTTGCATAGCTGCTTCCTTTAGCTACTTGTGCAATAGCCGAGCTATGTCCTGTGTGACACCTCCTGCTTCTGGGCAGCATCATAAACAATCAGGAGACCAGGGTGCTGGCAGATATTGGAGACAGTATATTTACAGGGCAGATGGCAGATCTAGAGCGACAAGACAGTGGTTGTCATCAATTATATAATAGATTTTATTGGGTAAAACTGACTGAAAGGCTCTGTCTACCTGTAAGTGGGAGTCTGGACTCCAAAATTGGTGGCACCTGATCAAAAGAACTATAAATAGCATTCTGCACTTTCCTGCATCCTCCGTTGTAACTTCTCATGCAAGGATGTCGTGAACTTTGCAGAAAACATGTTCAGTAGTCGTGATCATTTATGAACCAAATCTTGGCTCTTCTTGAGTCACCATTGCCTGTCTTAAACAGCTGCCAAACAGCTTTGTCACTGCACAGTACCTGGGTTGGTGGAATTTTATTTCTTTCTGCCTTTTACGTAGCCTTGCATCTGTATTGTAGATAAAATCAGTTCTCTCCCAGGGTCATTGATGCACCGGTAGGGTAGTTAAATGACAGGGGGTATACTATAACTCCCCTAAACCTATGTGCATGTACAAAATAATCAGTAGCACATACTTAAATGAACACCAAATAAAACCTTTTTAAAAAAAACGACAGTAGTTGTTTATAAGTAATGGTTATCTGGCTGACTAGCAAGAGAAGGAATCCTTGGGAACATGTTGGTGAGCTGTACAACATCTTGGCTGAGTTTCTGTATCCCTTTCTGCTTGTGGGCATTTAAGCCTGGGCTTGGCCAGCGGTGCAAGCCTTTTGACATGAGCCAAAGGACTTGTACTGTTTGCCTTTTGCTTGTAGCTTTGAGTAAATTCTGAGATTCTGATGCTGCTTTGCCAGAGTCCTTGCCACCCCCACCCCCCTCAAGTCTGTTATTGACAGAAGTCTCAACACACTTCTCTGCTACAGACAGGGCTTAACAGACCCTTTATCCTCAGAGTCTCTTAAGAGGACTTTTCTCTCCACTTGGCTCCCAAGCTCCAACTCTAACAACTTTCACCAACTGCCTAACTGTCCTCTCTTGACAGTTAGAAGGAGTTCCCCCAATCAGAGTGAGTTCTATTAGCTGTCACCAGGCCTCATTTTGGGCAGGAGCTCACAAAAGCGGAGCTTTGGAACCTCTAAATTTTATTGGTCTCTTTCTTTCTTACCCCCCCCCCCCCCCAATACTTGCTTCTGGGCTCCACTATTCCATCTCCCTGTGAGAATTTTGCTGAAATCTGACAAACTTTCTAACATTTCCCCCCACAAAAAATGGGGAAATAACCAAAACATATAAAGCAGACAGATGGAAATCTTCCATCATCCCACAGTGGTCACATAGGAGAAAGTAATTTAAACAGTATAATGAGAGTAAGGTTTTATTATGACAATTATAATTCAAGAAGCATTTAAGGTAGATGCTGATATAATTTAGTACACTTTCTGATGATGTCAGGGGTGTATGGCATATGCAAATGAGGTATGCTAATGAGTTATGCTAATGAGCTCTGGCACCTATTTTTCCTATAAAATGACCCCTGGCTGTCACTCATTTGTAGTTCCATCAGCTGTCAGTCATAGGCACTGCATCTAAGCCTGCCTAACCTGCTGTCCGCCACAGATGGCATGCCTCAAAGTCAAGTCTATGGGACGGGGTGAATCTAGGATTCCCTTTGGACTGTATGAGAATTCAGCATGCGTGAAATGCTGCCATTTGCACTGGACTGGACTGTTTGAATACACAAAAAGTAGCACCAAAAAAAGGCTTAAGCTGTTTGCAAACAACCGATCAGCTTCGTGAAAAGTCATCCTCTATTTGTGACTGGTTAGCATGATATTAGCCAAACGGGGAAGTGTTTTCCCAACCAATAAGCCATGCCTGTAAACGGAGGGACCCCTGCCAAATGGATAAAAGTCAGCACAGGCATTTGTAGTATGAGGGGTGGGGATGGGGAAAATGAGAAAAAAATCAGCAACTTCTCTGCTCACACCCTAGGTACTTAAGATCCAAGCTGTAGTAACGCCACAGTGATAATAATAAATTGATTTGCGCAGCAAGGTATGGTGTTGTGCTATGGAAAGAAGAGTCAAAAGTAATTAAACGGGGGAAGATCAAGGAAATGTAATGGGGAAAATGATTATGTCATTACCTAGTAATTACTGTCATTGCTCACATGTTATAGAGGGAAACTGGCATTTCTCAATAATGGTGCTGCTGCACTGATACTGAATGAAAATGATAAGATGTTATGCCTGTAGTTAATATTTCATTGACCTTGAAGGTACAATGGAAACTGTTTATTGTATCATGAAGCACAATGCTTTGCATAGTCCAAAAAAAGCCAATAAATATCACTGATGTGCTGAAATGCGCAGCCAGACATACTCAGAGCACCAAAAAAATTGTTCTTATGAGTGCTTGTGTATGGATATATTATGAAGGAGTTCCTCCACACTGCCACTAATTTAATGAAGATGGCACTGACATTTCATTGTGGGATAATCACATCTGTGTTGGAGAGTGTCCATATTCTGCTCTGAAAAGAATATCAGAAGAACAAATCTGGGTTCAGCCCTGATGGGAGTGTAAGAATTAGAGACATTTCTGAAATATCAGCCTAATTTCTTCCTGGATTTTTGAATGACAGATGATCTGGCCTTGTTTCCAAGGTGGAGTTGATGCATTAGAAATTCTCCATTGTTCTGTCACAACTGTCAATTCATTCAATTCTTTGGTGTCTTTTCTCCATTAATAGCACATGTGTGCATTGCTAGAACATTGTAGAAAAGCAGCCTTGATGCACTCTTATGTAGGACTGCATCACCATGATGTTTTAGGTGCAGTTTTATAGATACACACATATGCACACATATATGATTGCACTAACCTTTTTACTATGTTTTATCAGGTTCTAGGAAAAAGAGCCCAAAGGAAAAACCCCACAGACATAAATGCTCACAGGAAAAAAGCCCCCATGGAAACATGCCCACATGGAAACAAACCCACATGGAAAGAAGCCCATACTGAATGAAGCCCCCATGGAAAAAAGCCCCCGTGAAAAAAATATGTAAAGCACCATAGATGTTTATAATTGTGGAATAGGGTTGCCATGGAATAGGGAACAGGGTTGCAAAGTCCAATTCAAGAAATATCTGGGAACGTTGGGGGTGGAGCCAAAAGCAAGGTTGTGACAAGCACAACTGAACTCCAAAGGCAATTCTGGCCATCACATCTAAAGGGACCACGCTCCTTTTTAATGCCTTCCCTCCATAGGAAATAATGGAGGATAGAGGCACCTTCTTTTGGGGCTCATAGAATTGGACCCTCTAGTCCAATCCTTTTGAACCTTGGAAGGTATTTTGGGGAGAGGCACTGGATGCTATGCTGCAAATTTGGTGCATCTACCTCAAAACACAGCCCCGCCCCCCAGAGCCCAAGATACCAGTGAATTAATTCTCTATTATACCATTTTTAAAATTAATTCTAACTATGTTCATTGATTTCTTCCTTCCAGTTGCATGCCAGAGTAACTCCTGCTTAGCTTCTTAGATCTATGAGGCTTTAACTACTTCTGCTATTTAAGAAATAGAAGCTGTCACAGAGCAGACAGTAATTTGCCTAACCCAAAAACCATACATCTTGACATTCCAGAAAAGTATAGGCAACTGATACTTCATGATTCTGGTGTGGAAAAATCCAGACAGAATTCTGGTTTTAGGTGATAGAGATATTATGCTTGAATTAAACAAAGATACCATCTATGGAGATGGCACCTTTGACAAAGTGCCAAATATGTTTTACCAGCTGTACACATGGCATGCCCAAGTGGGTCATTCATATCCACCATGTATTTACATTTTACTTCAAAAAAAGAACATGGACACCTATAATAGAATGTTTGAAATAATGAAGCTATTGATTCCAGATAAACTGTTGTGGGGGCACAATGCTCTTAATTCCTTGTTCCATTTATGCCATCCCAAGTGTGTGGTCTCTATTCGATGGACTGCAGAGGGACATTGGCTAATGCACAGGCAGGTCGCCTAGAGGTAGAAAAGAGGGAATATGAGGCACTACATTACAAGATTGCCACTTCTGTGCAGCAATATGAGCAGGTGGAAGATAAACTTGGTTGCTTAAAGAGATTGGCTGATTTGCAATGAAGAATTATATCTGAGTTATTATTGTTGCTGTTAAATAATTGTTGCTTTCACTATTAGGGTTAGATAGTCTTTTTTCATGGTCACTGGGTGTACCACAATGTATTGACATTAAAAAGTTTGACAAATGGTAAATTAACAAAGTTAAAGTATTTAATTTTATTTAAATATATATTTCTATGTAGAGTTTAATTTCTGTTATTATTGTTTTTCCTCCTTAATAAAGTTCATTGATAACAAAATGGTCACTTCTTGTTGCATGTGAATATGACATATTTTAATCCTAAAATAACAATATAAAAATAACAAAATGGTCACTTTTTGTTGCATGTGGATATGACTTATTTTAATCCTAAAATAACAACAAAATATAATTAATGGTTATCCACAATTATAAACATCTGTGGTGCTTTACATATTTTTCCATGGGGGCTTTTCCCCATGTGGGCTTCTTTCAGTATGGGCTTTTTCCCATGTGGGCTTCTTTCCATGTGAGCACATTTCCATGGGGGCTTTTTTCCTGTGAGCATTTATGTCTGGTTTTTTTCCTTTGGGCTTTTTTCCTTTGTGCTTTTTTCGAGTTACCGTTTTATCAATATGTGTCTGCTTGTCTATCACATTTTTGTTTTACCCTTACACCAGGGAACCTAAGACACTGTTCAGGGGTGTCAAATCTAGCCCACCGGCTTGATCTGGCCCCCAAAGGGCTTCTATGCAGCCCACCCTGGTCTGCTTCCTTCTCCCTCTCTCCTGCTTCTGTCATTGCCATTTTTCTTTTTCTCCATGGGAATGAGGCAGCTGAGCAAGCAGCCTTTCCTTGCTCTTTCCTCCCCCCTCCCTCTTCCCCTTGGGAGGGGGAGGAGTCTCAGCCAATGGAGGAGCTTGACTCTGTAGTTCTGCTGTGTGATTGAGAGAGTCTGACACAGGTAGAGCTCTCTCAATCAAAGCTAGAGCTGTTCCAGGCTCTCTCAGTCACACACCAGAGCTACAGAGCCAAGCTCTTCCATTGGCTGAAGCTCCTCCTCCCTCCCCCTCCCTTTGAGAAGAGAGAGATGCTGCTTTCCTCAGCTGCCTCGATCCCAGGGGTGAAATACAGGAAACATCCTTAAGACCAACGCAGTTTTATTCAAGGTAAGAAAGAGCTTTTTGCTTTGCCTCCCTCCCTCTCTCCCTCCCTCCCTCTCTCTCTCTCTCTCTCTCTCACACACACACACACACAATCAAGCTGGTTTTGCAAGGGCTTTCCTGGGTGCAACTGGGTTCCCTGCTCCTTTTCACTCTAGTTATGCAGAGCTGGTGTGTCCATTAGGCAACATGAGGCAGCTGCCTGGGGCATGGTTTCCAGTTTCAGTGCTCCTTTTCACCCTTGCTTCCTCAGCAAGGGAAATAGTGAGGGCAGATGCCATGGGAATTCCAGCCTCAGCATGCACATATGCCACTCGCTCACTGTTGCTCCATCCCTCACGTCTGTGCTTCCAAGCAGATGCAAGCATCAGAGCAATGGCATGCGCACATGTGTGCACACTAGTGGCAGAAGCCCTGCTGCAGCCACTGCCAAACTCATCCTCACTGAGGAAGCGGGGGGGGGGGCACCTGGCCTGGGGCACCAGCTTTGAACCAGCTCCCCAGTGCTGGCACTGAATTTATGCCCTCATGATTCAATCTTTCTCGGTGGGTAAGCAACATGAACCATTTAGATGAGGAATAACAAGATGTCAGCAAGGTGGATACTGGGGATTTTGAACGTAGGTTTACCAGATAGTAGGCTGATACTGACCACTATACATTGCTGTCTCTCTATTCTTGCACTGCCTCATAGGAGCTGCAGTTATTTTTCTGAGAAAGACTATAGCTTTGTAGATATACACAGTCTTCAGTCAGACCTTTATATGCTCTTGACCAGTACATAAAGCAACTTATGTACAAAAGTTCACAACACCCAGCCATTTCATGTTTCCCCCTGAGTCCTGTGGCCCAGAGCATTGACCATGAGATTCCTGTAATGAATGGCAATACATCAAAAGTAAGTTTGCAACTTAAAGATACACACCTGAACAACATCTGGATAGCATATTCATGATTGCTACAGCACAGACATTGTCTCCAGATTTTGATGCAATAATTCAGAGCAAGTGGTGTCAGTTATCGGAGACTGTTAAATAAACAAAATATTGCAAGAGTGCTAATATTTTAAGATTAAAAAATCATTAATTGTGTTTGTCTGTGGCCTTTATAAAGTATACATTTCTGCTACCTGTCATTACATTTTATGACAAACATGGCCCAGCCTGACAAGGTGTCATTTATGTGAGATCTGACCCTCATAACAAATGAATTTGACACTCCGGGTATACATGGTTCTCCCTTAGCTGTTTTATCTTCAAAACAAAAACCTTGTGAGGTAGATGAGCCAGTCTGGTGTAGTGATAAAGTGCACGGACTCTGATCTGGGAGAATTGACGATGGCCACTATGCCAGGAACGATTCCAGAGTTCGACATGGCAAGTCCTGAGAGATGGGAGACGTGGTTGTAACAACTGGAGAACTACATCCCTTACCATGGGGTCGAGGAGGCTAAAAAGAAATCACTGCTACTCAGCTCTTGCGGCATAAACACCCTGGAGCTGGTGCAGGGTTTGATGGCGCCCGCCACTCTCAAGGACTCCACCTTTGAGAACTTTATTTCCACCCTTACAACCCATTTCGCACTGCAGCCGACAGTCCTGACCCGCCGCTTTGACTTTTCCAAACACCGCCAGTGACCTAATGAATCCACGGGGGACTTCATCACGGTCTTACACCGACTGTCGCTCCGCTGCAATTTTCCCCGGCTGGAGGAAGCCTTGAGGGATTGGTTCATTTTTGGGTTATGGGATGAGAAGCTTTGGCAGAAGCTGCTTGGAAAGGATGACGTGAACCTCACCAAGGTGATCAAAGAGGTCACCACCTACAAGAAGTCACGGAAAGACTGTGCAACAGCCGTGGCCCACTGAGCTGCCTCTTCATCGTCGGAATTGGAGGACTTGGGGGTAGACAATGCTCTCAAACTCCATCACGCAGCAGCAAAGCTCCAGCCGCCACATGTGACGGAGACTGCACCTGCCCGGGAGTGTGCCAGATGCAGGGAGCATCACGAACGCTGCTCCTGCCAATTCCAGGACTCCATCTGCCACCAGTGTGGGAAGATGGATCACCTCACTTAAGTCTGCCGCTCAAAATCAACTCCCATCCAAGAGCACCACCCATTGGAAGAGCAGAAAGAATGGCCGCCGTCATGAGGTCACCATCATGGAGGATATCAATGCCATCACTGCATTGGTTGGACAGATATGCAACATCATCATGCCATCTCCAGATAAACTCAAAATGATGGTGTTCATCGAGGGCGCTCCATGTAGAATGGAGATTGACTTTGGGGCCACACATACCGTTATATCGGCCCAGACTCTTAAGAAACTGTGCCCTGGGGGGGGCAAGATGTGCCCATCCCCCACCATTGTCTGGGACTTTCAGAAAAGGGTGATAGGTATCCTAGGGGCCCGGTAGTCAAAGTGCAATATGGGAAATTCTCGGGGAACCTTCCCTTGCTGGTGGCTGAAGCAGTCTGTTAGGCCGGGTTTGGCTTGCACCCTTGGGGGTCCAGGGAGAGGGAATCCATCATGCCCCTGTGAGTATGGATTTCCAGGACATTTGTGGGGAGTTTCCACCCATTTTCGATGGGACTCTGGGGACATACACGGCCCCTCCCATGTCGTTAAAGATCAACCCCAGAATTTTTGGAAAGCTGGATCTTGCCCAAGCGTACCAGCAGCTGCCTGTGGACGCCACTGCTTCAATCACGAGCCCCCTGCTGGTTTGAATGGTCCAATAGCAGGCTAGCGCGGGAACTTTGTGTATATATAGTTGGCCCTGTTGGTCCAGTCTTCAGTCTTTTGAGGCAGTCCTATACTATGCTGTATTCAATAAAAGAGCTATGATCACTACCACCTCACCTCATCATTGCATAGAACCCACTATAATATAAATTCAATCCTTGATATCTCCAGTTAAAAGATGGCAGGACTTAGGGTGGGATTGACCTAGGATTTTGGACCTTGGATGTTATTGTTTCCCCTCCTGCACCCAACCATTCATACGAGTGTACCAAGCAAATTCATTATTTCAAAATTGTGTCCATATTTATCACATGCCTAATCTACCTTGGCTTCTATCTCTGCTTTATCTTTTCCCAGTTTTCTGGCTTTATGAATTGTGCAAAAGTACAGCCTGAGATTACATCAGTTGGTGTAAATATTATGTCAACTACAAAATATAGTTTGTTATATTTTATAGTATGAAGATAAAATTATGCTTCAGAGAATACGGCAATATAACTACATTCTTCCACAATACATTCAATACCCTATTAGCATGTGTACCCTTTTTAGAGACAGTTGAGTTCCTTCTGCATCCCAGGTTAGCTCTTGGCTGCTTGACATGAGAAAGGTTCTTAATATGATCTATGGGCTTGTTATTCCAGAAGATGTCTGAATCATCCTCCCCAGTCCTGGTTGCAAATGCTCTGGGTTTCACTTCTGTTCTATCAGATGGCCACCCCTATATCAGAGCATCACCAATGGTAGGGAAGAATCACTGCAGGGAAGTATAAGACAACTTTTTTATCTTCATCAAGTTCAAAGTGGTATATAGCACCTGTCAAACTTCCAGATCTTCCAAATCAAACTTTTAGTTCTGAGTAAAGTTAAATTAATAATTAATACAGTGAATGGTGGATTTGAGATATGTACTAGCATGTCGGATCAGTTTTTTTTTTTTTTTACATAGATGCCACAAAATGGCCAGAGTTGTAAATTACTTTAGCTTTATTGGTAACATGAGACAAAGTATCTGGCAAGGCTTTCTGAGTTGTGATATAAAATCTGCCCTCTTTATAGACCCTAAAACTGAAACACTCCTCCAGTGTTGCATATGCCATCACTTTTCTCTCCACTCTCACAAATTAGATTCACCAGGGTATTTTCAGTTCATTTGATCATGATGAAAAAGAATAAATAAACCATAAATATACTACCTTGCCTTTTTATTTTGTTCAGTCTACAAATGAATAAAAGCCAGGTTTCAAATATAACCTTGGTATTTTCCAGAACAAAATGAAAAGTCAGAAGTGTCAATGAAGGATTGTATGAAGAATATTGGTTCTATAGCTCACTGGCTCCAGTGTAAGGAAGAAAAAAAATTAAAAGGGCACCTTTCAGCTAAATTGGTTATATGACAGATGCAGTTAATATAATCGCCTTAGGCCTTTGTGGTTAGACAGATTCTTCACTGTGTTAACCAAGAATGGAAAGTGCACCTAAAAGAAGCTAAATGATTCTGGCCATGATCCAGTATAGAGTGAGACTGCAATCTAAAGAATACTTGCCTGAAGTACAATTGAATAAAATGGGACTTACCTTCCAAGGATTGTTTAGGATTGCTGACACTTTAAAATATAAATATCAGTGGATTTGAGAACATATAAGTCTGTGCTGGATTCTCTGAATACAGACAGTGAACCTTTTAGAGGAATTTTATGGCAGCCATATGTGAGTGTATTGCTAAGATGGCCCCAAGTGATGGATTCCCATTATAAAAATATGCAGTTTCAGTAATATTACCTTCTTCAGATTATAGCTATACCAATTTGCAGTAATTCTGTGACTCAAGAGGTCAGAATTAAAGATAAAGAATTTAACATATCATATGCCATCTGTTTTTTTTAAACTTACAGCTTGTATTCAAGTAATTGTAAAGGTGCCAGAGGATTTTAGTAGCGTATATGGTTGATTATCAGATTAAAGAGTCAAAATTGGAGCTGATGGGAATTAATTTAGGCATAACTGTAAACGTAGAAGCAACTTCAGTTTGTTAAGCCAGCTGGAAGAAAGAAGGCATTATCTCTTTGATAATAGTATTTTTAGACTGCAGAAAGTATTATTTTCAAATTACAGAAACATTACCTGAACACAAATGTATTCTACTGAAAAAAGAAAACTGAATAAGATTTGGCTATGAAGACTATGTTAAGCATTTCCAGAAATAGTTGCTTATAGTTGTTTAAGAAGAACATCAATCTGATCTAAGTTTTTCTTATTTTGGAACTACTAATATTTGCATAGCAATACAAAGAGAACCCACTTAAGTTTGTCATAAATACATTCAATTTGAAATATCAGAATCCTTTAGGTAAACACAGTGCTATACAACAACAAATTTTTAAGGATGAAAGCCATTTTATACAAAGCATGGTGTTGGTAGTAATAAGTAATTGCTTGATAATGGACATATTGGGTTGGATTCTTCCAGCTTTTCTTCTGGTTAACAAGAAAGGAGGCATTGTCTTTGACATCCCAAAAAGGCTGCTGAGAATCATATACAAAAGCAATATGGTGCAGATGCTTTTGTATGGAGGGGAATTGGATGCAAATGAATGAAAAAGCTAGCTGGATCCAAACCATTGGGTTAAATTGGTGTATTAGTTAAATATGAACTAAAATTCTTTTGACTGAGCTTGTGTGATTTAAGAAGACTGATAGCTCTGGTAATAGCATAAATCTGATAAATAAAATAGATCATATCTAAAACTTTTAGATAAATATAGAGGTCTAATGGTCTCATCTATTTTTGGGATTTTTTGTCATCAAATATCGGTAAAAGAAATGGGAGAGTCTGTAACATGGGTAAGATATGGAGGGAGGAGATTTAAGGTCTATTTTAAGGATGGTTGTTTCTGTCTTCTGAGAAAATAGCAGCTAATATGGAGGATGACAGACCAATGTTCCATCAATTCCTAAAGATTAGAGCTTTTATTCTCTCTCAGGGAGAGATAAGAGTATCTCAGGTCCATTAATAGTATATGAACAGGTTCTTCAGGGAACAATTGTGTTTCAGAAACTATTGTTAATGCCATATAGTATCTTGACATACTTAGTACCTCTGGACTATAAATACAAAATTAAACAGGGATGTAATGGAATCAAATTAATACTGAAGACCAGTCAGTGTACATCAATACAGAAGCCCATTCAGCATGTCTAAGCTTGAAAAGATTTTTTACAAAACCAATGGTACTTTAGCTCACATAATTGAAGAAAACCTTTAGAAAGGTCTTTGGTATGGTTTGACAGTATAAGAAATACTACAAGAAAGAAAAATGTGGCTAATCTTGGGCCAGTCAGATATTCTCAGCCTAACCTACTTCGTGGGGTTGTTGTGAAGATAAAATTGAGGCTAGCATAATGAAGTAATTCTACTTTGAATCCTCATTTGGGAAAAGACAGGGTAGAAATTAAATTAATTAATTAAATAATAAAATTTCTTAAAAGAACTCATAGCGAGACTGCAAACTAATAACTCCTCAGCTTTGGGTGTGTTCTGCTAACTTCTAAATGCCCAAGGCAGCTAACAACTATGAAACACCCTGTTATAATATAGACATCAAACAACTAATGATTAATTGCCAAAACAGTAGTGGTGTTCAGTTTGTTCATTTGTTTGACAGGCAGACAGGTAGGGGATGGGGATGAGCAGATAGAACACCTCCACGTAGTTAGTAAGGTTTCTACAGACAAAAAGGCAACACCTCTGGGTTGCAGCTACTTTTAAAGACACTGACAGTCAAATGGTGGAGGGACTGAGTGGTGGAAAAGTTCAGCCCAGATGGCAAGGTTTCCCCAGGAAAAAAGCTTAACCAAAATTCTTCAAACTGTAACCCATTACCTGATTCTGAGCCAAGGACTGCAAGAAGGTTCCTATCCACAGCACACAGGTTGCAGCCTATAAAAGGCCCCAGATGTTTCTTAAAAACAGGACTCGTAATATCTTTTAGTAGGTTCAACCACAATGATACTAAATCATGTGCAAGATTTCAAGTTCTCCAACTACTCTTCATCAGGCTGAGTGTTGACTGTTATGGGAGAGCCTAGAATAGGCCTCTCCTCCGCCTTTCCCAGAACATGTCTATGAACATATGAAGCTGCCTTATGCTGAATCAGACCCTTGGTCCATCGAAGTCAGTATTGTCTTCTCAGACTGGCAGCGGCTCTCCAGGGTCTCAACCTGAGGATTTTAATGCCTACTTGCCTGGACCCTTTTTGGAGATGCCAGGGATTGAACCTGGGACCTTCTGCTTACCAAGCAGATGCTCTACCACTGAGCCACCATCCCTCACCATCCCTGTCTAGGGGAGAAACACTTAAGGCTTTTGGCTAGTACAGCATACAGACTTTATTAAGGCTGATCATTCTGGTGCCTGCATACAAGCACCCTGAACAAGATACTGAATCCTTCCTTTATCGATTAAAGTAGGCAAAAGGTTTGGGTCTAGAATTTCAAAGAGAATCCATCAATTCTGTTCCCAATCATAATTCTTTGTCTAACCTCTGTTCAAAGTTCATTCTACATTTTTTTTTTAAAAAAATTGAAAAACCATGAAACTCTTCCCTGAGAGAGAGCATGACTCCAACCCTTGACTGGGATAGTTGCTAACTAGTCAAACAGAACACATTCACAGTGAGGGGATGCAGGCAGGAACACATTTCTAAAATCTGGGAAACCAACATAGGTCCATAATTTAAAGACTATTATAAGACACATAAATTCCTTAACATTAATACCCCCCAAAAAAGTGGGAGAGGGGAGAGAAGAAGAAAGAAGTGAGATGTTTCATGCCATGATCTTAAGATCTTGTCTTGCCAGCATCCTTGTGTGAAAGGGTGAGCAGGTATGTAAATTTAAAATGGTTCACACTGCAAAGCTTGTAAATATTCTTTGCAGTTGAAAGAGTATGGGATGTAAGGACTGGAATTACCATTAAGCTAACTGGTTTTACAAACTGTGACTCTAAGGGAGTCATTTATGCCTTAATTTGTGGGGTTTGTTCAAAAATCTACATAGGATGCTCTCGGAGAGCTTAAAGACTCTCCTCTCAGAGCACATTTCTAGGGTCTGTCACCAAATTCCTGCCGTTCCTCTTTCTTAACACTATAAGGAAACAGGCCATGATTTAGAATCTTTGAGATTTTTTTGTGATACAGAAGGTTGAACTTTGTAAGGGTACAGGAGGTGATATACAAAAAAAATTGTTACAGAAGGCTAGGTGGATACATCGCCTAAATACGATAGAATCCTTTGGCCTTAATCTATATAACGATCTCTCGTGTTTTGTGTAATTCTAGGGTAGGTGCTTTGAGAAATTTATTGAGATTCCCTTGAGTTCTTTATTGTTACCAGCTGTGACCTGTCCTTTTAGGACGGAGAGTCTTGGCATTAATGTGATTATCCTGTATGCACTGGGAGAGATGTTGGTCTGAGGACCTTTTCAGATTGTATGTTTGAGTAGTTTCTATTTATGTATTTAATTATTATACATTCGGTATTTTGTTATTATATGTGTTGTCACATTTGGTTTTAGAGTTGGCTTATGAAGAAGCTGTAAAGGCAGCGGAACGCAATTCAAACCGGTGGTTGCGTGAAGAATTTCTCCTTTGAAGCCGACACCATGGAAGGAGTCCGTTTAAACTTTACACTTGAGTCTTAGCTCTCCTTACAGACTGTATGAAGATTGTTTTTGGAGTCATCCTTTGATATTGTTTATATGGGATAGTTCTTTGTTTTTTAATGTCTGAATGTTGGTATTTAGTCTGGATGTTTTCTATAATATAATGTATTAATTTTTTTAAGTTGTCATTTGTTTTTTGGACACAATAGGTTTTGTTTTTTGCATCTAGGAAGGGAGCCAGCTGTCGTGCCCGCCTAAGATGGAAAAAGGCGGCTCTCACAGTGGCTGCTATCTGGGCCTCCATAGCTAATGTGGGTTCCAGTAGCACCCCCAAGCTCTTGACTTTGGGCACCGATATCAGTGGCGCCCCATCAAAGGCTGGTAGAGTGATTTCCCTTCCCAGGCCATCGCAACTCAGACAGAGGACTTCTGTCTTCATTGGATTCAGCTTCAGATGACTCAATCTGAGCAACTCCACCACGGCTTGTAACACCGGGACCAAATTTTCTGGGGCGGAGGCAGGCCGGCATCCATCAGCAGATAAAGCTGGGTGTCATCCACGTACTGATGGCAACCCAGTCCAAATCTCCTGACAATCTGGGCAAGGAGGCGCATATAGATATTGAACAGCATCGGGGAAAGCACCGCCCCCTGAGGCACCCCACAATTAAGTGGATGCCTCTGGGACAATCACCCCCCGATCACCACCCTTTGTCCCCAACCACAGAGAAAGGAGGAAAGCCATTGCAAGGCCAACCCCTGAATCCCTGCGTCTGCGAGGCAGTGAACCAGCAACTGATGGTCGACCATGTTGAACGTGGCCGACAGGTCCAACAACAACAGTACTGTACTGCTGACCCATCTCAATCCAGTTGTCACTGGAGATCATCCACTAAGGCGACCAGCATTGTCTCCGTCCCATGGCCTGGGTAAAAGCCGGACTGGTGTGGGTCTAGGACAGAAGCGTCCTCCAGAAAGCTCTGCAACTGTAGCACTACTGCCCTCTTGATAATTTTACCCAAAAGGGTAAATTTGAGACCGGCCGATAGTGTGCCAGTTGAGCACACTAGTGTCTATTAAGTTGTGCATTAATTATGCATTAAGGCTGGGTCCAGACTGAAAGCTCCAGGCACACAGGAGGCGTCTCAAATCAGGCTGGTTCAAAATGGAGCGGCTGAATCCTGATCAGATGCTCCCAGGCATGTCACCTCTTTCCTGTGCAGGAGTTGCTTTGGCACAGACAGCTGTGGTGTACTGTCCCCTTCGCATGGTTTGCATTTCTTTTACTTCATATATTTTTAGAGGTCATGCACATATGTGCTCATGTGCTCAGGACAGCTTTTTTTTTTTTTTAAGAAGCCCCTGAGCACCTAGAGTGGATTGGCAGGTTCACACCACCAATCCACCTTTTTGCATGCTCCTGCATTCAGATGCCTGGAAAAATTGATGGCGTGCAGCAGAAGGATTTGCTACCACTTCATAAGTGGTAGATGCTGGAGTATAGGGTGAGCATGGGAACAGGAGAGAAGGCAGATGTGCATGTTTAGACTTGGTTTTTTAATTTGTCTCTAAGCCTGTGTTAATTTGTCTGTGTTGACTTAAAATGCCAGTCTGGACCCAGCCTAAGGTTTGTATTTTTGGCTTTGTGCATTTTTATTTGATTTGCTTTAGTAGGGTCTATAATATATAGCTGGCCACCTTCTGGCAGTCTTTGACAATTTTCGTTTTTGAACAAAGTAGGAGTCAGGTAGCACCTTTAAGATCAACAAAGTTTTATTCAGAATATAAGCTTTTGTACGCATGCATATTTCTTCAGATGAGGGGATAGGGTACAGTTTTGTTATGCTATGGTATGCTATGTAGATTGATCCCTGAATATGGAAGCAGTAGACTCTATGGCCTGGCACATTATGTAAATGAGTTCCCACTGAAACAAATGAAAGTCTGCTATTGTATCAACTAGTGTTTTCTAAGGAATGCTGTGAAACAGAATACTGCCCAATTAAGAGTGTTTTAAGTAATGTTGGGCACTTTACTGGCAGAATGGTTACTTTCCCATTGTGACAACTTCAATAGTGATCTCTTGTTCAGTTATGAAATACTTTGCAAAGCAGTGATGATAGATATGCAGATGTCTCCTATATCATAAGTTATAATGTGTTCTGCATTTTGAAGTGCTTTTTGTTTTCCATATATAGAAGTATGTTGTGTGCTCCAGCTGCACTATTGGCATGATGTGTCAAAATGTCAATACCCTCATTTTCCTTGTTTCAGCTGCCTGTGTATGAACACATTTTTTCTGCATTTTTATTAATATTTTTTTCATAGTATAATTGTGTATATTTTGGCTTTCTTTCAATAAGCAATTGTTAGCTTTTTGGATTTTCTCATTTTGGCAGGGTATCCTCTTTTGTGAGGGACTTTTGGCATGGTATTCTTCTGTATGGTACTGATGGGGGATTGTTATTTCTGACAAAAAAGGCAGAGATTCTTTCAATTATTCTGAGCAGTGCCATTTTAAGGGAGGAAGCAGCTCTGTGTCAACCTTCTATGAAGGGAAGAGAGTGACAGTTGGAGTCCATTTTCCTTTTGTTTTTCCCTTTTTCTTTTTCCTTATTGAACACTGGAAAGAGAGCCATCTAACTTTGCTCAGGTCCCTTGTGCATAGTCAGCCAGCTGAATGAAGTTGACTTCAAAAGGAAGTTTGCCGGAATTACAATTGCTTTGTTTATGTGAGATGAGATTTCAATGATTGCCATACCGGGTAGTGCAGATCTTGAGGTGCTACAGGTGTCCTGTACCACTCTCCTTCTGAATGCCCTTGCCAAAAGCAGCCATTGAAATGGAAATTGGTTTATCAGTGTATCAACTTGAGGCACCTTCAATGTTCAATCTTGCCATGGAGAATTGTGTGGTTGCAGGGCTTGTCTTTTCCAGCCTTCAGTGAGTCCACATTCACCCACAGCACCACACCTGTCTTTGGCAGTTTGTCTGCCAGGGTTGCTAAGGAATAAGGATGGGCATGAACCAAACCACAAATCATAATTCATGCTAAAAATGGTCAATTTATGGTTTGTTCTGAACTGATTCGTCTGAACCTGCCACACCTGAACGCAAAATGAATCTGCTTTTTTTCTTGGCATGTTGTTTGGTTTATGTTTCCTTTATTTTTCCAGATAATAAAGGAATATGCACTTCTGGTCAGTTTCCAGTGAAACTGACTTGACACCACAACTCCTGCTCTCCCATCCCCTGTGCTTCTGGTCAATTTCCAACGAAATTGTCTAGGCACCACAGCTCTGCTCTCCCAAGCCCCCTGTGGCTTCTAGTCAGTTTCACATGAAACTAAACAGAAGTGCAGGGACCACATTGAGAGTTTCTATAAATGCAGTGTGAAGGAAACAATTGAGTGTACCCAGTGACTTCTGTGTAAACTGTATCCTGTTCATACTTTTTATTTGAAAATAAATTTGGGCAAAATTTGATCCCATGTTACTACAGAAAATCTAGGAAAATACAGACGTCCAAGTGAGCAAAATCTTGGTGTTAATGGCTCATGTCACCGGTTCCTAATGTGAAGTTTACTTACATATTCAGTTGGCAAAAGCTATACATTCAGGCTCCATGTATGTTTGTGTGTTTTATACTTTTCATGCATAGTAAACAATCATTATTTGATAACAAGTGAGGAATTGATAGCTAGCTGAATTCATAGGCTAATGTCAAAAAGGAGATTGTTAGCCACTCTGAGACTCTTCGGAGTGGAGGGCAGGATATAAATCCAATATCTTCTTCTTAATGAAGCTGTGCCACTCACTATGAAACTGAGTGATTTAAAAATAGATGGTAAGCACTGTTCTGTTTCCTCCCTTAGAATGAATTGGCAGTGCTGAGAAAAGAATAAAACTAACAAGACCCATCTTCCCATTGACCTGGGACCTGCTAGAAATTTTAAGCACTGACTAGCCGTATCTTCTGTAGTATCAAGAAAGTAAATTAGCAAATTAATTTTAATTCAGTAGGAATAATTCATTAGCTGACTGTATCCATTGGGTATATCCAAGGTAAATCCCAGACTAACTGGGTTTTATAACTTTCTCCTCAGTAGGCTGAAGTTAGGCTCCTAGAAAAGGCCAGCTCTAATGGAATATCAATTTACATAACTGGAAAAAAGCCCAAAGGAAAAAAGCTCACAGAAAAAGCCCACATAAATGCTCATAGGAAAAAAGTCGACATAAAAAAATGCCCACATGGAAAAATGTTCACGTGCAAATAAGCCCACATGGAAAAAGTCCCCACGGATAAAAGCCCATACAGAAAAAAGCCCACATGGAAAGAACCCCACATGGAAAAATACCATGTAACACACCATAGATATTGATAATTGTGGATAACCATGCATGCCCATTTATGAGAATGAACAGGTATTACCTAAATTTATGTTGTTATTTTAGAATCAAAATATGTTATATTCACATGCAACAATTTGTGTTGTAATTTTATCAACTATAAATAATATTTTTGCTAAGAATTGTATATTTGATGGACTGCAGAGGGACCTGGCTTACCAAATGGCTGATGTGTGGAAGTAGGAGATGGCCTGGGGTGCCACCTAACCCCCCCCCCATCCCACGGCTCTTGGCTTCCTGGGTCACAGACCTGGAAAGCTGAGAGTGGCTGGATGGCATGTTGATGAGGCTCTTCTCCGAGCCCAGCTTTCCTTGCACCTTGACAAGCAGGCCATATTCTTCTTCTCCAAGCTTGGCTTCCCTTGCAAGGGAAGCTGAGCTCAGAGGAGAAGAGTGAGCCCATCTCTGGGCTTGCCACAAACTAACACTGGCTAATGCACAAGCAGGTTGTGTTAGGTTGTGGCAAGCCCAGGTCCAGTGCCTGGACCTCGAGCACTCAAGGTCAGCACCTGCCCCCTGTAGCCAGGAGGCGCTGCCTGCCTCTAGAGGTACCCCACTTGAGCTAAGGGGACCCCCAAGCTATACAAAATGGAGTCTGACCAGAAACAGACCAATAAATATTTCATTCAAAATGCAGTAGAGCAGAGAGCTTGTTCAAGTTCCACCTAAAGGCTCCCTCTGTGCATGGCCCTCTCCCCCACCCAAACAGAATGCATAATAACAATGGGGACTGCTGGTAAGTATTGTTCACACCCTAATCCTCTGCTACTGATTAATCAACCATCTCCCTGACTCTTTGCTGTCATCTCCCTAGCTCTTTCTCTTTGTCTAAAGCTATGGTTATATCTTTCACCTGGACAAATTCTTTGTTCTCTATGCTTGCCTCTCCCCAGGGGTATCTTTGCTAAACCACATAAACAATTAACACATATTCTATTGGGCAGACATTACTAAACCAGCACTATCTATTGTTACCTGAAGATCCATTCAGGTGACCAGAGTCAGCTCTACTCATTGGCTTGAGGTAAGCAACCAACTGGGTATCCAGAAAAGGCTAATCACTTCCCACAACAGACCAGCCCCTTTTTGGGAGGACCTCTTCCTTTCCAAAAGATTATAACAGGAGAGAAAAACTTTCTCTCTCTTTCTCTCTCCAAGATGAGCAAATGTAACCAGATTGTGTCCCCCCCCCCATTACTCTAAGGGGGGCCCTCAGACCTGGCACATGGTAGCACATGTCTACATCTTCAAGTTGTAACTGGACCTCACCACATCTGGACCAGGTAATATTGCCTTCCTCAAGACCCTCTCAATTCCTCTATCGATAACCTCTAGCCTTCCTAGCTTCTTGATTGCCTGTATTGTGTATTTGTGTGTGTGTGAATGTGTTCTTTTACATATTTTAAGTAAACATTATAAAATCTAATTGCCTGGAGTATTCTTGCTTGAAAACCTGACCTCTTATTGAAGAAAAGATCCTTTGCGCCTAATACGCTCTACCTAATCTCCTTATTGCTAATGTCCCCATTCAAAAAAGGAGACATAAGCATTTCCTGTAACAAAGTGGTGATCAAACATGGGCACTTCCTGAATGTCTGGATTACACGAGTGCACCTGTCTTTCAGTGCTCAGAATGTAGAGGGGAAGTTTTCGGCAGAATAACTCCATAATTTGGCCGTAAAAACTGATATAAAACCAGTGCGAGTGTATGTTCGAGTGGCTCTAGCTGAGCAGTCTATCTTTGTTAGGTGGCTTCTCCCGTTTCACCTCATTCAGGGATATTAGCAAAATGACCTGGCTATTACACAGGATTGAGGCCCGCCTCAATCCGTGAGTATAGTTTGATCGCAAGTGGCTAATGTCTCGTAGCCGTGGCTAGGTTTGCTAGGACCACTGACTCCCTGCAGCTACAAGGGGTGCCCTGAATGTGTGAGGGTCACCACTTACTTGTGGCAAGGTGACCATGGCAGGAGGAGGTGGCCCACCCGCCATTGGCCTAGTGGGATTTTTTCTGGTGACCTTTATGGCCAATCCATCCTGGTAGGCTCAAGGGATGCATTGTAAAATACATTTTATTTATAGAAAATGATAGTGGATAATTTGGAAATGGTAGGAATATAGTGTCAGTAATAATTTTGTGGCACATAATAAGAGAGAACTGAATGAACTTGAAGTATATATTGTATTGTAATGAATTTAAATGTCATGAATGACCATGACATTTACAATATTGAACACCAACAATTTTTTGTCATGAGTTCTTGATTAAAAGTCAACAGTTGTAATATTGTATTCAGAACAAAATATGGCCAAAATTATTTCTGGGGGGAGACATTGGGATGCCTCCAGGACATGTGTGTGTGTGTGTGTGTGTGTGTGAGAGAGAGAGAGAGAGAGAGAGAGAGACACAGACAGACAGACAGACAGACAGATTTCCCACTCACCTTGTATCGGTCTCCTTGCTCCTTTTCCCTGCAGGGCTGCTGCTGGATTTCACACAAGCTGCCCTGAGCTGGCAAATTGCCCAGCCCCTTTTCAAATTCCCTCCACAGCAGACAGAAACCAGTTTTCAGAGGATCCTGCCTGCTGCAGAGGGAACTTGAAGAGAGGCGGAGCAACTCGCTGGTCCAGGGCAGTTTGTGCGAAATCCAGCAGCAGCCCCACGGAGAAGAGGAGAGTGAGAGAGGTGTAAATTTAGTGGGAAATCAGTCACAGAGAGAGAGAGAGAGAGCACAGTTTGCACCACTGAGCGGCAATGGCAACTTTGTGTTTGTGGACAGTATTCTGTGCTCTTGGACATTCTTCTTTAGCTGAAGAAACCTAGCCCAAACTGATAGAGAGTAAGCATATGTTACTCCTGTTGGAGAAAGTCCACTGTTTGACTTCCTCTTCCATTACAGAAAAGGTCCTACAAAACCTGCCTGCCAATTCAAACGTTGTTCGAAGCTGTGGCTCACTAGTTGAGCCAGTGCAATGCATACAGAAAATGCTCTGATTACTCACATATTGAATTCAAAAGACAAATTCAGTGGGCTCTGGATCAAATCAAACCTAAATTCACTCTAGAAGCTAAAATGACTAAACTGAGGCTATCATACTTTGGTCACATCATGAAATGACAAGACTCACCGGAAAAGACAATAATGCTGGGGAAAGTTGAAGGCATCAGGAAAAGAGGAAGACCCAACATGAGTTGGATTGACCTCATCAAGGCAGCCATATCCCTCAGTTTGCAAGACCTTAGCAAGGCTGTCAATGATGTCTTGGGGGATGTCTTGGGAGTCATAAATTCATACCGTTGCTATAAGTTTTAAGTAATCGATGATGGGACGAGGGGAAAAAATTCTGTGGAGTTACAGAAGGGGTGAAGTATCATTCTAGCTGTATATTTCAAGCATAACAGAAATGTAAACAAATTTCAGAAAGAAAAATGAAGTACATTTTATGGTGTTAAATATGTTTTCACTGAAATCACATTGAATACTGAATAAGAGATGGAGAGAGCGGCCCAAGAATATGCATGCACAGATCCAATTTCAAACCTTGGGAAAAACTAATGTTTTCTCGACCGTCAGATCTCAAAAGCAGCAAACAAATTGCGATCTGAACTGAACAAAGGGGGGGAGAGGGTGAACATATTGTGTTACAATATAACAATGATACAGCTAGTTTAAACCGGGCCATTCTTAAGCATTGAGGCTTTGAAGTCAGATGTAAAAACAGAGAAACCAAATCTTAATTCTTGGGTAGTGACTACTTCAGACAGAACTAGTTGGAGATGGCTACATCTGTATTTGAATTGTCTCTGCAGAAAATGAGATCATGTTGCGAGGCCAGTACCATGGACTGGCTCTGACACAACTATTTCCTAAAAAGGTAAAGGTAGTCCCCTGTACAAGGACCAGTCATTTTTGACTCTGGGGTGACATTGCTTTTGCAACGTTTTCACGGCAGACTTTTTACGAGGTGGTTTGCCAATGCCTTCTCAGGTCATCTACACTTTCCCCCCAGCAAGCTGTCCTAGGAATGCATAAATATGCCCTTTTTCATATTTTTGCTTTTGTATGTTGCCATTAAATTGTATGCATTTTCACTATTGCCGTTTCAGATGTACTTGTTTCTTTTATGGCATTTTAATTTTTACTGCAATTTAATGACATTTTGCAGTCTTTTTGCACAAGTTCTATGCTATTTTATGTATATTCTCTTTCCATTACATGCATATCTTATACTCAATATACATGTCAAAATAATGCCAAAATCATGTTGGAAAAAAGTTCATTTTGGCGGAAAAGTTTGAGATGGTTCAAAATTAGTAAATCACACATTCAGTTCTCATAAGAGAGAAATGAGATCAAAATAGGGATTTTCAGAATGGTAAAGCTGCATAATTCAGTAGTATCCCTAAAATGCACATTCCTAACTTAACACAAATATGTCTGCAAAGTTCATATCTCATGTGAGTAGCCATAAAGTTTAAAGATTTAAGCTGAAAATGGCTTACTACTTATCTAATGTACCATTTGGAAAAGAAGAAAGATGCCTGACACAATAAGGTTAAACTTCCAGAAGAACAGAGAGTTTTTGAGAATTTGTAATGATCAAACACATACTTTTTTAACAAGATGAGATAAAAATATGGTGGTTTTCAAGAGAGCTATAAAATTTTCTGGTCAGGATTCAGAAGCATTAGCAACTCAGTAGTCAATTCATTGTGGATTTTTTGGGTGGCAGTGGTGAGTCTGAGAAGCAAATTGAATTAAAATCAGGTATTCTCAGCGTCTGATTCTCTGAGCTTCAGCACAAATACAAGCTGAGAAACATGCCCCATATATCTATGCCGATGTAATCTCTCTGTATAAGGGGCATCCATGACATGGAAGGGAGACAAGACAAATGCATGTTAAACTGAGGACTGAGAGCTATTTATGTCATTGCAGGAGCGCTGGCTTCTTTTTTTTAATAATTAAAAAAAATCAAAAGTTAAAAAAAAATCACATTTGCAAAATATAAGCTATCACTTCAGGTGCAATGGTGCAAGTCTCAGTAACACTATGGCCGTTTTCGCACTCACGTTTTACTGGCGCCACGACCCTCCTGACGCCGGCGAATCTGCATGGATTTCGCACCAGAAGCGCCGGCGCACCCAGAAGCGCCGGCTACTTCCGTCGCTAAGCCAGCGCAAACGGAAATCGCAAAGATGCAGGAAAACGTTTGCGCTGGCTTAGCGACGGAAGTAGCCGGCGCTTCTGGGTGCGCCGGTGCTTCTGGTGCGAAATCCATGCAGATTCGCCGGCGTCAGGAGGGTCGTGGCGCCAGTAAAACGTGAGTGCGAAAACACCCAAGATATTATATTTGTTTAGAGCACATTTTTAGTCAGGCTCTCTCTGAAACTTCATCTCCAAAACATAATAATGATAACCTTTCAATATTACAGTTGTCTATATGGTAAGATATAGACCAGGGCCTTAACCACACCAAGAAGTAAGTCATACTAAGTGTATTATGAAAAAAATAATGCTATATGCATACTATAAAAAGATAACACAATAGTCTGTGGAAGGAAGACTTTAGTCAGCAGAATAAGAAACAAATTCAGACTTTGTCTGAAAATATTAATCATTTTGGGGGTAAATGGCTCATTTTCCTACATTCCCTAAACATACTTCTAAAGCTGTACACTGTACCAAAATGGCTTAGTAACTGCATTTTGATTTGAGACAATGGAGTTCACCTTAGGTATAAAATGCAGCAAAAAAGAGAGAGGAAAACTTGCCTGCTAAGAGAATGAAAAATTTAACTGCATGTTGAAAGAATGAGGCAGACATAGACCAATTTTGCACTCACCCTATGCCACTCTGACGTTCCTCTTTTCAGCACGGTGTCCTTCCGATTTCCCGCTATCTGCCTCAGGGGTTCAGCTTGCATCACCCTTTCTGTGCAGCAAAGAGAAACTGGTTTTTAGTGGTTTTTCTTTGCCTCGCAAAAATGGCAATGCAAGCTGAAGCCCCAGGGCAGATAGTGGAAAATCAGAAGAATGCCGCACTGAAAAGAGAAACGTCAGAGCGACGTAGGGTGAGTGCAAAATCAGTCATATTGTTAGTCGCTTTTGACCAGGGCTTTTTTTTCTGCCGGAGCCCACAGGAACGGAGCTCCAGCTGGACTGGCCAGGGCTCCAACTGGCCTGACCCGCCATGTGGTAGCACATGCGCACAGGCCAGGTGGTGTGGCATAATATGCAAATGAGCTCCTGCTGGACTTTTTCTACAAAAAAAGCACTGCTTTTGATCCTTGGAAGGACAGAGGATATAATTATTGTACTACCTCATCACTGTTCTGACAACATCACCTGAATCATCTAAGGACCTACTAGGTATCTTTCTGAGATTGGTGGAGAAGGGGATTCTAGAATCTGTTGTGGAACCTCACAGCCTTTTAAAATATTAGATCTCCCCAGTGGGCACCCAAAGTAGCTTACAGCATTATTCTCATCGACTCACATTATTCATTTAACTTGCTGCAAACTGTAGAAACGATGTGGACTTCAAGCCAAAAGTCTAGTTCTGTTATTCTATGCATTCCACTACAATTACATGTCCAAGTTCTCATTCTTCCAGCCTAGGTCTTGCCCATTTAATTTCTCTAAGTGATTTGATGATCCATCATGTCTGAGAAGGTCTAAGTAATTAAACTTGACTGCTAGTTTAAGGGAATATACAGAGTGCTAAATATTGCAACTCTGTCTGCAGTGTTAAGTATTGAATTTTGGATCCATTACAGATATTCTTTTATGACCACTTATAATGACAGGAGATGCTAACATAAATATTTACTCATTTTAAAGCAGACTGAGATCAACTTGAAACCGAAGCAGAAGTGGTAGCCCATTCCTCTTACACGGCCTGACTTAGCCAAGAATATTGCAAGAGAGGCATGGAGGAGGAGCTGTACTTCTTCCAAACTCCCAGAAGACCTGTAAGGTAATGGAAAATTTATGGAAGTTTCCATATGGATTTCTTACAGGAATAATATTTCTGTCTGTAAACTTTATTGTAGAGGGCTTAGCTCATATGCAACAAAAGAGAATCATTTGCAGACAAGACAACTTTCTGAATACTTGGGGGACTTCCTAAGTATGCCTAAAAATATTAAGTTGTAAATAAGGGTAAGCATGGACCATGAAAATGCATTTCATTTTGGTTTGTGGTTTCTGGCATACCTGGTTCATGAACTTTTTAGTGTCAAATGAACCAGTTCAGTTTGTGAAGTTTTGTGATGTGGTAGAACGGTCCCTGATGTGCTAGAGACACCAAACTCACATTTAATCTGTGGCTAACATTCCTCTACTTGCTGTCCAAGTTGGTGAGGATTGGATTTATGTTGTCTGAGATATGGCCCCTCCAAAGAAGGTTCCCTCCACAAAAGTGATCTTTGGGGGAAAGACAGGTGCAGGTTGGCAGATACTCATCCGTGTATGCAAGGAAGGAAGGAAGGAAGACCCATTATCTCATGGCTTTGATATGATTGATATAATTATATATATAGTTATATCAAGTTTCTTTTTTGTGTTGTGTTTTACAGATGAAGAGGAATGAATGTATGCCATCATAGAATGATAAAAAGAGAGCCACAGGCATCCACAGGTAGAAGAAGAATTGACTTTCTAAAATTGCAATGCATTCTAAGTGTATTGCTCTTTATCAAAGGTATTTTACTCTAGATGCTTCCTTAGGGCTGGAAAAGAGAACAGACAAATATAGAGGCATTTGTGCATGAAGGAAGTATCAAGAATAAAAAAATCCAATACGTTAAAACAATATATTAAAAATGTGTTGAGTCAACTTCAGAGGGCTCCCCCTCCCGTAACTGTGGATGTTTTCCCTTGTTATCCAGGGAACAAGAGTGACTTCTGTAGGGAACAAGTGCTTCCTTCAATTTGGTTTTGAGATCCCAAGCCTTTTGTATGTATAAATGAGAGAGGCCTTTACAAAATAACAAGAATGATTTAAAGGCAAGAAAGAGGGGCAAATTTTAAAATGCACGTCAATCACAATAATCTTTAGTACTATTCAGATTAACGGACCAACAGCTAGTCCAGTCTAGACCTCTGGTTATATGCACAGTGTTCTAAAGAGGTAAGGAAAATGAGAGATCTGCAAAAAAAAAGACAGAGAGAGGAAGGAACCCGCTGAAGATAAGTGAGGAAAGGTCATCATCCTTGCAGTGGGTTAGTTGGAGGAGAAAAAGGGCATTTCCAGCAAGAGGGCAGTAAGTGGGGTAAGCAAGGAAGAATTTGTAGCAATTCCTAGGGTGGATAAGCAAAAAAAAAAAAAAAAAAAAAAGGGAGAGCATGGGCAGAAAGAAAGAGAGAGAGCCAGGGAAGGATGACTTGATGAAAGGAGGCTTTGGAGCAAGATACCAAACAAGTGAGAGGGAGAGTTGGACAGTTAAGGTCTAAAACCATGAGGAGCAGAGAGAAAGAGAGCAGAAGGAGCAAAGGATCATTCAATAATATGTTGTCTGTTCAAGAAGCATGAGTATTATCCAAGTATTGTAATGGTGGAGGGTATATTTGGGATAAAACCAGGCCTCAGATTCAGCAGAACCTCACAGTAGTATAGCTCCTGAGCCTTTCTGAGGGTTCCCCCTTTTCAGGGCTTTTTTCTGTAGCAGGAACTGTTTTGCATATAAGTCCACACCCCCATGATGTAGCCAATCCTCCAAGAGCTTACAGGGCTCTTATTACAGGGCCTACTGTAAACTCTTGGAGGATTGGCTACATCTCTCTTTCTTTCTACCCATGCTCTCCCAATATGCAAAGGAGTTCCTGCTACTAAAAAAGTCCTGCCCCTCTTCCTTCCCACCTACCTTGTCCATTGAATAGTAGGTGCAGCTGCATAACAGTCCCTGGATTAGGAAATCAGGCAACCAGCCGGCCACCAGGGGCTTTGCCACATCCCCAACAGCCCTTGTGAAGCCCTGGAGAAGCCCACGCCACCCTTTCTCCACTTCTTATGTGATTTTGGGTGGCGGGTGGCTTGCTGGCCTCTTGATTGGTGGGGGGGGGGCGGCCCAGGATAGCCCCAGGTGAGTGAGGCTTGTTTGGGCTGGCTGGATCCCTAGCTAGTCCAAGCAGGCCTCACTCACTCAGGGCCCTCCTTTCTTGCATTGGGTTGCTTTTGGCTGGGGTGGTGTTGGCATATGCTAATAAGTTATACTAATGAGCTCCACCACCTATTTTTCTACAAAACAGCCCCTGGATAAAACTGAACGTAGGCTGTGTTATTCTTATGATATCAGTCAGTATGTCTCAGTATTATTAAGAGGTGAGAGGATGAGATGAAGTTCCATTGAACAAAAAGCAAGCTCCACATTTACTATTTGTGGAATCATTGCAGAAATTTTTTTTATTTAAAACAACTTTAAGTTACCTTTCCATCCAATTTAGGGTTCCCAGGACAGCAGCAAATAATCAGAAACATTAAAACAAGCTTAAAAATATGTGTGCACACATGCACACACATAATCACAGCACAAGACAACATATTGATGCTGTGCAGGGAAGCATTATTTATATCATCTCCAAATCCAAATAATATCTATGAAACCGGGTCTAGAACTTACTCTGGGCTAGTCAGTAGCCCTCAGAGCCACACATCCAAAATATGTCTTTAGTAGAATGGGCAAGGATCAAGGCACTCAAAAACTAATTCTGAAGTGGCATGGCAGCAACAGACATCGCTACTCTTATCCCCTAGGTCACTCAGATATAAGATCATAAGGGATCCACTCTTTTGAAGTTACGCTTCTTTAAGAAACAACTTGTATTCAAATGTGTCATTCCAATTGTTAGTGCCTCTGAATGTGAAGGCTCCAATGTATTGTTTTTCTAGATGGGTATAGCACTTTTGTTTTCCTATTAACAGTGTTGATGGACTGAGTTATTGTCAATGACAGAGGCACCAAAATAAGAGCAATGCTGATATAACCTTGCAGAAGAAGACCACGCATTTATACCCTGGGTCTCAGAGTGACTTGCAGTCTCCTTTATCTTCTTCTCCCACAACAGACACCCTGTGAGGTAGGTGGGGCCGAGAGAGTTCTCACAGAAGCCGCCCTTTCAAGGACAACTCCTGCAAGAGTTATGGCTGACCCAAGGCCATTCCAGCCGCTGCAAGTGGAAGACTAGGGATTCAAACTCTTTTCTCCCAAATAAAAGTCCGCACTTAACCACTACACTGAACTGGCTCTCAACATCTTGCAGGAGGATGTTGCCCCTCAGTGCATTCCAGATAGCTTAGAACAAAGGTTTTCTTTCTGCCCCAGAATGAACATTAAACAGCTTCCATTATTGCCATTGACAAAGATATCCCTCTGTGCACAAGAGAACAGTCATTTCTCCATTTTCCAGGACAAAATCCTGTGGCACTGTAACAAGCTCAAGGAAATAAAATCCCCCTTTCATTATTCAATTTACAACCCTGATTTTTTATTTACTACTTATAGCGTAAAATTACATAACTCATGGCTTTGTCTGAAAAATTAATATGTTAAACTTGATGAGTTACTTCCATGTCAAGTCATTTTAGCAGAAATGATAGTTTCATGCCAGATAAAATAAAGTATCACACTGCAAGAAAGACATGCACAGAGACATTTTATATAACATTGCAAAATGGAAACATTTGTAGCAGAGGGATTCAGCTTTATTATTAAAGCTCAAGAGCAGGCAAGAAAGCTAATTTGAAGGGATACAGCTAAAGCTTAGAACTTCCAGGCTAATTCTAATTAGATATGCTTGAACACCTGCTGGGACAGCTCAAGTTCTGATTACCAGTCACAATCAGGGAGCAAGTTTACTGATAGACTTTTCGGCTTGTTGTGTTTGTTTGCCATGAACAGGAAACTATCTTGCTTTGTCCCTCCCAGCCATGCAGGGATGCAGGGAGAAATTTAGGAGGTTGGGTGGGGAATCAGAAGTTGTCCCTCAGCTAATTGTGAGGATCAGTTGGGATTTGACTACTGATCCCTCTCTTCCAGGCTGGGACATAGCAAAGTTTGGAAAGCAGCATCAGGGGGTATACTTCTGATTTCTACTACCCCTGGAAGCTTTGTTGTGTCCCAGCTTTTCAGGGATTCAGCAGAATTTCCCAGGGGTTCAATCAGAAGCTGACTCTCAGCTGATTATCCTGATCAGCTAAGATTGGGTTCTGTCTAATCTCCCATCCTGTGAAACATAGCAGGGCAGTCACAAATGTGTTTGGCAGCTGCTCAAATTGTGCCTAAATGGAGAGACCTAGGGCTCAGCATGCCTCTGATCCAGGCAGTCCAAAATGATATGTTTATCTGGCAAACACAACCATAGTGAAGTTCTCAGCATTCCTGGTAGTAAGCCTACTGGTATCCTCCTCCCAGGTCAGGCTATATTTGCAGTTATAAAAGACATGGCCCTTTCTGTTGCTGCCACCTGTCTTTCCTTTATCACTGGCACTGGTGGCAATGTGACACTGATGCTGCAGCATTTGTAAGACAGAGTACTGTGAGTGTCAGGAACTCCAGGCAATAGTTTTCAGTCTTAGCAAGGACACAGGAACCCTGAGAGAATAAAAGTCCTATAATCTTGGAGTTCAGGATGCCTCTTGGCGTTCTTGGTGTTGCCATGATCCTTGCAGTGGTTCTTGAGTCCTTAGTAACAATCCAGAGTTGGTTGAAACTGAATCCAAATAAGATAGAGGTTCTGTGGCTGGATGGGGGACAAAAAGGTCTGACTCCTGACTCTTGAAGGTGTTCCACTGTTACCAGCTGTCAAGAGCCTGGGTGTGATCCTTGTCAATGGAGGCCCAGATCACAAATGTTGCCAGACTGGCATTTCTCCAGCCACATCAGGTCAGGCCTCTTACCTTTCTTACCCTGACCTAGTTGCAATAATCCATGCAATGGTCACCTCCAGGCTAGACTACTATATCTCACTCTATGTAGGGCTGCCTTGAGGCTGATCCAGAAACCTCAAGAATGCAACTGCATGGGTCCTTACTGGGACCTCCCTCCCCCCCCCCCGACATGGCACATATTCAACCTGTGCTGCATGAGTTGCACTGGTTCCAGTGGAGTACCAGATCAGGGTCAAGGTTCTGGTGTTAAACTTTAAAGCCCTCAATGACCTGAGACCCACATACCTTCAGGACCACTCCTCCTGGTATACCCCCAGAAGAGCTTTTCACTTAGGTGATAAAAACTTCCTGGTGGTCCAGGAAGTCATCCAGCTGTCCTCAAATATAGTTAGGACCTTTTCTGCCCTTGTTCCTACCTGGTGGAACTCTCTACCATAAAACATCCATACCCTGTGGGACTTTTTGCTGGTCTACAGGGCATGTAAGGTAGAAATGTTTTGCCAGTTATTTGGTTGAGGACAGCAATGGTCCTCCATCTAGTCTGGCACTACTCTTCCTTTTCCCACCCCTCTCTTCTATGAGGCAATGATATTTCCAGGAACTATTGCCATCAGACTGGCTTAGGCTGCTGTAAATTGTATTTTAATGTATTACTTAATTTTGAAAAAAAAATCTTTTGTAAGATCAGTAAATTTATTACTGTTGCATGCCACCCTGACCCCTGTTTTCAGGGAAGGGTATCTTAAAGACTATATTGAAGGAATAAATAACAAATAAATAAAGCCCATTGGTTTTTTTGTATCTTTCTTCTGGTGTCCATCGCCAATAGAAAGCCAATGAACATTATTGTCATTGGGTTCACTGCAGTTAGATGAGGCCTCATAATTAAATGAATTGGTTCTATCACACCTTGCCCAGTCTATGCAAGAAGATGTCTGGTGGGAAAGTATTTATGCACAAAGGCAAAACTGTAATTAACCTGGCACACTCTTCCAACCTAAAAAATGAAGAGATTTAAAAAGATTTTTTCCTGTGCTTTCTTAAAACTAAAATAATAATTTAGATCAAGAGGTGTCAGTTATCAGAAACTGTTCATTAAAAAAAACATTGCAAGAGTGCTGATGTTTTAAGCATATTTTAAGTTTTTTTAAAAATCTTTTAATTGTGTTCATCTGTGTCCTTTATAAAGTTTATATCTCTGCTACCTCACATGACATTTTATGACACACATGCCCCGCCCTGACAAGGTCTCATTTATGTCAGATCTGGCCCTCATAATAAATGAGTTTGACATCCTTGGCCTAATCTCTTCATAGAGCTGTCAGTCCAGCCACCATTAGCAATTCTGACTGCTGCAGTGCGTGATCTGTGGTGAGTCATCCTGATGTTACAGAGACATGGCAGCTTTCTGATTATGCCTGTCCTGTTGCCAGCCCTGATGTCCAACCACAGAACCATACAGTAACAAAAGTATGGTATCCACTTTTTCCAAATGTATCTCTGTCACATTAAACTCTTTCACGGGGACAGTGACATTAGGGACAAGCTATCTGGCCTAGTCTCTTTCCAATCCTATTATTTGATTATGCATCTTCAATTTAAAAAAAAATTCTATAAAACTATTTTATATATAATATAATATATATTTCAAATATATATTATATTATATATAAAATATAATTTAAATTAAATTTAAAAACTAGTAATAAGGCCCGTTGTGAAAAATATATATACAATGGGCTCTAGAAAGAGGCTCTGGGTGAGTGCCCCCCCTTGCTGTCTTCCACACACTCAAGTGAAGGCATGCACTTCCCCCACACACCTGAAGTGGAGCTGATGTCTGTCATCTGGAGAGCAATTGTAATTCTGAATGATCTCCAGCCCTCACCTGGAGATTGGCATCAGTGGTTCCCCAAGAGGAAATGGCATTGGATCTGTCTGAGGTTTCATCCCTCCTCAAACTCCACCCCCTAAATCTCCAGGAATTTCTAAATCTCTAACCTGGAGTTGGCAACTGTATATCCTTCCATTTATGTGTCCCTCTTTCAGCTTTCAATTGACTTTCCCCTCCTTGCAGCTTCTACATAGGAAAAGGACAATCTTTCTTTAAACTGGTGGGGGGGGAGACCAAAGCAGGTTACATCATTCTCCTCTCCCTGCTTTGATCTGCACAATCTTGTAAGTTAGGTTAGTCTGAAAGTCTGTGACTGGCCTGAAATCACCCAGTCAGCTTCCACAGCAAAAACCTGGGTCTGGCAGACACCACTCTGAAGCCCTCACCTCCTCATCAATGTTTCCTTTGAGCTGCAGAGTCTTGTGAGCAAAAATTCTAAATTGTGACCTACTTGCATTGAAGTTGTGAGCTACTACATAAATTATTGTGCTTTGGGGCAATTTTTCCTGAGCTAAGACAAAAAGGTGAGAGCTGGAGGCTACAAATCTGTGAAGTAGCTCATGCTAACTCAGCTTAGAGGGAACACTGCTCCTCATCCTTGCTGTCTTCCCACCAACCCTGCAACTGAAACTTTTTTTTTTTGGCCTGGCATTTTTGTGTTATAGAGTATGCACCTCAAGGCAGGTATTTTGCAGTTAAGCCACAACACAGGTCAGTTAATTTAATTTAATTTTTAGATCTATTATTATAACCATCTTAATTTGTTTCCATCTTTTTTGAGCTTAGTGTTATTCATTATTTTTAGATTTTTGCTATTTTCATAATTCATCGGACACTGCACCTTCTCTTCAGATTACCATAGCCATAATTTCACTATTCATTATTCACCAGTCCACTTTACCATAAACATATTCTCAGCATCCCTTCCAATTATTATTTATTCACAATACATCCTTACACCCATTTTGGTGTTAAATATTCAACCCTATTTAGAAAGCACCATGGCTCTTCAAGATCAATTAACGTATGCTCAATTAAGGGTTTAGTATTGTATGTGTTATTCAGATGAAAATTTAAATAGTAATTATTTCAGCTTTTTGACCCATCTATGTATGTAATTTGATTCACACACTTTATATTTTTATATTGTTTTAAGTGTAAACTTTTCAATAAACTGTTGGGTTTTTTTAAAATAGGCAGGTATTTTCTGTAGGGGAATGTATCTGATTTCAGTTTTTCATCTTCTCCCCCCTCCCTGCAACATCTAAAAGTACAGTCTTTCTCCACAATGGGGACAAAAGCATGAAGCAAGCGACCTCATCAGGGTATAATGACACAGCCCTCACCTGGAGATTGAGTAACCCAACAAAAGAATCACAGCAAAACAGGGAGAGGAATAGAAAGCAATGCTCCCATGAACCCCAGCCTCAAAAAATACAAAATGGATAACAAACTGAATACAAATATATAATATATTCAAATATCATTAATGTAATAGTTCAATTTTTTATTGCCCAAGGAACTCAAGCATCAGAACATATTCAGCAATCCATATTCATGAAAGGCTACAGGTCTGTACTAGTGGCTATGTTTCGCACAGAGCTTGAAAAAGCTCTGTGAGAAACAGGGGCACTAGTACAGTCCTGTAGCCTTTGGATTGCTTGCTGCACCTTTCAAGAATATGGATTGATTGAACACTTATCAATTTCATCAGAACTTTCCTGAAGAAGTCTGGCATTAATTGCTGAAGAATAATGGGACTGATGTTCTGATGCTTGAGTTCCTTGGACTATATAAAATTGAACTATTACATTAATGATATTTAAAGTATATATTATATATTTGAATATATTATATATTTGTATTCAGTTTGTTATTCATTTTGTATTTTTTGAGGCTGGGGTTCATGGGAGCATTGCTTTCTATTCCTCACCTGGAGATTGGCAACAATGGTTCTCCAGGCAGAAATGGCTAATTTTGAGAATTGATTCTATGCCATGGTACCTGTCTGAGGTCCCACCCTTTCTCAAACTCACCCTCTTCAGGCCCCACCCACCAAATCTCCAGGAATTTTCCAACCTGGAGTTGGCAACTGCTAATTACATTGGCTGTCATAGAGGGACTGCTGATGAACAGGAGCAAGCAGCTGGACCTAGTTAAGTCATGCCAGCTGAGCAGCATTAAGTCACCCAGTGGGTGCTGCCAGGCCTAGGGTAGTCATTCTCCAGGTGAAGCCTGAAGATCTCCAGGAATCAGAACTGAATTCCAAACAACAGATTTCTCTCTCCATCCTGGAGAAAATAACTGCTTTGGAGGGTGAACTGTATGCTATTCTATTCACCTGAGGTCTCTTCCTTTACTGAGAAAAGCAGCCTGGGTTGCCTAGCAACAGCCTCTGGCTAGCACTTTCCAGGGGGAAAATAAGCGGGGTTTTGCCTCCCTATTTGTGTGGCCTTTGGAGGTTATGTGAGCCGGGAGGCCTTTTGTGAAGCCACAGTAGCTCTGCAGCCCTTTCTGAGGCTGGTTGACAGAGAGGACACAGAGAAGAGTTAGAATCATAGAGTTGGAAGGGACCTCCAGTGTCATCTAGTCCAACCCCCTGCACAATGCAGGAAATTCACAAATACTACCCTCAACCTCCTAAATTCACAGCCTGGATTGGCTGTTTCTGAGGTAAGACTGTTAACATTCCTGGGCCTGAGTAGGAGGGGCAGAGGAATATGTCTCTCTCAGTTTACTGTTGGTTTCACTGTTTGCTTTGCAGCAGCATTGTTTGTTTGTGTGTGTGCGGGGAAAGATGGACTGTCCCAGACTTTTTACAACATGCCCTGAGGAGAGACAGTAGTAATCAGTAAGGCTCCAAAAGAACCTCTCAGCAGAGAACTATCTCGTTCAATGGTCAGTGACCTTCTGATGGGGTTCTGGCCTAAAAGGCCGGCAGTAGGTGGGTCACAGCAAGGCTACCCAATGACGGGGGGAGTGGTGACAGATAGTGCAAGGCCTCTCCTGTGGTTGCCACAACTTCCAATAAAAACTGAGGATTAGTCAACACATTGCGCTTTTATTATATCTATGATGAAAATGGATATGTTCTGATTTTGCAGGACTCTGTTTAGCAGCACATCAAACAAGATTTCATAAACAGAAAAATGTAGAAGAAACCCACAAATAGTTCAAAATATTTATCCCAGCCACAGACTCTACAAGTGACTTCTAACTGCCAGCAAATGCCATAGATTGTGACTTTGAACTGAATATGTTAAATTTGTTACCCTTGTGAAGAGCGGCAAAGCTTGAAATGGGATGGGAATTTTTCTATCACTTTGTAGTTGTAATAAATATTTTTGTTCCTGTGTTGGATTGCCACTATATAGTCTCTCTGGTCAAACCCCCACAGCCTTCTTTGATCATAGCTCCTTTAGTCTTTTCCAATAGCCAATAAATTGGTTCTAGTCCATTCTGTTTATTTTTGAAATATAACTTGATATGATATAATTTTATTGGCTACTCGAGCATTACAATTGTGTTTCAATCTATTTGACTGCCCTTAAGATTAGAAAGGCTATAAAACTGCCTCTTCAAGGGTCTCACTCAAAATTCATTGAAGTCACTGAAAATAGCTCCAAGAACTTGAAAAGGGTTTCCAGTAGGGTTCCGCCCCTGCCCATCTTTATTGGCTGCATGGCAGGGATGGGTGCATTTTCTACTCTCACCAGTACTGAAATAACTAAACAGCTGATTTTTGAGGGTACATGACAGCTTCTTTAATGTCTACTCAGCAGTGTAAAGGTGTGTGGTTCAGCACTTCTGCTGTCAAACTATCTGTGAGATTTGCCTTTTCACTTCAGCAGCGTTGTCACTTGAAAATGGATGCCAGAGGTCTTGAAATGCATCCTGTAAGTCAGAGCTAAAGCGAAGATTTGAGTGGGTCTCTACAAAGTCTTCTCCAGTCATAGAAAGGGATCTTAAAATGCACTCTGCTTGAATTTGTTTGGGATTTAATTATTTGGTTTGAGATATTCTTTCTTTTGTGTCCTATATTTGCCTGTTGCCTTTTTTCTGACTTGAATACTTAGAAGACTGGATTTGAGCTATAATTTGAATTAAACATCTGAGATATTTTGTGGCAACCTTGTTTTGATTTCATAATCCTGAATCATGCAGTTTTTTTTCTCAATATAACCATGGTAGTCTATCAAGCAGTGACTTAGAAGAAATCTGTACAACATTCCCTTTTCATTATATAATTGTAATGAAAGCTAAATTGTACAATATAGATGCTGGCTGATGTCTTATGATACAAATACAAAAAGAAAAAAAACCCTCAAGTAGCCATTGTCCCATTATTATTATTATTATTATTATTATTATTATTATTATTATTATTATTATTATTATTATTATTGTGGTTTTGAACAAGTTCTAAATATGAGCTCTAGCAATACTGATGGAACAAATGGTAGCAATGTGAAGCCTGAGTAGATTATGCCTGCCATAGTGAGTCTAGTATATGTATCATTAGTAAATCTATTTTAATGCTGTCCATTATGCAGTGTTTCCAATGGTGGCTGCCTTTGACATGGATCACATGCTGGGAAACTCAATGGGTCTGTATGGCCCAGGCTAGCCCAATTTTTTGTGCTATGTAGGGTTGGCCCTTGTTAGTACTTGGGTAGGAGACCACCAACGAAGTCCAGAGTTGCTATATAGAGGCAGGCAATGCCAAATCACGTCTGTTCATCTCTTGCCTTGAAAATCCTATGCGGCTGCCATATATTGGCTGTGACTTAATGGCACTTTCTACTGCTATTTATATGATGAGTACTATTAAAAATACTTCTATTTAGAAGAGAAAAGGGACCACCATACAGTATGTAGCCATATGGCCAGTCTTCTCACTAGGGTTACTAATTTCTTACAGAAATGTTAGAATATCCACTGTCTTTTCTTGGGCTTTTCATGTGGTGCCTCCAGTGTTATGGAATGGCATGTCAAGAAGGCATATGTTGAACAAGCTGCTGTTGTTATATAATCCTACTATGTAATGTTTGCATCATTTAACATGTCATGTTAATATTTATGCTTTGTTTCAACTCTGTTTCAGATTTTTTTCAATCAAAATCCTATTGCACTGTTTATTGACTGTTCCATCCTGCTGATGGTATTGAATTATACTGTATAATCCACCTTGAGTCTCAGTGAAAAAGGCACAAATAATTTTTAAAAAATTACTTTAAAATTATTTGTCATTTGTTTTTGAAAGCAGCATTTAGAATTATTTAGGAGGAAATTTTCAGTTGATAATTAAATGTCTTTTTTTCTTCAGGGTTTTTTTTTTCTTTCTTTTTTGCAGTTGATTGTGTAACTTGATACTGTCTGTTAATGGATTTTGTAATATTTTGGTGTTAAATTTCATTGTAAACTACCTGTAGTCTGTCAGTGAAGAAAGACTAGTTAAACAAATTTGGCATCAGGCTCCTAACCTCCAAGATTACTATCATTTATTTAATTATTTAAAACATTTCTATTCTACTTTGTCTCCTCAGACTCAAGGCAGATAGCAAAGTAGCAAGCATGTTGCGAGAACACAAATAATAAATCCAAATTAACACAATTAAAACACAGTTTAGAATACACGTGGCAAATTTTAAAGAATTCAAGTTTCTAAATACACAATAACACACAGGAATAGAACAACCACACCCAAAGTTACTGAAAACACCACACCCAAAGTTACTGAAAAAAATTCACACTTCAGCAAAAGCTATCTGGAATAAGACTCTTACAAGTCTTCCTAAATGCCTATAAATATCTCCATAGGGTTGTCAATCTCCAGTTGGGACCTGGAGCTCACTTAGAATTACAACTGAACTCCAGATTACCACGTTCAGTGTCCTTTGAGAAAACAGCAGCTTCAGAGGGTAGACTCTGGTTTTACATCCCTGATGAACTCCTACCTCTCCCCAAACCCCACTCTTCCCTGGCTCCACCTCCAAATCTCCAAGAATTTCCCAACTCAGAGCTGGCAACCCTGGTGGGCTATTCCAAAGGGCTAGGCCTTTCTCAGAAAAGCCCATGATCTAGCTGTAATTATACAGTCCAAAGGGAGGGCATCTTACAAAGTAGACTGTCCAAAGAAAGTAACATGTACAGGGGAGTATACATGGAGATGTGGTTGTAATAACTATGAAGGCCCTAGCCTGTGAAAGATTTTTAAGATAATAGACAGCACTTTGAATATAGACAGCTAGTCTAATTGGTACAGTGATGGAATTGCGTTTTCTGAGCAGCTAATCACAGATAGGAGCCTTACTGCTGAATCTTGTACCAACTGGAGCTCCCAAGATGCCTTCAAAGGCATCCCTACATAGAGAATGTTACAGAAGTCCAATGCAGGTTGTGGTAGAATTAATCAGCATAGCTAGGTCAACAGAGTATAGGAAAGGAACCAATTCATGAGCTTGATACAATTGTAAGGAAGGCAACAGCTAACAACAGCATTGACCTCTTTATCCACTTGCAAGGCTGGATCGTGGAATGCCCTACTGCTTTAATATGGAAAGTTTAAGATGGAATCTTAAGTTTGGTAGATTTGTACTAGCCTTATATTCTGCCTTCTCAACTTTGCTTGGATTAAGTATCAGTGTGTTTACCTTCAACAGCTCTCTTTCTGCATATCGTACATGTACATGTGAATACATTGTATATAAAAACATACATCATACACACATGATCTATTAACACCAAACACAAAAAGGGAAACTAAAACCATTGAGAAAAATATAAACCAGTACAAAGAGAAACAAAATAACACCAAACATGCAGGGAACCTGCATGATGCTCTTCTGCCTGCCCTCCAAGTTTGGGGAGGATAGGATTTACAGGGTACAACTTAAGGACCCCCAAAGAAGGTGCCTCCAGGAAAACACTTTCTGGAGAAATGACAGGTGCAGCTTCAGGGGTATATGAAACAGACCCTGTGCAAGCTAGAGGCATCAAACTAACAAGGGACCTCCCCCTAATGCCTTTCTACATGCCCTCTAAGTTATGTGCAAATTGGACTTGAAGGGTCCAAGTTATGTTCCTCCAAAGAAGATGTCCCCAGGAAAAATGTCATGTGCAAGTACAAAAGCATATAGAATGAACCTTCTGCAAGCTGCACACACCAAATGCACAGGGAACCTCATTCTGCCACCTGCTCCTCTACAATAACTTCAATATCTGAATATCTTTCAGATCATATTTCTGGAGTCTCAGTTTCAGACCCCCCCCCCCCAAAAAAAAAAGGTCTCCTCGGTGCTTTCTCTGGAAAAGTCAACTGCAGTTACAGAAGACTATGGAACAGCTCAGGAATAAGCCAGTGACACCAAACTCACTGAGAAAATTCACCTGGGCAGACCAGATCAGGCAGACACTCAAAGCAAGGCAAGCATCCCCCTTAAGCTCAAGCCCCACCCCCCCACCCCAGTCTCCAGAGGCAGATTCTGAATGACAGAAAGGCAGATATCCCCAGAGTTTTGAGAGGAGCCCCCCAAAATAACCACACAACAGGTTGGCAGTCATGTTAGCCAAACTGCGCTCAAACGATGTATGGGGGAATTAATTTAGGTGGGCAAAGATGGCAAAAGACTCTGAGATTCAGAGTGAAGGGCGGGATATAAATCCAATATCATAATCATCAGGGGTTTTTTTACAGGGCCTACTATAAGATCTTGGCTATAACAAAGGGGTGTAGCCTAATATGCAAAGGAGTTCCTGCTGTAAAAAAGCCATCATCATCATCATCATCATCATCATCATCATCATCATCATCAAATGAGCGGGGTCAATAACCTGTCAGACTATCCAGGAGCCCTCTAAATAACAAGGAGATTTGTGAGCTAAAAATGGTTTTTTATTAAGAAAATTATTCAAGCATAGAAGAAAAATAAATCATACAACAATGAATGTAGCATGTGATCTGCACATCTCCTGTATGGCAGGAGCTGAAGTTGTTGTTTTGGGACATCTCAGAAACATGGCTGCTGTCAGGGCTGCTTCTTGGCACTGTCTTCTGGATGACAGGAATGCAATCGCTGTCTGCAGGGCTGAGCAGATCATCGGGGCAGCATAGTCTGGAGTCCTCTTTACAGGGCCGGCACAAACAGTCACACCATAGCAGGCACAGGCAGGAAGCTGGCTGGAGCCTGACTGGAAACACTGCTGTTTAGTCCATACAGGGTAAATGTCCATATTGGGGTTGACACAGAGGGTAAAATGCTTATAGTCCAGCAAAACTGAATGTCTTCAATGCAGTAAGCATATGAATTTAAGTGAACATAGACCATTATAACTGTAAATCCATGTGAGACTGGCATCAGAGCCAGAGAACTATAGCCCATAATGGTGGGAGAGGGGGTCCAGGGCTAACAGTCACCCTAGCCACACAAGACAAGCAAGGGAAATGTGCTGACAACTCTCACAGTCCTCCCCCCAGGGCTGAAACACACAGGTCCGGAGTACACCCACCAAGCACTAAAGTCAATAAAACTTAGTTTGGCATTCCTTTAAAAGCCTTCTGGAAGAAAACTATCTTTATCATCCATCTTTCCACTATCTGGAAAACCAACAGTGAAAGGGCTGACTTGGCATCTTTACTCAGGCATTTTCAAAGCCTGCGGGCCATGGCTGAAAAAGTCCTTTCTAGTGTGCCTATTAACCTCACCATGGGGCATGGCCATTAGAGTAGGCACAGATTATTTTAAACTATAAGAGTACAAACAAGACTGAGATTCAGAGGGGTGCAATAATTATTGAACTATAATTTGGGAGATTTAAGAGAACATTCCTAAGCAAGTTTATTTAGAATTCTCCTCAATATCCTATTCAATCATTCTTACTCCAAGGAAAATGTTCTTAGGATTGCACTTTTTGGTTCTGATCCCAACTCTGTCATGAAAGCTTGCTCGCTGAAGTTGGACCAGTCACTGAACCTACTTTACAGGTTGTAAGGATAAAACAGAGGTTGGGAGAACCATGCTGTAAGCTGTTTTGGGGTCCCACTGAAGAATCAGCAGGATATAAATATCTATATAAATATGCCATATATATTATTCTGTAAATAGTAGGGAGGTTTTTATCAGCTGACATTTTGTAAACTTTTATCTACTGTGTATTCATACTGATTTGTGACAATACTGCTATTCCCAACCTTGAGGAAGTTTCCATGAAACAAGCCATGTAAATAATTGACTGCTTGTAGTTGGGACCAGCTCTTCAGGACCCTTTTGGACCATTGAATTTATTGTAAAAGACTTTTGAATCAACACTGTGAACTTGAAAAGCTTTTTGTGACCCCTGGAGGGGCTTATGCCAATATTTTGTGGTATAGAATTATAGAATACAATTGTACACTCACTGAAGGACATTGATACTTTGTTTGATATCATTACTGTTTTGATACTGCCACTGATAAATCTTTCATTATATTTTGAGTGTTCATAGTAATCTGGGGTTATGATACCAAATTGGTATATTCTTTGCATGCTCTGGACTTAGTCTTCTTCCTTGAGTTTTCGGTTTTTCAGTATACTACAACCAAGGTAAGTCTCCCCCATCCCATCCTATAATTATACATTGGATTTTTCCTGCCTAAATGCAGAACTTTACATTTATCCCCATTAAGATTCATTGAATTTGTTTTAGCTCAATTTTCCAGCCTGGCAAAATCATTCTGTATCCTGACTCTGTGTTCTACTGTATTTGCAATTTAGGATCATCTGCAAATTTAATAAGCATTCCCTCTATTTTTTCATTCAAATCATTTATAAAGATGTTGAATAAAACAGGTCCCAGGACAGATCCTTAAGGCACTCCACTTGATGTCACTCCTTCCCAAAAGGATGAGGAACCATTAACAAGCACATTTTGGGTACAATCTGTCAGCCAGTTATAAATCCACCCAACATTAGTAGGATGTAAATCACATTTTACCAGTTTGTCAGAAAGAATATTATGTGGAACCTTATCAAAAGCTTACTGAAATCAAGTTGTTATGTCTACAGCATCCCCCTGATCCATCAAGGTAATAACTTTCTCAAAAACAGAAATAAGGTTAGTCTGACTTTTAGTAATCACAGTCATCCTTTCTAAATGCTGAAGGACTGACTGACTGATGATTTGTTCTAAAAAATTCCAGGTATAATTCAAGCCAATGTGTTAATAGTTATCTTGATCCAATTAGCCATAAAACTCCTGCAAGAAAAGGTCAAAGCCTCCCACTGCTGTTGCCTCCTCAGACTGATATTCAGATTTTAGCTTGGTCTGTAAACTGAGTCTCCATATAAGTCATTGTATCCATTTCATCCCTTCTGGCATCCCATGTCACATTGTAGACTCCCAGTGCTTCTTATTAGTTGTTTACTTTGGAATGTGTTGCATGCCATTGCTCTCCAATGCAGACATGATTCAGGTAACAAGAATGATCTTTTAGGGTTTAATTCCTTCTAAAAGTTTCTACATTATTCGTTTTTAGTGCAGTTTTTAATAGTATTTGTTTAATGTGTCTGGTTTTTGTTTTCTTTTATTTATATTCTCAGTTCAGACTTTAGTCCCTTTCACATTACCATTCTTAACTAGACGTGATCTGTTGTTGGCTCATTTCCAAGTAAAGCAAGGCAGGGATGGAGGTTTCATACAGTGAGCTTCATTCCATTAATGTGCCATCTCTGAAAAAAATCTGGCTGTTTCAAACAATGCCACAGTTCCCCCCCCCCCACCTTTTTTTGCCACATGATTTTCTTCAAACTTTTTTCAATGCTCTAAGTTGAGTGCTACAGTGCTAGACCAATATAGCACTTTTCAATGGTGCCATGGAATCTCAGTGTTAAAAACTTTGAGGAAGACTGAATGGCAAAAAAAAAAGGCAGGTGAAAACCATGACACTATTTCAAGCACTGTAGACATTTTAAACAACACACTACAGTGACTCAGATGTGCAAAGAAGGGGCAAAAATGGAAGAAAGCAGTTTACTTCACGAACAGCTCAACCACGTTTTGCTAACTGCACGCAAGCGGCTTTGAATGTAAAGGTAAATAAAATCTGGTTGCTAAAATGGTTGTATCTGAAATGACACACACACAAAAATCTATTAGCAACTGACTACCAGAATGAATTACAAAGGTTGTCTGAAAGGGGCCTATGCTTGAACCTTTGAGACCCTATCCTTATACAAGTAGTAAGGTCTGCCCTACTTTGGTAACTGTTTTTCTCACTCCTATTGTAACCTTTTTATGGAATTATGCCATATTGTGTGGTTTTATTTTGTGACATACGCAGGTGCAAAGTGGAAGTGTCTGTTTAGTAGATAAATTTCCACATTTCGGACCGATGGAAAATGCTGATTAAAATGGAATTACATTTCAGTATTAATTGGGCTGAGATCACACTGTATAATAACCTTCACTCTTTTGAATAAGCCATACCATGAAGAGTTTTGGACACTGAATTTTTCATTAGCACATACTGTAATTGAATCTGTAGCACAATGCTGTCCAAAGGAAAATCACAATGTGCCTTAGTCTCACTACATCTGAGGAGAAAAGAGCTGTTTATCATATTTGTTCAAAATGGTTATGGTCCTCTCATTTTTTTCCCCCTTCAACAATTCTTTACAGGTGTACCATGAAGAAAGGCTGTAAAGACTCAAGAGTCTGAATTTTAAGGCATATCTCTAGCTTTACTACAAAATGAGTTATTTTTTCTTAAAACTAATATTTCTTTTGTGCTTCCACCCTCCATTAAAAGTTGTTTCAGGAAACTTTTTTTCCCTGAGTTATAGGTTATGAGAGTACTGAACTGTGAAACTGAAGTTATAGGAAACTCGCTACATAATAGACTGTTGCATTTTTCAAAACGGAATGGCTGTCAAAGATCTAAACTAGTCTAATTCAGTGACTCCTGCTGTACTGATACCTGAAAGAACCATTACTTTTCTATATTCAAATTGGAGGTAAGTTTTTATTTTCTCAATATTTGAAAGGATCCAAATATATTGCCTTGATCAGGTCCCCAAAACAGTGGAGAAGAATCCTGTTTACCACCACAACATTGCCAGTTAATAGTACCTCAAGATTAATGAAATATATAAAAACACATGTTGTTGTTCAGTTGCACAGTTGAGTCCAACTCTTTGTAACCCCATGGACAAAGTCATGCCAGGCCCTCCTGTCTGCCGCCATCCTCCGAAGTCTGCTCAAATTCATGTTTTAAAAACAAAAACATTAACTGCATTCAAATAAAATAAAATAAAGAACAAAATTTATTTTGAGGATGTGTCCACTATTATATGAAGTCCCTCAGGGGGCACTCCTTTCCCTGATGTTTAACATCTATATGCATCCCCTTGTCCAGCTGGTAAGGAATTTCAGGCTCGGGTGTAATCAATATGCTGATGACACCCAGCTGTAGCTGTTGTTGGGTGATCTGGCTGAGAGATTGGAGCATGGTGGGCTAGCTAAGAAAGAGCAGGTTGAAGCTGAACTCATTAAAGACAGAGGTTCTGTGGTGAGGGGGGCCAGGATTGGGATCAGACTACAGGCTACTGGCTCTTGTTAGGGTATCATTGACTCCAGCACATCTGTCAAAAGCCTGGCCTTGATGCTGGATACCTCCCTCTCAATGGGGGGCCAGATCATGCATTTTGCCAAGGTGACATTTTTCTACCTCCTCCAAGCCCAGCAAATGCTCCCCATCCTAACATTGTTCAGCCTAGGCTCCAGTAATCCATGCATTGGTCACCACCTGAATACACTACTGTAACTTGCTCTACACTGGCTTACCCTTGAGACTGACCTGGAAACTTCAAGTCCAGGTGCACGTCCTGACAAGAATATCTCGGATGGCTGGCTCCTGGTAGTCAGATTCAAGCTTCTGGTTCTTACGAGGAGTGTTCAAAAAAAAAAAAATCAGATTAATCAGACTCGGAAATATAAGGACCAAAATATTCAGAATACCATATATTTCCAAATACCGGAATCGGAATAGCCGTGAATACAGAAGATATGTGGCTATTTCCGAATATACGGCCCCATTATACCCTATGGGCCATTGAAATCAATGGCAAAATAGGGTATATTGGAAGCTGCCTGGAGGGGATTTCAGGGAGAGCCCCCAAATTTGCATCAGAACTGCACGGGACTCTCCCCTACGAACCCCCCAAGTCCCAAAAAGATTGGGCCACGGGGTCCCATTGCAGGGACACCCAAAGAGGGTGCCCCTATACCACCATTATACCCTATGGGTCATTGAAATCAATGGCAACATAGAGCATAATTAGAGGCTACTGGGGGGCAGGGGGGTTGAGGCAGAGCCCCCAAAACTGCAGGGAACCCACAGGGGTCTCTCCCCTAAAAAACTCCCAAGTCCCAAAAAGGTTGGGCCAGGGGGTCTCTGTCTTTGGGCTCCCCAAAAGGCCCATTGCCACCAATGCTGGGGAAAGCCCAATTAGCCACTTCCTCCACTATAATTGCTGTGGAGAAAGTGGCTCTGGCCAGAGGGGGGTTTGAGGGAGAGGCCCCAAAACTGCAGGGCAGCTTCAGGGGCTCCCCTGCATGCAACCCCTCTGGCCCAAAAAGACTGCACTCATCTGTGGGCACCCCAAAAGGAACACTGTTCCCTATGATGAGAAAAAAAATCAATTGTCATGGGAAAAGTGGCTCTGGGGAGCAGGGGGTTTTGAGGAGAGCCCCCCAAACTGCTGTGCAGCTTCAGGGCACTGTCCCACACAAAACCCACAAGGCCAGAAAAAAAAATTGGACCAGGGGGTCCAATTCCTGTGGCACCCAAAGCCAAGCCTAACTTCAAACCAGAGAATCTCTATAGGACCCAAAAGCACTACATCTATCTATCTACTCTATGAACCCTGCTGGCCTGGAATCAATATAAACCCAGTTGCCAATGTCACTGCCTCACAAAACACAATCTGCTCAAGGTCTGCTCAGCAGACCTGGCTGCAGCAAACCCAGATGCCAGCTCCATAGCCCTGCTCCAAACAACACGGAGAAAGCTGGCCAAGCACAACAAGCATGCTGGTTCTGGGTCTCTCACCCAGGTGCCAGCTTCCCTGCCACAGAACACGCAATCTACAGATGCCAGCTCTCCAGCCCTGCCCCAAACAACACAACTCTCAAACAAGAGAAGCGGTGGACCACACCTAGCTCCACATCATTCTGTATCTGACACAAAGCAAGAAGCTTTTAGACTTACCTTGAGTGATGGATGGTTGGCTGGTCCAGGCTCTTTTGCATTACCCAGGGTGCACCACAAGGAGGCGAATCAGAGTTGCACCCCAAATGAGGAAGATCACTGGGAGGGCCTCAGAGTGTGTGAGAGAAAGAGAACCATTCCTTCTCTCTCAGCTCAGCAGCAACAGACCAGCCATCACTGTCCCATTAGAGGGACCTCAGCATTGGTATAGCTGCTGGCTGCCTGTCATCATCACTGGCACCTCCCTCTTTCTTCCTCCTGCCCCTGAAAAAAATTGGGTTATCCTGACTGGGCCTATGGGTGCTGTCGGTTACAGTTGAAGACTGCAATGGCCCTTTCAGTATTATTAGGCATGTGTGGATGGGGACTGGGGAAATTTGGATTGCTTTCCAGATTTTAAATCAACATTCACTTTTGGTTTGGGGATGGATGAGGGGAGGGGGGAGTGCACTGCCAATCAATTTGTGAGTGAGTTTTTGGACTGTCTTTGGACTCTAGTCTATGTTTAGTGGGAGAGTGTTTTACAACCACCTTCCAAGCGCGGACCAAGAGAGGATGCAGGCACAAATAGGTGCTGACTTCATTCACTCTCAAGGTCTATGTTTGGGGAGTCGAACAGAGGCAAGTTGACCTTCAGGAAGACCAACTGCTCTACTGTCCAGGGTTGCAGGTGATTGCGATGTGGGCAGACAACGTTGCTCGGTGATCATGCCCTTAAGGCGTGGGTCTAACATGGTTGCCATCATGTAGACCTTATCCTGGGTGAAAGTCTGAAAGTGGGCCTCAAGCTTTTCCTGTAGCCTAACAACCAGGGCACGCACTGCTGGAAGAACATCTGCATGGCCTTAAGCTGGCACTAGAAATAAGGCCAGGTCCTCACGGGCCATGTGGACCATGGGGATGACCAGTGTGATGCTCGCTGTGCCAGACGAGAGCATTTCTGTGTGGGTCTTGAAGGGCACAAGAACCTCCACAGTCTGAGAAATGACCACCCAATCCTTTTGAGTGAGACGGTTCTCATCCCAAAAGACCCTCGTCTCAGAGACAAAGGCATCCAGGGCTGCTCTCTGCTCCACCATGCGTTCCAGCACAGCACAAGTGGAGTTGCAGCGTGTGCTGATATCACAGATCAGGAGGTATCCTGGCATGCCTGTCAGTGTCTGTTTCTCACACAGCAGATATAAATCCGTATTGCTGCATGAGAAGTGACTCATGATGTGCTGACACTTCTGGAGCAGAAGTCGGAACTCAAGGGTCGTGGCTACATACCGAAGATTGTGGCTTTTAGACCTTAACCACGAGGTGGAGAAAGTGGGCCATGCAAAGAAGATGTTTTAGGACCTAACGCTGGACCTTGATGTTGGAGCCACTGTCAGTCACCATGAAGCCCGTGGCGATGTCCCTGCCTACCCAGTCTTCTAACTGCTGTGAGAGGATGGCTCCAAGAATTTTTGCCGTGTGCGGTGCATCAACTGCTTCGGCGTGCTGCAAGGCCCAGCGATAGCCGGTCTGGCGGCCCTGACCCTGCCTTCCGCTACTGCCACCCCCACCCTGCAGCTCACTGGGTTGCCACCAATGCACAGTCAGGGAGAGATACCCCTTGAACGCATGTTGGGAGCTCCAGATATCTGAGGTGAAAGGAACAGTCCCCCCGGCAGCACGGGACAAATGCTCCTTCACCACAGATCTGGTTGCCCTGAAAACAGATGGCACAATGGTCCTGCTAATGGTGGTTCTAGCAGGAACTTTGTACAAGGGCACCAGGTACTCTAGCAACCCTAGTAACCCAGGATTCTCAACCACTGAAAATGGAAGCCCATGGGCGACCGAACTGGCAAGGTTCCAGGCGATCACCCTCCTGCCCTACCCAATTCCCCCTCTTGGCACACAGGTGCCACCCCCACCAAACATCTCAGGCCCTGTCGTGGAACTCTCCTAGAGATCTCGGAGGTAGTCGCAGTGGGACAGACCTCCTGGCTTGGTGGTGTTGGCTTCGTGGGCACCCCAGCACCAGCCTGCTTCTCCCCCTTAAGAAGCACCGCCTGATGGTGCTTCCGCAGGTGGTTCCGCATACCCCCCGGAGTCAAGTGGGCAGGGTCCCACCCACGACTGATCCAGGCCCTGCACAGCTGGCACTGCGCATAGCGTGGATCCTTCATAAGTCAGAAATGCTTCCAGACTTTGGAGGTGTATGGATGCCCAAGGTGACCGGCAGCTTGGGTGTCTGGAGCCACCTCCTGTGAGGTGCTCGGGGCAGACACATCGTGTCTCGGGGTGGCAAGAAGGGCTGGCCGCTGAGGGGAAGTGGGCGGAGATGGAGGCACCTCCTGTGTCTCCATTTCTTCCCCATCCACCCCATGTGGCCTCCCCTCCTGGTCATCCCCTGAAGGACTGCTGGTGCCCGAAGGAACCAAAGAAGGGGTTCCTCAACTAGCTTCTCCTCCAGCTCCTGCATGACACTCTGCACCCTCCTTGGGGTGATCATTTTGGACAGAAAACTGTCTCCAAAGCTCATCTCCAAAGAGGGCTGCTCTTGCTGCCCCTCCTCCAGCTGCTGAGGCCGAGCAACATCAGCTAAAGGAGAGACTGCCCAAGCAGCAGACCCTTGCTCAGTGCCAGCACCTAATGGCACCTCAGCTGGAGGCACCCCAGCAGCAGCCTCGATGAAGGGCCAAAAGCGGGCCTTCTTCTTCATCACACTCCAGCCAGAGGTCAGAGTGCTGGAAGGCGGCTGTGGAGTGGCCCTATGCACAGGTGAGGAGGGGGGAAACTGGGTCCTCCCCCTCCCCTCCACCCTTCTAGTCTTCTTGGCCTTGCCCCCAGGGCCCCTCTTCTGCTGCCTATCACTCATGTCACCCTTGGCCAGTCTCACACAACCTGAACCAAGAGTGGGGTTTTTTACAAACCTAAATCACTACACTGAACCAACAGGTGCCCTGACTTCTTTTTAAAAACCCTCCCACCAAAACTTGTTGGTTTGTTTTTTTGGTACCTAACCTGTCCTTCTTTGGGTTGGGGTAGTAGTAGTCTGGTAAAGTTTAGGAGACTAGGTGATTCTGCCTCTACCTGGCTACAGTTTTTAAAAGGCTACCTTGAGATGAAGGCAATCCTTGTTATATCCTCCTAGTTAAACTTCTCCTAACTAGATCCTGGGACAAACCGGATTTCCTTGCAAACTAGAAATCAAGTGTCCCCTATAACTAGAGAGAAGCTGTGGTTTACCCTATGGAAATCTAAGGATGCACCAGCTTTCCGTGGCTGAAAGCAAGATGCACTGCAACCCTAGTCTTTTTAAAAGGGAGCCTTATGTGGCCTAGTAGTCACACTGCCTTTTATGAGAAACCTAAAATCTTTTTAAATTTCCCCTATCTGGCCTAGTTAAATTTTGAAAGAAGATAAAGCCCTAAACTGGATTTTTTTTTTTAATTTCAAAAAACACAATCCCTAAAAACACCCTTATTAGTGGGGCAGCTTATTTAGTGGCCCTAGCCAAACCAAAAGCACCCTCAGACTCCAAAAATAACTCTATAAAGACATGAAAATGACCCACCCCACACAGCCCACACACCTACCCCCTTACACCAACCAGAAGTAATTTAAAAAAAAAACAAAACGTGACAGAAAGAAAATTAACTTTTACCCCCCCCCCCCCCCCAAACCAGCACCAGGAAAAGGGACAACAGGACAGGATGCAAAATCAACAACAACAGATCCAAACAGATCACTGAGATCCAAACAGATCACTGAGAAAAGGCCAAGAAACTCAACTGTTAAAAAAGTGACCTTTTCAACAATAAAAACCTCAGGCCAAATCAGTCAACAACACCCCCCCCCCCCCCTAAAATCAGAACCAAGAAAAGGGACAACAGGACAGGATGCAAAACCAACAACAACAGATCCAAACAGATCACTGAGAAAAGGCCAAGAAACTCAACTGTTAAAAACGTAACCTTTTCAACAATAAAAACCCTCAGACCAAATCAGTCAACAAACCCGCCCTTCAAAAGAAAAAACAGAACTAGGAAAAGGGACAATAGGACACGATGCAAAACCAACCAAAAGAGATCGAAATCACTAAGAAAAGGCCAAGAAACTCAACTGTTAAAAAATGACCTTTTTAACAATGAAAATTAGGCCAAACAGCCCCCCCTCCAAGAACCAGAACCAGAAGAGAAAAGGAACAACAGTAGCACAACACAGCAGCAACAAATCAAACACAGAATCCTTTTAAAACAGTAAAAAAACCTTGACTTTTAACAATGCAGGAAGTTTACCAACCCCTCCCTCCAAAAAACCTTCACCCTAACCCCAAGAAATCCAAGCAACCCAAATCAGGAAAAGTAAAAGGACACTGCACTTTTAAAAGTCCTCTCACTAAAGTAAGATACAGGCAAATTGGCAAAGCCCCCACCCCAGGCGCCCACCCCCAGCAGAACCCTCTAACTCTAACCCCAAATAAGCTACCCAGTATCCACCCACCCAAATCTGGATAAGTAAAGGGACTCTGAGTCTTAAAAAGTCCTTTTACTAACTAAAATAAAAACAAGAACCCCAAGACCGTCTTACCTTAGTTGTCTTCTCTTCTCCAGGCAGGTCAGGCAAGGCTGAGAGAGAGCAGCAGCAGCTGAGGCCTAGGGCCAGCGCAGCACAATCTCTCTCTCACACCAACACCAACACAGCAGCAATGGAATGGAGTCCAGCCAGGCAGACTCCTTAAAAAGGTTCTCTGGCCCTACACAGAGCAGTTTCAAAAAAATAGCACTGCTCTGTGATTGGCCAGAGAACACTGTTTACTTGGATACTCAAGTAAACAAAAGAACAACAATGTTGCTGATGGCTTGGGAATTAGCCCAGCCATCAGCTACACAACAGTCCTGCAAAGCATGCATTTGTAATGCATTTTGCAAATGCATGCTTTGGATTGGCTGCTGGGGCTCCTCTCTCCCTCCATCCCTGATCCCAGGGAGGCTATGGGAGAGGCTTCCAAAGGAGGGAAAGGAGGCAAGCAGCTCCCCTGAGGCTGCAGAAGCTCCTTTCCTGCCTTTTCTATGGACTTCCGTATACTTCCAAATATTGATTAGGAAGTATACGGGGAGCCGTATATGGCTCCCGTATAATGGCTTTCAATTGGATTCAGAAGTATACGGTGCCGTATACTTCTGAATCAGGAGTGATTTGGAGGTTTCTTGGATTCGGCTGAACTGAATGCACACCCATACTAGACACAGCACCTCTGTCTTCGATTATTCAGTTTCAGCCAGTCACAGCTTGCAATGCCCTACCCAGTTCCTCTGGGGCTGAATCCAGGTGGCCATCCATCAGCAGATAGAGCTGAGTGTCACCTGCATATTGATGACACCCCAGCCCATATTGTGGATGATCTGGGCAAGGGGGCGCATGTTGATGTTGAATAACATTGGGGAGAGAATTGCTCCCTGCGGCACACCATATTGTTATGGGTGCCACTGGGATAGTTCGCCCCCAAGCATCACCCTCTGTCCCTGACCTTGGAGAAAGGAGACCAGCCATTGTAGGGCCAGCCCCCATATCACTGTGTCGGTGAGGCGGTGGGTCAACACTTCATGGTTGACCATATCAAATGCTGCTGACAAATGAAGAAGGATCAACAATGCCAAACCACCTTGATCCAGATGCCTCCAGATATCATCCACCAAGGTGACCAACACCATCTCCATCCCATGGGCAGGGCGGAAGCTGGACTGGAAGGGATCCAGGACAATCGAATCCTCCAAGAAAGCCTGAAGCTGTGCTGCCAGTTACGTAGACATTTTGACTCCAATTAGTGCTTCCTGCTAACTTACACCTCCCTCCTTTATGTATATGTAATATTTGAGGAAATCCGTTTCAATGAATCTTAGGGTGTGAAAATACTAAGTCCCTCATTTCTACCTTGTACCCATAATGGAACTATATTTGACTTGTAGATACCACTGGACTCAACCCTCTTCCCATACTTGCTTAAGTCTTGTGTTCGCATGCTAATTTACTGCCATTCATAGATCTTTCTCACATCCAATCTCAGCTTACAACTCACATCCAGTACTTAATCATCTTGGTTAGAAATTCAGTTTCCCTTTATCTGACAAAGTGTGCTGCTTATACCCAGAATAAAACTTGGTTGGTCTTAAAGGTGCCAGTGGACTCAAACTTTGTTCTGCCACTTCAGAGCAACATAGCTACCCCAGCTGAATCCATTAGGGAATTTTTAAAAGCTCTTTGATCTTCATGTCCTCCACCTACCCGATCTCACTTCCCCCCAGATGTAAATTGGAACCAAGCAAGAATGTTGAGTCCAACAAAGGTCTCACAATTTGACTGTTGCTACATAGAAAGTGCGTGCAGCCATCCAGGGTTAAGGACTATGCTTTCTTTTCCAACAGACACCAAACATATTTAAGGACTGATATGTGCTGGATAGCAAAACTTTACTTATTAATCTAGAGAGTTGAAAGATACAACCAAAAATCTTTGCTGATCATAATGACTTTTTACAAAATCAAACTTCCTTTAGTCCTCTAGACCAGCTGAATGGATGGACAAAATGGTCAACTTTCCTAGATCTCAGATGAGAGGTCTGTCTCTTCTGATGGAAACAGCTGCAAGAGACATTCTCTTCCTATTGCCAGGAATGTTATCCCATTTCTTTTCCCACCCCCTTGACCCAGGTCTGCCCAGGTAAAAACAGATTTTCCTGTCTCCAGATATCTGTCTTCCTAAAGACTCTCTAGCATTTGATACCTTTACCACATATATGTTTTCTGCTTGGAGAAGAAAGGAAAAAGAGGAATGCTTATCTATCCATCTGTTGATCCATTGTCTGTCCTGCTAGCTCAATTTGCTTTTGTAAGAAGGCAAGCTTGGCTTCACTGGCTTCCTTCTTTCCAGCCCAGAAGGAAAAACACACATGGGTAGAAGTTTTCCTGCCTCGCTATATCCCAGAAGAAAAATGCATATCTTCACAGGATCCACTACCCTATTCATGTCTCTAAAGATCATTATCTCTCCTTCTTGAAAATCTAAAATGGATTGGAAAATATTTCATACACTCAAAGGAGTTTGTCAGACCGATTCCCCACTCGCCTTGTTCTGGTCTCATTGCTTCTTTTCCCACAGCACTTCTACTGGATTTCGCACAAGCTGCCCCAGGGTTGTGACTTGCCCTGCCTCTTTTCAAGTTCCCTCTGTGGCAGGTAGAAACCAGTTTTCAGAGGATCCTGCCTGCTGTGGAGGGAACTTGAAAAGAGGCGGTGCAACTCACCGTCCCAGGGCAACTTGTATGAAATCCAGCAGAAGTGCTGTGGGAAAAGGAGCAATGAGACTGGAACAAGGCGAGAGGGGAACTGTTCTCAGTATTGTCTGGCACTCATTGCTTGGGGAAAGCCTGAGCCCTCAAGTCCTGCACTGGTTACCCGGGGAAGGCTCAGACCCCCCAAGAAAAATCTGGGGGAGGCGTTATTGCTTTATGGTAATGGATGCTAAGCTCTCACCCAGGTGCTAAGGGATAGATTTCCCACTCTAATAGCACATACTCTCTCTCTCTTTGTTATCAGCAAATCAGTGGATATCAAGGAGAATTTTTTTTAAAAAAATTCTGCATGTCACAAATACAACAGGAAAAGGTCTTGCAAGCACTGTGCTGAGAAGGGTGACAGAAAAGAATTTATTGTTAGTGTCTAATATTTATAGCCAATACTGTGATAATGGTTCCAAAGGAGCGCAAGCCATTGTTCTAGGAAAAAATCCCTGGGCATTCTTTATACTGTGTTCTCCCTGCAACTGAATTTTTTTTTTTTGTAATATTACATCACATTTATTTTTCTTTCTGAAGCAACATAATGCTGGGAAATGGCATTTACCAAAACTGATGCTGAAAACTCTGTCCCAGACATATTGGAATGTGACATGTTGAACTAGAAGTTGTCAGATCAGTTTTGTTGTAGTTGTCACAGCTAGTCAATGCATTAGAGGTACTTTCTCATAGTACATAGTACATCTTAATAATTGTGGCTACACACAGGCAAAAATATACTTGGCCATCTTTATACCCAATTAGGACCCTCAAGGCAGTCAACATGCATGACAGACTGCGCTTTAAAACCTTATAAGTGCAGTGTTAAACAGGTTAAGGATTGTGAAGGGTTAATTCCTCACAGGGCCAGAGAGTCTTGAGTGACAGGCTGCTCCAAGGAATCAGATTGATTAGCATCACTTAAGCAGAGAAAGACTTTAGAGCTGAATGCTGAGAATGGGGCAGTCTGAAATTCAGCCCTGACTAAGAAGATTCTAATACTGACGGAGTGGTTTCACACAGGAGATTTGGCCTGATCTAGCCCTGCCTCCCATTTGGATTAAAAGCGCATGATCACACAAGCACATCTGCCCTCCAAGCTGCACCCGTTCTCACCCCATCTCCAGATGCCTCCTATCCGCATTAAAAAGCTACCTGGATTTTCCTGGTACTATCCCCCTGAATCGGATATAAGTCACGTAATCGGCTGCTGTCTGAATGTCCCATCATGACTCATTAGCTGAAGAGCTGTGTGATCACACCAAACTTTTTCCGGCATGGTTGTGTTTTTTTCCTAACCCCTTTCCAAGGTGCGATTGTGCACTTCTCTGCTTGAGCACACACACCAGAGGACCTTTTTAAAACAAAAACAAAACAACCCTCTCCACAACTGGTCCATGGTTGAACTATGCTAGCAGTGCGAATGGGGAACCACAGACCACTGATGGGATCCTGCCACTTCAACGATGGCTGTATGATAACCCGGAAATGGATCAAGTGGGTTTTTTCCCAATGGGATAAAATCGCATCAATTTCACAGTGTGAAACTAGCCACAGAAATGGAGTAGCTCTGACTGAAAAAGGATTTAGTACTGACAGAGTTTGTGTTTAGCCCTGACTGAGAGCAGATTAACACCGATGGAGTGCAGGAAAGGTTAGCAAGAGAAGTGGGGGAGGTCATTATATTTGATGATAGTGTCATGATATGAAAATAAAACCCACAACTAGTTTGTCATAGATGTAAATGAAAATAATAAAGGGTTTTTAAATATAAATTTGTGAGGAATTACTACAGAATTGCTGTAAGAAATGACACCACCACATAGACCTAGAGAGGCACATAGAGATAGTGAGGGAGATGAGTACATGGAGATAGTGAGGGAGAGGAGTCAACAGATGAGAAGAATCCTAGTCAGAAGGTAAAAATTATGAGAATGAAAATGAACTGATGAAAATTTAATCTAAGAAGGAAAGAGCTAGAATTGAAGTCAAAAAAGAACAACAAATAGTTTGCCAAAATTCAGGCTGATAAAGAAAAGGTAAATACTGAAAAAGAATTAGCTAAAATGGCACAGCAGGAGAGGGAAGCTGATAGAGAACATGAAAAAGACATGCATACTATGAAAATGAAGCAAATCCAGTTAAGTGCAGAATTTCCACTTCCACAGAGAAGTGGAGAAAGTAACTCAGCAGAACAAACGAAATTTCCACATCATCAAAAAAGGGATGATGTGGAGACATTTCTCTTCAGTTTTGAACAAACTTGTCAAGAGTCTGGGGTCCCAGAAGGAGACAGAATGATTTATTTGCACCCACAAATTTGTGGAGGACTGAGTGAAGTTTAGTAGAGATGGGGAATGAGACCTTAAATTATTTACTTTTAAAGAAGAGTCAGCGTTAGATTAGGGCTGAGCACTGAACAAAGTAGAAAAGCTTTCAGAGAAATTAAAAGAAAGCAGGATGAAATGTACGCACAGTTAGGTTGTCATTTGGACAGAGGCTGCGATCACACACACTAAATAATGCACTTTCAAATCACTTTCAATGCACTTCCCAACTGGATTTTGCCAGTTCACCCAGTGAACTCCAGTTGGAAAGTGCATTGAAAGTTGATTGAAAATGCATTATTTAGTGTGATCACAGCCAGAGCCTTAAACAGATGGGTTGGGGGAAGCAAAGCACAAACATTTCTGAAGCAATTGATTGACTTAGAACAGTTTAAAGACAAATTTCCATACAATTATATGGTTCTTGAGGGATAAAAAGTTTTTAAAAAGTAGATGATGCCACCACTTTTTAAATGAAATTGAAGGGAATTTGAGATCTTTTCCCAACCCCATCAAGAAAAATAAAGTAAAGGCTCCAATCTTCTCCTTTATGTGCCTGTCAACTTTAGGAATCACATTTTGCAAAGATGCTTTATCACAGAGCCATTCTGTTTATATAAAATGCAACACTGCATATTTGACTATTTAAAAAAAATCAAACAAACAACTTGCAATACAAAGCATATACAAGCTAGTATACCTGCAATATCAATCAATTGACGTCAAGCTAAGACTTCTTACAATTTACCAAAGGCACAAGCTCATAGAGCATTATTCTCAAACCTCCACCATTTAAAGAGACAAACAGGTGTTGCATATTATCTCTTTAAAGGTATCATAACATAAGTACTCCTACAAATTAAAGAACTTCAACTTTTCAGATTCATACATTACACGAACCAATAATTTTACAGCTTTATAAGAAACAGAATAAGTCATTATTCACATTGAGACCATTTGGCTGCACAGTATTCAAGGGAGGCTTCAAAAAGACAAAGAACAAACATAAGAACTTTCAATAATTTAAATTGGTCTGAACATGGATATTCAAATGGATTTGGCTTACAATTAAGCAAGCTATAATGAGAGCATTATTTTATTTCAATACAGTCTAAACAAAAGTCGGATATATTTTTTAAGATAAATGCTTTCGATACCTAATTGAGACTGAAATGATTATAACTGGACTGTAAGAGAAAAGCGCAAGGCTGGAGGAGATTTAGAAAGAGAGATTATCTGCTAGGTTTTATTTTGGTCTTCTTTTGTTATTTTTTTCATGTTTTCTCTGTTGGAAGCAACTAAGGTAGTATTAAGGATAAAGAAATTATATTCATCTTCTCTGCTTATGACTATGGTTAAAATTAATCAGTGGGCTTTATTTTGTGGCTGGTCTTTTTGCTTTTCTTGTTTGTTGGTTTCAAAGATGAATAGCTTAGATTTATATTATAAGCAACAGAATAGTAAAAATATATAATAAAATAATAAGACTGTATAATGCAATGGTTGTATTGGGTTAAAATTTAAGACTTGCAGGTAGAAAGAATTTAATGTCAAGTTTGGAAGGTAGAAATGTAACAGCTATATTTACTGCTTTTCTTTTTCTTTTCTTTTTCTGTTTTGTTCTTCCCTCAACTCTTCACTTTTTTGGTTCTGTATCCCTGCATCACTCCTTATACTGAAACTTAATAAAAAAATTTAAAAATGACAGAAGTTGTACTGTACATTAGGTATCTTTGAAAAAACAAGAGACTTTTGAAATTATAAATTCTTTGTTTGTATACACAGTGGTGTTTGCTTTTGTTGGTTATATACTGTTTTGCCACTTTGTTTGCTACCCTCAGAGAAAGCACAAGCTGGAAGTAGCTTGAGAAGGACCTTTTAGAGTTGCAAACAAGGTTTCTAATGTAAACTATTTGGTAAATTTAAATTCTGAAGGTGGGCATTGTAAAAGGTTTCATGTAAACATGTAAAAACCTTACAATAGATATAATCTGGTTCTTATGGCCAGAGAATGTAAAAAAAGAGAAAGTAGCTTAAATGTTCAGAGAGCCGTACAGCCCAGCTGCCGCTCATGCCTGCCACAATCCCCCAAAACAGGGTAGGCCGTGAGTGCCCACCAGAATCCTTAATGTCCCTAAACCAATTCCAGCCAAACATAATGGAAAGACACTGCCCTACTCAACCCCCTACACCAACAAATAGTACAAGGTAGGCAAAACACACCCCAACCCTGGCCAATCAGTTGAAGTGAAAAAATTCCTACCTGGCCCTGTAAAACTGGCGACCGGCAAAAGCCTGCACTATAGTTGGAGGGGAGGGTGGGCCGAGAACGAAAAAGAACTGTGAAGTTCGGGGCGGGGCTGTGATTTATAAATCCCCAGCACTCTGCCCCCGCCAGTTCCCCAGATGGCCGGGAAGGCTCGTTAACCTCTCATCCTTCCGGGGAGGCAATTGCAGCCCCCGCCCTATGCAGCCGTGTGGCAGCTCAGTTGGGAGGGGCTGGACTCTGGGAGTTTCTCTGGGCACAGAGACCTTAATAGGAAATCGATTCCATGTTTTCTTTGTCTGTGCTGCAATATAATTTAATGGGGTGGAGCTCAGTTTCACTTTTCAACGTTTATACAGCCAGTTAGAAGCTGTTCCTTGCTGGAGTTGTGTGACCTTGCAAATAAAGGGTTGATGCTTTAAGCCAGCATGTCTCTGCTGAATGCACCTTAGAACTGGTGCCTAGTGAGTACTCTAACCTGATAACTGAAGAGCTGTTGCCAATCTGAGTAGACCTGGGGGCAGTGGGAGAAGCTTGCAATGCCCAGTCATTTCATGTTTTCCTAAGCCCAGAACATTTTACATTTTTGGTTGATATTTTTAGTTTCTGCTGTAATCCTTGTTCTTTTTCTTGATGTTTTATTTTTGAAATTGCATTGCCAAATTGCATTGCCTTTCCATTTTAAAACATTGCAAGAGTTCTAAGCATGTTTGTATTTTAAGTAAAAAACAATATCTCTAATTGTGTTTATATCCTTTATATCTCTACTACCTGCCATTACACTTTATTATATGCATGGCCTGGCCCCACAAAAACAATTTTGACACCCCTGTTCTAGTGAGAGAAGAATTTCTCTACTCACTTGGAAAGGGAGATAGCTCTGAAGAGTGGAGTGATCCCTGGTAAGATGTGTTTAGAAACTACCTTTTAAATCCTAAGTAATCAGTTAAAACTCCAGAAGAGTACTAGTGTGTTCAGTGCGGGAGTCTGGGTACTGAGTAGAGTATCCCTGCAAACCAAAAGGCCAAATACACTCAAGGTAGTAAACTGGAGTGGTTTAAATAAAAGTCTCACATTTAAAAGATTTTAAAGATTCTAAGTGAAAAGAAACTCTCAGTTGTTTGAAACATATGAACCATAGTCTGTGTCTATATTAATTTATCTCAGAATTGATTTCACCTGATCTTCCCCTCTACATTTAATATTTTGTCATTTTAACTTTAAAAAAAATCCTAAAAGGCCATTTCAGTGGTTTAAGTTAAAAAAGGATCCCAAGCCTTCCCTCAGGTTCCTGGGCCAGAGCCAGCAGCAAAATATCATACCTTGATAGAGTGGGAAAGCCATACTTCTTCAGAAGAGAAGAAAATAGATAAAAAAGGGATATTCAATCAGAAAGGGAGAGGAAAACAGAAGGAAAATTTGCCTCAAGGAGGGAAGTGAGCGAAGTGGTGATAAAATGCAATCCTGAAACTGGTCCTGCCCCATTTCATGCAACAGTTCATCCACACGCCACACTCAGCCTCAGGAATCATCTTGCCAGAGGTCAAAAATAATTGCAGGAGATAGAGGAATGCAAATCAATGCATCTGCTGGCAGTTTGTTAGATATAAGCCATTTATTATTGTTACTGTTTCTTGTTTATTGCTATTGTTAATGCTACTATTGCAGAATGACTTACAAGACTTTGAAACAACAAACAAACAAGTGTAGGCTTTTGACTGAGATTGGAAAAAATATGATGCTTTACTTCAGTTTTTCCTTCAAAATATGAAAGTACAATACTGCTGAACAGGTTTCAGACACAAAAAGAGGGAGGGAGGGATTGCTATACTGCTCCTATATTCCTCCTCCCCAATTTAAAATTCCCACTCAAGTAGAGTTCTACACTATAGCCTTTATTTTGAAATATTATTAGTCAAAGGCTGCAGGCTGCAATGTTGCAGAATCCAATACATTTAAATTATCACTTGTGGCTGATGGTTCTCAGTGACAAATTATCACTGTACTCATCAGAGAGATTAGCACTTATAATCACAATTTTTTTTTTAAAAAAAACCACACATCTAAATTAGTGCAACCAAAAAGAAAAAAAGTTTGCCACAAGCAAAGTGGATAGTGAACAAGATTCTAAAGTATGTTATGTTTTGGTTGCAACTTGCTGACCTCAAGTCACCAAGTAAAATATTTTGAAGACTCTGTCTTTGGGTTAAAAATAATTATCTTCACATGTGGAATCTTAATTATTCCTCATGGCACAATCTATTTGCAGTAGTTAATTTATGCAGTCAACCAATGACAGGCCCAGCTAAATTTAAGCACCAAATAAGATTGGGGTAGCTCACTGGCTAGGCCTGAATTATTTTAACGATGAATAAATAATCACCATTTTTGTAAAAACTGGCTCTACAGCACACTGCATAAAGGCCACAAATGGACTATTCAATACTAAGGGCTTGATCCAGCCAACAGTTTTTGCTTTATCTTGCCAAATTACCCTGTTTATTAAAGCTCTTATTACAAAGAACTTCTATCTATGCAGATCATATAATCACCAGCATAGCCTTTCTGACTATCAGAAATTATCTCTTCCATCAGGAGAAAAGCTGACTGGATCCATTCCTAACAGTGCAATCCAAAACAGAGTTATACTATTCTAAATCAATGGGCATAGAAGGGTGCAACTCTGCTCAGATTGCTGTGTAAATTAGTAAAAGGTAAAGGTAATCCCCTGTGCAAGCACCAGTTGTTTCTGACTCTGGTGTGATGTTGCTTTCACAATGTTTTTATGGCAGATTGTTTTTTTATGAGGTGGCTTGCCATTTCCTTTCCCAGTCATTTACACTTTACCCCCAGCAAGCTGTAAATTAGGGGTGTGCAAAAAAAAAAAAAAAATCTGATAAAATTCAGATTCAGAGGTATTCAGGATTAAAAAATGTCAGGGGGGGTGAATATTCCCAAATACCAAATTCTACCCGAATCTGATTCGGAAGATATTTGGCTATTTCCAAATATACCACCCAATTATACCCTATGGACCTCTGAAGTCAAAGGCAAAATAGGGTATAATGAATTGCAGCTGAGGAGCAGAAGGGTTGTGGTAGAGGCTCCAAATTTGGAAGACAACTGCAGGAGCCTCTCCACAGCAGACCTCCCAAGATTTGAAAAGATAGGACCAGGGGGTCCAATTCTAGGGGCACCTTAAAAAAGTGCTCCATCCCACCATTATTTCCTATGGATCATTTAAGTTCATGGCAAAACATAGGGTATAATGAATTGTGGCTGGGGCAGGTTTGAGGTAGAGGCTCCAACTTTGCAGGGCAGCTGCAGGAGCCTCTCCCCACCATAACCCCTACATTCCAGAAAGATTAGACCAGGGGTTCCAATCCTAGGGGCACCCAAAAAGAGTCATTGTTTCCTATTGTGGGAAAAACTACCCCAGGCAGCAGTCAGATTCTCTCAGAGAATCTCTGCAGTGGAAAGTCAACTGTGTTGAGGGTGCTTGCATGCAAGGAACAAAGTGGTGCTTTGTGCCCAGCAGAACAAGTGCCACCATGGCAGTGCCACTACCACGCACAGAATCTTAGTTCAAATTAGAGAATCTCTCTGATTCACAAATTGAGATGGAGGCTTTCTGCAGGGACTGTAGCACAGAACCAATGCATTGAACACACTAGTGCCAAGCATGGACTTTCCTCATGCAAAGTAGCTGCACAGCCCTACAGAACAAATGCTTGTGGGGAATCCTTTAACACTGAACTTGAAGGAAGAAAATCTTGGAAACTAGGGCACTTGGGTTTTAAAAGAAGGTTCTGAAAAGTCAAGCCTTGCTCAAGGGAACCTTCTTATGTGCCAATAAGTTGCATGAATATTACCTCTACTCTTCTTTTATAAGCAACTAGCTTGGGAACTTGTCACTGCACCATACTTATCCTAGTTCTTGTTGGTTCCTGCATGGCACACACCCAAAGAAAGAAGTATTCATATCAGAACAAAGCTGTGAGACCAGTCACTGCAAAAATGCTCAGGACAATGGAAACCCACCCCCAGGCCTTAACAGACATATTGGCTTCCTATCTCAGCAGATATAATTAGTTGCTCTGCTCTCAGTTTTTCCCAGGAATCAGACTCTGTTAATATTAAAAGAGACTTTGGTCTCAAACTTAGGGCGTTTTCGCACTGACCTTCAAGTAGCGCGACCACCCTCTTCACACCGGAGGATCTGCCCGGATTTCGCACAAGAAGCGCCGGCGCACCCAAAAGAGCCGGCGACTTCCGTCGCGAAACCCGCTCAAACGGAAACCGCCAAGAAGCAGGAAAACGTTTGAGCGGGTTTCGCGACGGAAGTAGCCGGCTCTTTTGGGTGCGCCGGCGCTTCTTGTGCGAAATCCGGGCAGATCCTCCGGTGTGAAGAGGGTGGTCGCGCCACTTGAAGGTCAGTGCGAAAACGCCCTTAGTCTCCGGTATGTTATTAACCCCTTCAATACCTATACCACATGCAAATTTTCAGTTTTTTTCAGTCTTACCTAATATGTTAATCCTCTTTTAGCTGCTTTCACCACTCAGTTACTTTGGCATCTAGATTCAATTGGTCTTCCTAACTATATGTAATATATGAAGAAAGTCTTTCCATTGACTCTTAAGGAGCTCTGGTCTCACTTATATCACCAAACAATGACTTTTGCCAGCCTTGAGGTGCCACTGGGACACTTCTAATGTCATTGTATCACATCTAGATTTTACATTTTATCTATATCCTCTCCTATTACTCCAATCTCAGTTATACTCAGTGAGCACCCACTTTTTATGTGTCTTGACTCTAAAGAACTATCCAGACAGAGAAAACTATGAGGTGAAACCGGACAACTCAAAAAACACCGCAAAGGAGCAGGTAACAAAACAATCCAGATCGGAGAAAGGTTTTTTTTTTTTTGGGGGGGGGAACACAACGATTGACTACCGGGGGGCAGATGTTGCTTTCTGATCAGCCACTTTTAATCTGGTAGGAAACAGCAGTGACAACTGATTAAACTGTGCATCTGAACAGGCCCTAACTGGTTCTTCCTGACAGCCAACCAACCCCAGCCCTATTTGCAATAGTTGAATACTAAATTTATTTATTCATTTATTTATTTGGTCAATTTATATTTCGCCTTTCCCATACGGACTCAGGGCGGATCACAGTCATGATAAAACAATTAAAACACAGTAATAACTCAATAATATACCAATAAAATATAACTACAAAAAATATACATAGGCGGGCAGGCACATATTTCAGATAAAACAGATATTCCGGCTCATTGTAATTTTATAGCCCATTGTGGGGGAGGGTAACAGGTGGTATAAGCAGTAGAAAGAAGGGACATCCGCCTGCCTCAACGGAAGGCCTGGCGAAACAACTCCCTACGAAATGGAAGTAAATCCAGTAGGGCCCGGATCTCCACAGGGAGCTGATTCCACCAGGCCAGGCCCAGGGCTGAAAAAGCTCTGGCCCTGGTCGAGGCAAGCCAGATGTCCCTTGGGCCGGGGATGGCCAGAATAAAACTTTGTTGGTTTTAAAGGTACAACTGAACCCTAATTTTGTCCGTCCTGTGATGGCCAAGCCGTTTGGTGTTACCCAGGGTGCACCATGAGGAGGCAAGCTAGGATGGCACCCAGTTGAAGATTCCAGGGAGGGTCTCAGAGAGTGAGAGGGAGGGACCTGATCCTCCTCTCTGTGCAGCAAAACACCAGTTGCTCAGCTTTGTGAAGCTTGATTTCAGATTTGTGCCCATTCATCTTTTGGTATACCCAGGCTACAAGGGCACTGGATTCAGCTGCTGGGTAGTAGCTGATAGGGTTGTGCTGCTGGACTGGTCACTATTAGGTTGGCACAGGGCTCTGCTGCTTAGCAAGAGTGCATTCAGTGCACTGTTTCTGAACTGCAGTCCTTGCAGAAAGCACCCTCTTAGGTTTGTAATTCAGGGAGATTCTCAGATTTGAACTAAGGTCCTGTGTGTGACATTGGCACTGCCACAGTGGAACTGGTTTTGCTAGGCGCAAAGCACTATTATGCTCCTTGCAAACAAGCATCCTCACCACAGTTGACTTTCCACTGCAGAGATTCTCTAGGAGAATTTGATTGCTGCCTGCTTTTACTGTCATAGGAAACAATGAGGAATGGGGCAGCCACTTTGGGGTCCCATAGAATGGGAATCCCTTGCCCAATATTTTTGGAATTTGACAGTTCTATGGGGGAGAGGTTCCTGCAGCTACACTGAAAATTTGGTGCCTCTCCCTCAAACCCCCTCCTCTCCAGTGTCAATTTTACCACCATGGGTAAATTGACACCTTTTCCCCACCATAGGAAAGCATGCGGAATGGGGGCACTCTCTTTGGGTGCCCCTAGAATTGGATGTCTAATCTTTTTGAAACTTGGGGGTTCTGTGAGGGAGGGATTCCTGCAGCTGCCTAACAAATTTGGTGCCTCCCCCACAAAACCCCTATCTCCGGCCACAATTCATTATACCCTATGTTTTGCCATTGTCTTCAGTGTCCCATAGGGTATAATAGTGGGATGTGGGCACCCTGATCCAAGCTTTTTGAAAGCTGGGGGTTCTGTGGCAGAGAGGGCTTGCAGCTACCTTGTGAATTTGGAGCCTCTACATCAAACTGTTTGTCCCCCAGCTGCCATTAATTATACGCTATTTTGCCATTGACTTTAATGGCCAATAGGGTATAATGAAGCTGAATTCTGCTGAATGTAGATTTGGCAGTATTTGGGACTGCTGTATTTGGCAGTCAAATAAGATCAGAGAATCTGATTCAGCTGTATGCATTGTGGAATCAGCTGTTATTCAGGGTAGTATTTGGTATGGCCGAACTGAATGCACACCCCTTGTGTAAATCTCAAATGATCCAAAATTATTTATATGTGGCTCTTAGCTAATAAGAGGTCTGGGCCTAGAGCCTACCAGTGCTCATGAAGTTTTCGAAATATCACAGAAAAGTGGACAAAACTTGCAAGGTTATAAAGTTGAATATCTAGTTGAGTTTTATGTCTTTGGATCATGTGAGCTGTAATTCTCCTCCTATGAAACCCAGTATCTGACAATGTGAGAGAAAGATTACAGCCCTGCACTTGATATTCACTGCCACTAATGATTACCAGTGTGCCAAAGCCCAGGAGGAAGTCAGTAGAGGTATACAGGGTTGCCAGGTCCAACTCAGTACATATCTGGAGTCTGGAGACTTTCCCATTCCCTAAAAAAATACAGCAGTACAGTTCTCTTGAATGCCGTCTTCATTTCTTCATCCTCTTTTTTTGCCTTCATAGGGTTCCCCAGCAGCTGCACTTCCACTAAATAAAAGTGTAATTTGTCATACCCCCACAAGTTCCTTAGCAGGCTTTGGTAGCATTTCCAAGCATGGCTTTATTAAGGGCTAACACACACACTCACAAAGCAGTCAAAATGAACAACAAATCCTTTCCCAAACATAGTTTGCAAGCCCACACTTTTGTGATCTCACTGGGGCAATGGTATAAATTACTTTTCTCACGAGAGTTGCTGAATGTAACAATCTGCTTTATTTCAACCAACTTCTTTAGAATAACTCAGTAGAATGAAATTAAACAGTAGTCTGGGGGTGGAGTTTTTCTTCATTCCACAATCAGGTTCTAGTTAATTCTTTACTATCCATTTTACTATACACATGGCTTCTGAAACAAATGCGAAACAAACAGAGGGACTGTTCTTTCTTCCTCTTTCATGCACTTCACACACACACTGGGAAGAGCCATATGGCTCGTGCCTGCTCGCCCCCCACATGCAGCTTTAATCCTGCTAAGATTTAAAAGCACACGCACATTCCAAAATGCAAACAGTTTGCAAGCTTTTTTTAAAATGACATGCTGAGATTTAAAGGCACATAATGGCTTTTGTGGAGGGGAGGAGCCTGCAAAATCAGGGGATCAACTACCTGGACCTGAGGGCTGGCAAGCCTTGAGGTATACCATCACATTGATGTAATAGTACCTTCCTTCTCTTGCTCAATAATCCATTTTAGGTGCCTGGTATCTAGGATATTGGGTGCATTCACACTACACTAAATAATGCATGTTGCAATTGGATTTTTACTGTGAAAAAAAAACAGCAAAAATTCAGTTGCAAAACACATTATTTAGTGTAATGTGAAAACACCCACTATCTGTCTTTCTATTCAGTGACTAGGGTGAAGACAAACAATGATCTCAAGTCATAAGTGATTAAAATAGAATGCTTGATCTGATTTTAATTGCTGATGTTTCCCCCTTCCAAAAACATTTTGCATGCCAATGAGAGCACTGCAAACTAGGTATGCACGTTTATTGCTAAACAATGCATTTTGAAAATTGTTTACTTTTGTTTTACAGTTAGTGCATAACAAAACAAGAAGTAAAACATTTTGTAAAAAAATTCCACATTTTGTCATTGCATTAAGATAGTAAATTTTACATTCTATATTTACAGCCAGAGGACTTCACAAGCTATGCATTTTAAGATGATTTCCCAACCATTAGTTATTGAACAGCATCACTACATAGCATTTTCATTAATCAACTTCCTAATATTATAATAAATGTATTATTTTTTTATTAAAATATTTTACTTCAGCTAGAAACTGAAATACTTGAAATAATGGCAAAAACAATACAGAACAAGGAATCAGTGACCCCAGACCCAGTCAGTGCATCCAGAGATTACAATCAGATCTTAGCCTTTTCTGATTGATGCTGGATGCTGGTTGTAGGCTATGGTTAATGTTCTCTCTAAGACTGGTTCTTGTATTCAGATTTTAATAAGTAGGCAGAGTAGGTCTGAATACATAATACTGCTCAGCTTGGCAGGAATTTCTGTGGGGGGCTGTTTTCTTCTTGTCTGTCTTACCATTAATGAGAAAGAACAATGTTTGGTTGTTGTTAATCAGTGCTGTGCCATTTTTATTATCATGTTTGGTTGTTGGCCTTCGTAATATCATTATCTTGAATAAAAGCACAGTGTTGACTCATGGTCTGGGCCATGTCCACACATACACAGGGCTCTGTGACAACCAACACTGGTCAGCAGAGCAGGGAACAGATCTCTTTTTTAAAAAAAAACCTCACATATATGAACATATGAAGCTGCCTTATACTGAATCAGACCTTTGGTCCATCAAAGTCAGTATTGTCTTCTCAGACTGGCAGCAGCTCTCCAGGGTCTCAAGCTGAGGTTTTTCACACCTATTTGCCTGGACCCTTTTTTGGAGATGCCAGGGATTGAACCTGGGACCTTCTGCTTCCCAAGCAGATGCTCTACCACTGAGCCACCGTCCCTCCCCATCACCGTCATCAGTTGTTCAGAATTAAAAACTGAGCAGTTACCAACAACCAGAAGTTAGCATCTGTTCCCTCCCAGGAATCTCTAATGCTTTGATTGGTCTAGGTGAGCTGGCAGCAGCTCTTTTTTACAGGCTGGAGAAGTTAGGGGTGGGTAGGGCTGAGAAGATGGGGGAAGTTCAGTCCTTAATTGTTTTTAGCCTCCCTGAGCCTGCTTCAGCAGGGAGGGCAGGATATAAATACGAAAAATAAATAAACAAATTAATTAATTAATTAATTAATGGAGAAATTCCCCTGCACACAGCAGTATTCACATTTTAAGATCAATTTGAATCTTCTAGTTCATAACATCATTAATTAAAAGCACTTCATAGTTAGGGATGCCGCAAAGGTAACATCAAATGTGATTGAGATTCAGAGTTATCACATTTATATGTGAGTCAGACCCTTCATCTGATTGCCTCACTGTTTAATCCACATTTCAGATTGCATGCCATGTAGATCAGCTTTGAGTTTGTACAGTTGGTGATATTCATTTTAGCAGTTGTCTCTGTTCCTGCATACATTGCTTTGCACACATTTATGTGCAAGTTGTGTGTTGATGAGTAAGCTGCACTTTGATCCCCCAAGAAGAATTTGTCATTATGGATGACAAAAATCACACAGTTGTCTAGAAGAAGAAGAAAGCTGGTTTTTATATCCCACTTTTTCCTGCTATCTCAAGGACTGCCACATGCTGGCATGAACCAAAGAAGCAAATCAGCAGCCAACCGATGACCTGGTACACTCTCCTGATGTAGGGATATTTTATCATGGTCCAATTAGCCAAGAGAAGCAGCAGAGTGGCAGGCCAGAATATCTTAGGTTAGGGGAAGAGAACTTGATGTTGACACTGTTGAAGTTAAGCTAAGGTAGACTCCAGGGATCAAAACCCCACCCTTTAGGAACAAAAATACACACCATCTGAACATAAGACAAGCAATCTTTGTCCAAGGTTGCCTTTAAGACTTCTGGTGGTAAGTGACAGATTTTCCCCAAAAGGGAGCCTTCAAATCTGTGCCCTTTTGAGTCACCACTTTGGTGAGGATGACAGCAGTCACTTCAACTGGAAAGCTGGGCCTTGTAGCAAACCAAGACTATGGACTGGAATCTTCAAGAGGAGTGCAACATTCAGGCTATGGACAGCAGTTGCTTGTTAACTTTGCCACAACAACTTTCTAAGTAGGACACATGGGTGAAGAAGAGTTGAATTACAAAACTGGGAGTGATGGAAAGGAATACAAGCTTCACACTAACAGAGAACAATTGAGAATTATGCCCAAGTGGCTTTCCCCTCTGAACCTTAAGAGCACTGTGTTATACATTCAGAAAGCTTCTTCCCATTAGAGAAGGTAGAGAAAGAAGTACTTTTCTCCCTTTCTCACAATATGAGAACTTGTGGACATTCAATGAAATTGCCCAGCAGTCAGGTTAGAACTGATAAAAGGAAGTACTTCTTCACCCAAAGGGTGATTAACACATGAAATTCACTGCCACAGGGGGTGATAATGGCTGCCAGCATAGACAGCTTCAAGAGGGAATTGGATAAACATATGGAGCAGATGTCCATCAGTGGCTATTAGCCACAGCATATTAATGGAACTCTCTGTCTGGAGCAGAGATGCTCTGTATTCTTGGTGTTTGGTGCAACAGAGGGAAGACTTCTCGTGTCCTGGCCCCACTGGTGGACCTCCTGATGGTGCTTGTTTGTGTGATGCAGAGTGTTGGAATGGATGAGCCATTGGTCTAATCCAACATGGCTTCTCTTATGCTCTTATCAACACTTGCCGAGTATGCCTTCACAGGTTATTCTGGTACCTCTAGGTAACCAGGCATTCTCAAACATTGCCCCTGACAGAATGGTTTTCCTGGCCTTTCATAAGAAATGTAAGACCTACCTGTTCTAGAAGGCATTCTGTTAGCTATCGAAGTTTGCTCAATCACAGCTTTTTTTAAACATAGATTTCCTTTGCATGTTCTGGTATATAATACAGAACAGTAGTTCAGCCTTTGTATTTATAAAAAATGTGTGCAGAGCTTTAAAAACAACATCAAGGTAGTATGTAGATTGAACTAAATTTGCAGTCACAGTCAAGTTCTTCAAGGCTGTAAGAAGAATACAGAGGTAAGGAATAGGGAATGCATTAATAAGATGATGTAGAAATTGCATATACATTGCCTTATGAAAGCATGCTTTCCTGTTTGCTAGGTCTATTAATCTTTCACTCTTTGAAGCATAAAGTACATTACATCCCTGTTGATTCAGATAGATAGGTAAATATATATATATTTGAAAACTGGCTCCTTGTAAATCTTCAGAATTACAGCCCAGAGAAAGTGCTTCTGCCATACATACAGCTGATATATAGGCAAGGCAAAAATATTTATTGACTTTACTGGCAAAAGTGATAAAATCTAAAATATACTCTTAGAAGTTGACAAACTTCTAATAGAAACCTGACATCATAAAGATCCTTCCCAATATATAATGGGAGGTTAAGGAAAGTTTCCTGTATATTTGATCCATTTGAAAGTTATTATTGTAGGCAATGCCTTGTGTTGGATACATAATAGCGTTTGCCTGTATATATCATGACTGCGCTTGTATGAGTATACAGAATTCTATGGCCCTACCTCTCCCCAGACCAACTATTCGAATTAATTAATTTGAAATAATTTTATGTTGCTCTTCCCAAAGGTTCAGGGATACGACAGAAGTCTTTAAAATGGAGATCATAAGCAAAAAGAAACAAACAAACAACCCCCCAGAAAAAAAAAAACAGAACAAAACAAAATGTCAAGCAATCAATAATTTTACACATGCATGAATTCTCACTTTGACACACATAAACATTTGATACATTAAAACATCCATGCATTTCTGTTCCGGCCCCTATTTGGGAGAACAAGCTCCCAATAGCAGAGCTTTTTTTTTTTGTACCAGGAACTCCTTTGAATATTAAGTCACACACCCTCTGATGTAGCCAATCCTCCAAGAGCTTATGGTAGTCCCTGTAATAAGAGCCCTGTAAGCTCTTGGCAGATTGGCTACATCAAGGGTGTGTGGTCTAATATGCAAATGAGTTCCTGCTACAAAAAAAGCCCTGCCCAATAGAGATCAGGGCCCTACAGAGCCTGATGTAATTCCACAGGGCCTGTAAAACAGAACTGTTCTGCCAAACTTTTGGCTGAGACCGTGGACAAAACATCAAATCCCTGCTTCAGATGGCCCTAGCTTTCGGCCCATAGGATTATTGACATCTGTGTTCTGGCCCAGCTATGGGGCCACATATAGGATATTTTTTTTCCTTTTGCCATCCTGGTATTTTAATTAATTTTATGTGATGTTTTAATTTGTAATGTATTGTTTTTCGTGACTGTTTTATATGTTGTCACCCACCCTGAGCCCATTTTTGGGGTGGACAGGTTTTAAATGGAAAATAATAAATAAATACAACCAGAATGGAAGTTTTCTCAAAACTGACCATCCACAAATGCAACCGGAACCAATATGATCTTGTAAACATAGTTTCAGGCTTGAATTCTAAACCTAACTTCCATCTGAGCCCCCTCTTTGCATGCTAGTATTTACAGCACAGAACTTTCCTCTGGTGCTCAGTGTTTTGGAGCTCCTTGAAAAATGCTGGTCTTGCATGCATGGAAAATCTTAGCAGTGGTAAAAATGACCCACAGTTCCAGGGCCACTGCTGCAATAGAAAAGGGAACATTTATACTAGGAATGTTTATTAAATATTTTTGAAACAATGAAACAAAAGTCACTTTTGTTGTTGATATTGTTATAGCAATAAAAATAGGAAAACTAATGATATTAGCATTCATTGTTCTGATACTTTTCTGTGTGGTTTAGAAAGTTCAAGCTGAATCTCCATGCCCACTGTGTAATGAACGTTACCTGCCTTTTCTGAGTGCCAGATGTCTTCTGACCTCACTGCAAGCAGGAATTTGGACACCTTTAAAACTTGGTCCCTTTCTTTCAACTCTCTGAAATTTGGCAGGGAAAATCCTTAAAATTGGGTCCTTAAAATTAAATCTTAGTTGAATGGACAAAAGAGGTCTTCGCAACCAAGCATGTGTTTATATTGAAACCAGCGGGAATAAAAAATTAATTAATTCAAAAATAAATGAAAGAGAAAATGAAATTTTAGAATTAAAAAGTGAAATCAAAGGCAGGGCATTGTACACACTCCCTAGTTACTAATGTTCACTTCAGACTACCTCATAGGGTTAAGAATTTGCAGATACTTTGCATGCTGAATATGAGCAATATAAATCAATCTTCATCTTAAAATGGAGGATAGTACAATGTTATTGCAGGGTTTGAATGACAAGTGTTTTCATTGTTCATATCTGGACACTTTAATTCTGATCAACCTTCGAATGCCCCGATGTGAGGGCTGTTGTCTTTTGCAACTTCCATTTACCTATCCTTTTGCTTCTTAAATGAAAATCATACTTTTGTGTACAGGGTAACTATTCAAGTGAACTGTATTTTATAATCTTGTTCGCATTCATGCTTTGTTAATGAAATTTGATCAGCCTATTACAGATGCTAGGCTTTTTCTAGGTAGTTTTCATCTGGTGTCAGAAGTAATTAGATCAGGTGGCAAGTGATGCTGCTTCTCTCAACAGAAGCTTTCCCATTTGAGTAACCATGCCCTACATGTCACTTTGCATCCAGCTAAGCTTTTTCATTTTTTATTTTTCTTGAAATTCCAGGCTGGAATGATGGTCATAATCTGACATGTTCGCACACTGGAACCCTCATGGTTTTTTTGCCTTTTCATTTTGAGAACTGAAAATCAAATATTTTGTTTAAAATGAGTTTTAATAAAGCTCTTGCTGGAATCATGGCTGTTAATTTTCTCATGTCACTTTTGCACAACTCTTTTTCATACTCTTTATTCCTGTTAACAAAAGACACTGCATGAGGCAAATCTAAACTAATAAATTACTCTTCGCACTAATGATTCCATTAGTCAAACTAACAAGCTGACAAAGAGATTATTTGACACCGGAAGTTGCAGTAAACCATCTGGAAATAAAATGGTTCCATTAAAAATAAATCACAGTATGGACTAGGCATCCTCTAATCCTTCTGTTCAGATTCTGGGGAGATAAGCAGATGTCCCCATTTCATTTCTCTGTTATTCTGGACTCTTGACTCTGTTGCATTCTACCTTAATTCTGGTCAACTTTCTGAAATTACTTTCGGAACTGCAGTGTCCTGCAGCTGCTGATTTCTTCCATATCTTCCATCTCCCCACCTCCCTTTACAGTACCAATATGTACCTGTGAAATGATATGTATGCGGTGGTGGTGGGGAATCAACTTTGATTAGGGGTGTCAGTTCCTCCCTCACCACAAGCAGGGGATTGGGGGTATGCAGGAGTTGGTAAACTCTTGGAGATTTGGGCATGGAAGGTGGGGAGGACATGGACTTCAGTGGGATACAATGCCATAGAGTCTCTAATGCAACCATTTTCTCTAGGGTAACTGATCTCTGTAGTCTGGAGATGAGCTGTAATTCTGGGGGATCCCCAGGTCTCTCCTGGAGGCTGACATCCCTATGAGATTGTGCATACTGGGACAGTTTTGTAATTATTTCACAGAGCTAGCAAGTTTTAATGTAATAAGAATACAAGGGGACTCACTGGTCTCAGCCAGTAGATTAGGTGTCTGGCAGCCTCTGTCTTTATGGCTATCCTTGCTTTGCTACCACCTCCACTTCCCAACCATCACAAGCTTTCTGTTGAGCAGCTCACACAGTTCTCCTTTAAAATCTGTAAACACATCATGACAAGTTGTGTTTATCCATACACTGAATAAAGCATCATGAGCCCTGCAATTTTTTTCTTTTTTCAAGTTCAGGAAGTCCTATTGGACATGAATGGCTTGCCATCCTATATTTAAAGATGGCCATAGAAAATGCTTATGCCACTCTAGGCAGAGTCTTTCAATCCTCCTTAAAATGAAGTTTCTCCATCACTACAAATAAGTACTTTGTTTACCAGAACTCATAATTATTATCATATAAATGTTGCTTTTGAAAAATACTGTTGATTTTAAATGGCTTTTACTCCATTGGCACTTTCCTTAACATGGTTTTACAAATCTGTCATATATAGTCATCATGATTCTTTATGATTATCACCAGGGGTCATTTTGTAGTAGAAAAATAAGTGGTGGAGCTCATCCAGGGATTGTTATGCAGCTGCACCTACTATTCAATGGACAAGGTGAGGAGGACAAGGGGAAACCATCAGAAAGGTTCAGGAGCTGTGTTCCTGTGAGCTCCTGCTGAATTCAAGGCCTGATTATCACTAGGAATAAGGCCTGTTGTGAAGAAAAATACAATGGGCTCTAGAAAGAGGTTCTGGGTACGTGCTCCCCAATCCTTGCTGTCTTCCCACCCACCCAAGTGAAGTATTCACTCCCCACCACCACCTCAAGAGGAGCTAATCTCTGCCATCTGGAGAGCAGTTGTAATTCTGAGTGATCTCCAGCCCTCATCTGGAGAATGGCAACAGAGGTTCCTCAGGAGGTGATGGCTGATTTGGAAAGTGGAGTCTATGGGATTTTACCTGTCTGAGGTCCCACCCCTCCTCAAATCCACCCTCTTAAGTTCCCACCCCTCAAATCTCCAGGAATTTGCCAACTTGGAGTTCGCAACTGCTAAGTCACACTGGCTGTCATGGTGGCCCGCTGCTGAACAGGAGCAAGTATTTAGGCCTAGTTAAGTCATGTCAGTCAGGTGGCATCAAGTCACCCAGAGGGTGCTGCTAGGCCTAGGGTAGCCAGCCTCCAGGTGAAGCCTGATGATCTCCTGGGATCACAATTGAACTCCAGACAACAGACCTCTCTTCCCATCCTGGAGAAAAGAACTGCTTTGGAGGGCTGACTGTATGACATTCTATTCACCTGAAGCTTTCTCCCTTTACTGACAGAATTTGGATGTCAAGCAACACCCTCTGGCTAGGGGCAAGGCTTAGGGGAGAGAGGGTATGACAGGAAAGAGCCAAGGCCTGTGAGTAAATGCTCCCAGTGGACCAGGCCTTGCCACCTCTTCACATTATGGCAACAAGTTCCCTGGCTATTTCTGCAGCCTTCAGAGGCTCCGCTTGCTGGGAGGCCATCTGCGTGGGCTGTTGATGGAGTGGTAAAGGTCTGTTGCCAATGACGCTTTTCATGAGGCCAGTTGATAGAGAGGAGACAGAGAAGAATTGGAGATGTGTCTGTCTCTGAGGTAAGGCAGTTTTGGTGATTTGTTCAACATTATCAGGCCTGCAGTAAATGGCAGCAGGGGAGTCAGCCAATGGAGGCCAGAGAGATGCTGAGTGAGCTGAGATAGGTCAATTATTTGTCGACTACATGGAGTGAATGAGATAGCCCCATTTGACCACCACCACAAGAGGATTATGATCTATGATGCCAGAAATGGACAAAATCAAATGATAAAGTATTCGCATGAATAAAAAATGCACAGTGCAGTATTGTACTCATTCAGTTCCTGTATGTCTTTGTCAAGTCTACTTTTGTATTCTCTTGGTAAGTACTATTTTTGTTGGTTAGTACAATGAACAACAGACAACAAACACAGCTACCTGTCAAAACAGCTTACAATAGGGGAACCTTTTAAGAGTTTAATGATTACAATAGCACAATATCCAGTTATGTCTGGCTCTTACCGATATACAGGAGAATGACATTTTCAGAAATGCCCCTGTGTTGAGAACACAATTCTCTGCCTGTAGAATGGGAGTACTGCTTTCTGCCATTTTCATTTTTAAAGAAGGCATGAGAGCACTATTCAACCCTGATGGCTATTTGATGCCTTGTGTGGTGCAGCCAATCAGAAGGGTGCTGGAATAGGTCTTGAGCTGTGCACTGCTCTTTGCAGCAGGCTTTTGTTTCAAGTTGGCCTGCCCACCCTTGTTGTAGACAATATTGAAGTAGCTTGTTGACTTTTGAGGGTCTGACCAGGAATTTTTAAAACTCCTTCCAATTGACTGGGAAGATGGCCTCTTTGTTTGCCCACTTAGTGCCATGCGAATGGCAGCATTTCTAATTAGGCCTGGTATTTTGACTGGTAGTCCATAAATAGTTTTGGCACCCAGCTTCCTGCATGCCAGCCGAGACCAAATGAGCGCCATGTCCTTGGTATAGCGAGGAGAAGGAGGAGGCCATCACCGGGCATGAGCCATGGTCTCATCACAGAGCATGGAGATTCCCAGCAGGGGCAGCAATGGCTACCATGACCTGTGAGTGCAAGAAAATTCACCAGGACACAGCTCGGCTGGAGCCACTCTTTCATTTTATTGTTTCCAATAATGGTTTAAGACTAGATAAAGACAATGAAATCTTCACTATTGAAAGAAAACTTGGAGAAACCTGCCAGGATGCTGGTCTACAGCAGCAAGACACTGGAGCTCAGGGAGACATCAGTAACTCCCTGCAATATGTGTGGTGAGCAGGGCTTTCTGGGGATCAGCATTCATTTTTGCAGCTTTGACGGAGCCAAAGAAAACATCTGGCACATGCTGGAAGTGGAACAAAATTCTCCTGTTCATAGTGACTACGTAATTGGAGCAGATACTGTCCTGAACAAGTCTGAAGACTTATTATCCCTTATTGAGATACACAAAGGCAAACCGTTTAAGGAAGCCTAGGCTGTGGCATTGGTTATGGATACCTACATCAAATACCAACACACCCATTTGAAGAGGAAAAGAAAATTTATCTCCCAGGACAATTGTCTAATGCATCTACTAGCCTGCTCAAAGATGGCTTTGCAGAAATTCAGCTGTCTTCTTTTACCCTCCCCCCACCCTCATTACCACCTGGAACAATAGGAATTGAACACAGTCTGGCTGGACTCTCCATTAGCTCAACTCCTTTCATCACAAATGAACTCTGTACAGGTATTCCTACAGTGTCATTGTTGCCACCCCCAGTAAGTCAGACTCTTGCTCCAGAGCCACCAGTTAACTCAGCAACTACATTACCAGATATAATGCCTTAACCAACTGAGCTTCCCAATCTAGGTAATATCCCCAAAATTAATTTGCCTGTCCCAGACTTAATTTCTGGTCCTGAATTAGCAGACCTTGGGCATCCTGGTTTGCCACCACTACCTTCCCTGTCACCTCTAAATCTCTCCAGAATATCCTCTCTGTTGCCTGAATTTCTTGCACAGTTTCCATTGGTCCCAGAGTTCTCTGCCCCACCTGCTTGCCTCCACTCCCCAGATGCAAAGCATATCTGCCAATTCTGGCATGACTGTAAGTGGTGGTATAATTTAGGATCTACATTCACCCTTAACACTACATCGAGCTCTCTGGCTGCCAACAAGGCACCTGCTCCTGAAGAGAGGGGAGATGCAGCCACCACAATCAGTGAAAACATAACTCTATTGAACACAGAGCCAGCCTCCATTATAGCATCATAATTCACAACAACTGAATTGGGCTTTGGTGAATTTATTCAGTGGCAGGATAAATATTTAAAAATGCAAGCTAGCCTGAATTTCATGCAAGGCTTGTATTTTGCTATTAGGATTCATGTAAATATGCTCTGGGTGACATCATTAAAGAAGACATGGGATTTTTACTATGTACTTGGTGTGGGGAGGCGGGGAAAGCTTCTATTTAAAAAACACACACACACCAAAAAAGAAAATATCAAGGTAGATTCTTCAGATTTCAACTGCCAAAATCCATGGTATTTTTTAAAAAATACTCCTGTAGTCTGCTAGGCCTCCTTGCTTCCTCTTCACTCTGCCCCGTCCCATCCCCCTTAAGTTTTACTTCTGTTAGAAGAAAGAAGACGTTCATGCTCTGGGCATTTGAACATCACATTTCTTGTACTTTGCAAGAATGGTAATCTGGGTAAATAAGTTGTGAGGGGGGTGAAGTGTGTACTTTTGTCTTTATTTATTTAAATTTAGATTTAAATTTAAATTCTGCCCTTCCCACAAGTGGGCTCAGGGCAGGTCACACAGTTATACATTTAGCACTCCAAATACCTTCCAACTAAAGCAGGTTTATTTTATTTTATTTTTTTTAAAAATTAGTTTTGGCAGGATTTGTGTAAGTTGCTACAGTATGATAGGGATAAATGGCAAATACCTTCTACAGCACTCCTCAGCGAGGTAGTTACTTTCTCAAAAAGAGAGATCAGGTTAGTCTAGCATGACTTGTTCTTGAGAAACCCATGCTGGCTCTTAGTAATCACAGCCATCCTTTCTAAATGTTTCAGGACTGACTGTTTGATCATTTGTCCTAAAACTTTTCCAGGTATAGACGTCAAGCTGACGGGTCAGTAGTTACCTGGATCCTCCTTTTCCCCTATCATGAAGATGGGGACAACATTCGCCCGCCTCCAATCTTCTGGCACCTCTCCTGTTCTCCAAGAAGTCTCAAAAATAATAGCCAGAGGCTCAGAAATTACATCCGCAAGCTCTTTTAGAACCCTTGGATGCAATTCATCTGGCCCTGAGGACTTAGTTTCATTTAAAGAAACTAGGTGTTTATGTACTACCCCTATGCTGATCCTAAATTGGAACGTCATACCCTCATTATATGTTCTGTTTTTGCCATGTTGAGCACTGTTTCCCTCAGAAGAGAAGACTGAGGAAAAGTAGGAATTGAGCAGTTCTGCCCTCTTCATTACCTGTTACACTTACACTTTCCTGCCCTTGCAATGGGCCTACCATGTCCTTGCTCCTTTTCTTACTCTGAATATAAGAAAAGATCCCTTTTTTGTTGTTTTTAGTATCTTTGGCCAGCCTAAGCTCATACTGAGCTTCAGCTTTCCTAACTTTTTCTCTACAATTAGTAGAGAAATCAGTTACAGCTTTGAGCTCAGAATCTAATCAGCACTTTACATACCGTATATTATGATGTTACATAACCCACTGACCCCCATCAGTAACAGTCTGAAAAATGATAAAATAGTAATGCTATACTAATAGCATAACTTTTTTCCGGCACTGATGATGGTACAACGTGATGGAACAGCAGGGGAGGCCAACCGATCTAACAAATGGACGCCCGCTGCCTCATCCAAAAGCCTGGTGGAACAGCTCCATTTTACAGGCCCTACAAAAGGCTAACAAGCCAAGTAGGGCCCAGATCTCCATAGGGAGCTGATTCCACCAAGTCGGGGCCAGGACCAAATAAGCCCTGGCCCTGGTAGAGGCAAGATGGGCATCTCTCGGGCTGGGAACGGTCAAAAGATCTTTGGAGGCCGAATGAAGTGACCTCCGGGGCATATATGGAGAGAGACAGTCCCGCAGGTAAGTTGATCCCAGGCTGCTCAAGGCTTTAAAAGTCAAAACTAAATGGACCCGGTACTCTACAGGCAGCCATTGCAGACTGCAGAGCGTTGGCCATATGCTCACCCGTACAGGCGATGCAGTCAGCAGGTGAGCTGCTGCACTCTGCACCCGCTGCAGTTTCCGGATCAGCCTCAAGGGCAAGCCAGCATAGAGTGAGTTACAGTAGTCCAGCCTGGAAGTGACTATTGCATGGATCACTGTAGCTAAGTCTTGGGGGGATAGATATGGTGCTAGTTGCCTGATCTGCCATAGATAGAAAAAGGCAGGGTTGTCACTTTTCTCCAAGACGATGAGGAACCATTCACAAGCACTCTTTGGGTGCGATCTGTCAACCAGTTACAGATCCACCTAACGGTAACAGGATCCAAACCGCATTTTACCAACTTGTCAACAACGATAGTATGTGGAACCTAATCAAAAACCTTACTGAAATCAAGATAAACAATGGCTTGAGCTATTTATGGATGAGATGGGTCTGTTCCCAAACTAGCCCATCATTGGCTTAGGTGTCCTGGCATGCTGGGTGGGGGGGACAGCAGCATCAACCAAACCCTGTGTTGCTGAAACTGAATGTGGGGAATAAGCCTTAATGCCTCTTGGCACTTTGTGTGTGTGCAGGTGAATCTGAACAAAGCCAGCTGCAATGCTAGCTAAATTTGGAGCCAGATTAGGCTTGCGCCCAATGTTGGTAGCAGCCGTATTCTGCTTGTTGACACCAACTCACTCAACCATTAACAAATCATTTAATCTGCATACTGCTTTCTCATATTGTGATTTAGTGGTATTGCTACAAATAATTTATTTAGAAGCATAATTTGGGTGAAAAATTAGAAGCATGATTTGGGTAAAAACACAGGGAACTTTTTAAAAATAAGATTTCACTCTTGGATGAGGTTTATGTCCTATTGATGAAGATGTTTCTCAAATACTCCCCAGATTATGAGCTAGGTTTGAGTCCAGTAGCACCTAAGTGACAAACAAGATTTTCAGGGTATAAGCTTTCAAGAGTCAATGAACTTCTGAACTTCATCAGAACTCCCTTTGGAGCTTTGACTCTCAAGAGCTTCAATCCCAAATATCGTGTTGGACCGATTTTGCACTCAGTTTACCCATTGTCACGTTCCTCTTCTCCGCGCAGCGTACCTTGGATTTCCCACTATCTGCTCCGGAGCTGCAGCAAACATCACGGTTTTCGCACGACAAACAGAAACCGCTAAAAATCAATTTCCATTTGCCCCGCGAAAACCGTGATGTTTCCTGCAGCTCCGGAGCAGATAGTGGGAAATCCGAAGGCCGCTGCACAGAGAAGAGGAACGTGACAGCAGGGTAAGCTGAGTGCGAAATCGGTCATGGTCTCTTAAGATGCTACTGGACTCAAATCCTTTTACTGCAGACCAACACAGCTACCCTCTGAAACTATTTCAGATAGACATATATAACCTTTATTGGCATAACAGAAAAGAAATACAAGATTCAAAGGAACTTCACAATAGGACATACAAACCGCAGTAATTTGCTGGCACAGTAAGCATGAGGATACAAGGTTAAAAACAAAACTTAACGAAGAAAAGTGGAGCGAGGTATTCCCCTATCTGGCTCCATTTTTAATTTCTTTCTCATGAAACTATTTTAACATTTAACATTGAGAACTCTGCCATGGATATCAGGAGAACAATCTTTGTACAGTCTCCCTGATCGTATTGTAAAAATGTTCTCTGGCAAGTTTGTCATTAGCACAGAATCATTTATGTCCACCCCTCTTTGTGCCTGTGGACTCAGACATATTAATTAACTAACCAATGCCAGGTAGATTGCATGGCTTGCTTTTTGCACCTGCACAGTCAGTATATCTACTCATGGAATGATTGCAAGAACTGATCACAAGTTTAACTGAGTGTGAGCAGATATCAAGCTACACAGAGAAACTTAGTAATAAATCTCAATTCAAACATCCAAGCTATTCCCCCCCCCCCCCCAATTTTATTCCATGCCCTTATAGAGGCAGGGATAACAGCAGATACATGGCAGGGAGGGCAGGGAGAAAATCTAATTTTGCAAGAAAACAGTCATAGGCTGGATTCAGATGGGCAGCTTGTGGTGGTAGCCTCTTGGCTTAAAAAAAAGGTGACACAGTTTGAGGCACCCCGCCACGAGCAGATGGTGCATGACCACCTGCCGAGAGAGGCATGGGCTGCATGCATTCAGAGGAGCAGTCACACTGCTTATGCACTTGGAAGGCACTTGCACGGTGTGCCCTGGCTGTTTAGATGGCCTGGAAACACACCATGCAAGTGCTTCAGCCGTTTTGAGGTGGAGTACAGCAGTGGGAGTAGAGCAGATGTAGGCGTGCTTGTGTCTCATGGCCTAGATGCGCATGTATAAATATGCCTTTTAAATCCGGGGGGTGGGGGTGGCTGTGTCAGTTCAGATTGCCCATCTGAATGCAGCCACAGCCATGTAAATGGAGACATCCAAATCAACTCAGATACATCCAAACATCTTGCCAAATGATCTGTTCTGTGCTTACAAAAAGGAAGCAGGTGAGTGTTGCAACACTAATTTATTTTATTTGTTTCCAAAGTTTGTACAGAATAATCTGCAATGTATTTGTAACTTTCAATTTATCCATACGCACTCATATTTTATGATATTATAATATTAATGTGCATGTGTAGATTACTAAAAGATTGCAAAAAAAAAAATAACCTCAAGAGGATTATGCAGTCTTTTTAAATATTATTTTTGAACGGAGTTTTATGAATGCAGAGAAGGAATGCATGACTGCATCAATAAAACTCCACACTTAATAAGTCTTCATACAATCAGACACACAATTATCTCAAGGTCACTTTTTAAAGAATGTTTTAGATGTTCACATCCTTACCTTAGAGTGATAAATAGATGACAATGATGGGGGAACTAAAGGCTTTACAATGTATTCGTTATCTAGATAAAGAATTAATTTTAGGATTTAAACTATAATTAAGGAAAAGTTTAATAAAGTTCAGAGATAAATTCTGCAGCAATGTTAACAACAAAGAAATGAATCAGAATAAATTCTTTAAAGCAGGGGTGGAGGGCATTTTTTCTGTCAAGGGCCATATGGATATTTATAACATCATTCAAGGACCACAAAAATTATCAACTTAAAAAACAGTGCTCCACCAAGGAAGAATAATTCAGGCCAGCAAAATCAATGCAAATAATTGTTTTTCTATTTGAAGTCATGTGGGGGAGAGCCTAATCTGGGGCACACACACACACTGCCTGCCGTCCTGGGCAAATGCATAGGTCCAGCAGGAACTCAGTAGCATATTAGACCGCATCCCCTAATATTGGCATATTAGGTCACACACTCATTAGCATATTAGGCCACATCATCTGGGATAATCAAGTGCAAATTGAACTGTGACAGTAAATTTTTCAGGCCCTGCAGCAATTCTGGCTGGCCAGCCAGGCCCCAGGGAGGCTGCCGCATAGTACATCTGGGCCCTGTGATCTACACCTGGCCCTGGGGAGGCTGCTTCACAGTGCGGCTAGGCCCCACAATCCTTGCTGGCAAGCCAGGCCCCAGGGAGGCTGCCACATGGCTCGGTTCGGCCCAGCAGTCCCCGAGGGCCACACCAAGTGACCTCGAGGGCCGCATACGGCCCTCGAGACAGAGGTTCCTCATTCCTGCTTTAAAGCCCTACAGGCCTACCCCTGATCTAAATATGCTCTGCTACATTTTTCTAGCTGTATTTTAGCTGTTTCAAATCCCCTGTACAATGGGGAAAAGCAGGATGTCAGTTCAATATAAATGTTCACCTCTATTAAATGCATCTTAAAATGTCCCTGAGCATAAAATATTTCAGAAAGATAGCAATGAATTGCAGTGTATGCATTTTATATTTTTCCCTGATGCATCTGTCAAAAGGGTATAAAAAGGGACCTGATTATGATTAAAGCATATAAATCAAAATATAGTTAAACCCAATTAATATGATTTCATAACTCAGAACAAACTGATCAAGCAGAACAAAATGACAAAACCAAGACTATAGTTGACTTCCCACTGGAGGAGTGTCTGAGATATGTGCTGCTTGTTGAATTACAGAACAGCCCTGTGCCCTTCTTAATAAGAACAACACAAAAACAGGAGAAACAAGGAGGTCAGATTCAGGAAAACTGGATATCACGTTGCTGGAGGATGTTTGTGTGTCCTAGTTTGTTCTTATAGCTTTTTATTCTTATATAAGCTAAATGTGAAAGACCATGACAGTGGACATGTATTGCAGGTCAGCCATGTCTCCCATAAAGGTCTATCCACTTTGACAACAGCTTCCTATATAAAAATGAGAATCAATTGAAGTTGTCCTATGGCATTGCATCATGTCACATTGGGTTACACTACACCCTGTCATATTACACATGCTACAATGCGACACCTCTGATGGCATAGTAGCTTAATGTGATGGGACAAATGATAAATGTAAAGTGACTGGTGATTTATATATATATATATATATATATATATATATATATATATATATATATATATATATATATATATATATATATATATATATATATATATATATATATATATATATATATATATATATATATATATATATACTGAATCCTCTCCAGAATCTTGATTTAGAAAGCAGGATGTATGTTCTCTACGGAGAGAGGGAGGAAGGAAGGACACCATATATCTTATATATACATTCTTTAAGTATACCTCACCCAGCTGAAACCTTACAATAACAGAGCACATCAATTAAATAAAATATATTTACAAGAGTTATAAGTACTCAATTAGGGTTGCCAAGTCCAATTCAAGAAATATCTGGGGACTTTGGTGGTGGAGCCAGGAGACATTGGGGCGGAGCCAGGAGCAAGGGTGTGACAAACATAATTGAACTTCAAGCGAGTTCTGGCCATCACATTTAAAGGGACCGCACATCTTTTAAATCCCTTCCCTCCATAGGAAATAATGAAGGATAAGGGCACCTTCTTTTGAGGCTCACAAAATTGGAACCCCTGGTCCAATCTTTTAGAAACTTGGGGGGTAATTTGGGGAGAGATACTGGATGCAAATCTGGTGCCTCTACTTCAAAAAACAGCACCCCTCAGAGCCCCAGATACCCAGATCAATTCTCCAGAGTCTATACTCCTATACTCCTGTGTATAGTTTGCTGTAAGTTGTATCCTGCTATGTAATTTTGCATTATTTATTGGGTGCCATTAACATTTATGCTTTCCTTCAATACTGTTTTTCGGACTCCTGGTTGGTTCTACTGTCCAAATTCTATTTCATAGTTTATTGAGCATACCATCCAATTGATTGCATTGAGTACTATTAAATGGCAGGCTATAATTAATGTACATTTAGGAGGGTAGTTGTATTGGTTTGAAGCGGAAGAACAAAGTCTGAGTCCAGTGGCACCTTTAAGACCAAAAAAGGTTTTATTCAAGGTATAAGCTCCCCTCCTGAATTTATCTTCATGGAACGCACCACATGAAGCTATAAGGAATTAAACTTTATCAGCCTTACAAAGAAACTCACACTGTCGCACAGCTACAGCCTGATATTTCTTTTCTTACAAAATGCAAAAACCTGGACTTTTCTGAAGAAGTGTGCTTGTACCCAAAACGTTATACCTTGAATAAAACTTCATTTGTCTTAAAGGTGCCACTGGAGTCACACTTTGTTCTATAATTATGCAACGAAATAAAACAGACATACCCCGAAAACTGCAGATGGGGGAGCACTGGCCCAAATGTGTAGTACAGAGGTGGCCAAACTGTGGCTCAGAGTCACATGTGGCTCTTTCATACATATTGTATGGCTCTCAAAGCCACCCCACCCCACCCCACTGACCAGTCTGAAGAAGGTATTTGTCTCTTTAAATCATTTCTCCAAGCCAAGCCAGCTGGTCGCTTGAAGAATGCATTTAAAGTTAATGCTGCCTTCTTTCTACCTCTCCCTCTCTCCCTCCCTCTCTCCTCCTCCATTTATTTGCCTTCCTCCCAGTCTTGTGGCTTTCAAACATCTGATGTTCATGTCTTGCAGCTCTCAAACATCCGACGTTTATTAAGAACATAAGAACATAAGAAAAGCCATGTTGGATCAGGCCAATGGCCCATCCAGTCCAACACTCTGTGTCACACAGTGGCAAAAAAATTTATATATACACACACACGGTGGCTAATAGCCACTGATGGACCTCTGCTCCATATTTTTATCTATTCTATGTGGGCTCTTACAGTGAGCAAGTTTGGCCACTCCCAGTGCAGTACTTTGAATGATTTCTCTCATGTGATCATCCCTGGGACACCATGGTGGTTGTTTATTTGATCAAATGTGTATCCTGCTCCTTCCCCTCCTCCCCCCCCCCCCGAAATGGGACTCGAGATGATTTCCAACATGTAAGAGACACTCGATAGAACGGTACAGACAGAAGATCCAATAAATTGAAAAGAAAATTAAAACAATGAGCAATCTATTCCAGATAATATATTTCCACCCTGCAGGAGGGCTGGACCCCCACCCCTCCACTCTTTTCCAAACCTCGCAAGCAAGCCCTGTGGACACTCCACCCCCACTCGCCAAGGCAACACAAAGGGAAACTCCGACAGAGAAGAACATCTCCTTTGCTAGGATTTAAACACCCCTTCTTCCCCCCGCACGTACTGAGAGCCGGATTTCTCCCTTCTGAGACTGCAAGGACTTACTGGGGAGGGGACCTTCCTGGGCTCCGGCTGCAGGGCTCTTCCCACTTTGGCCTGTCTCAAGCCGCCACACCGCCCCTCCCCCCCGGCCTCTCTAGCAAACAGCTCGGCTCTTTTAACCCTTCCGCGGCTGCAGAGCCCAGCAAGAAAAGCCCCTGCCTTCCCTGTAAAGACGGCCTCTGCTGGACTGGGCTTCGTTCAGCCTGGCTGCGGTAAGCGAAAGCCCTCTAGTGCGGCTCAGTAGGGCTGCTCGTGAGTCACAGCCATTTCAGAAAAGGGGGGGCTGAAGCTGGTTCCCAGTTTTTTCCTCCTCCGCCCAATAATAAGGACTGGGAAACTCAATGTGGCAGAGTGGCACCAAAATTGGTGCCATTTCCCCCACCCCACCCCACCCCTGCTTCCAGATTTTTAGACAGCAGGGGAGGAGGCTGCAAATTTGGGGGTCCCCTGCCAGGGCAGGGGAGTTGGGAAGCCTATACTCAATTGAAGATTTTATTAAACCCAAAAATGGTACCGTGCAGAAAAGTCACAACACTTTTAACAACTAGTGTTGCTCCTTTTGCAGGTCAGCCATGTAGGCCCAGATTTATGTCACACTTTAAAAATCTCAGATAAAGTCGGAAACAAGACATTCATCATTTTCTGTGGCTACTCTATCCCCAGGGTGCTTTGCCTCTGGCCACTGATGGTGCAGCAGCCCCTGGAGTTCTGCTTATTTAAGCAGGTGGAAGACTAAGACCAGAAGAGATGGGAGAACTACTTATTAGTTTAATACATAAATGAAAATGTTTGTTTTGCAGCCTGGTAATTCTAAAAGCCGCTATTCTTAAAAGTTTGCAGTAATAGATCCCTAAAGTACTTTTAAGTTTTAGGGTTAGGGTTCTGGGCAGGAAAAGTTCCCTCTGTTTTAATGCTACTGGGTTGCTTTGGACCAGTTTTTCTGCTTAATCTCTGCTGATTTCCCTCTTCACAGTAGCCACTGTTTTACACGGCTTTAGATCACTTGGGTCTCACAAATGGAGAAACAAGCTCTCTGTTAAGAAAATACAACTGTTTGAAACATAATTTCAGAATACTTGTTATTGTTATTCTTGTTTATGTATGTTTAATTTTATGGGAGCAACTGTTTTAAATCATACACTGTATATGCGGAGACTAGATGATTTGTTAATGAATTGAGTGTTTCTAACAAGAATTTAAAAGGTTTTATCTGGAAATTATTTGTAACTAGTATTGTAAGCCAACTTGAACCACTAGGAAAAGCAATTTTAAATGTTTTAATAAATGAGTGAATGAAAAAAAAATCACTTTTCAAATAGTCTAGCATGAAAGTGCAAAAAAAAAAAAAACAGATTCAAAAAAAGTATTTCCAGCATTGATCATCACATGTGCAAAGGGGGATAGATATAAAATAACATGAATGACCTGGGGGATATGTGCCTTTTCTCAGGTAAATGAGATTATTTGATGCTTATACCCAGCACAAGCAACTTCAAGCTTCAATGGCCTAGTGGGCCTAGTGTATGCTTGCAGGCACAAAGCTGCCTAGCACAGTGCTATACTTGAACTCCACCAAGGAACATCATTGTGATACAATCAGCAGCTCACCTCTTGTGTAACTGAGGGAGTTGGAACAAAGTATGATTGCTATGAAGTTCCTAGGGCCACCATTGTCATGACACAACAGAAATGAATGACGTAAAGTAGAGCACAGTATGAAGAAACAGAAGGTCTGCCTGTGTGTTGTCCAATAACCTAAGTGAAGACCTCTTGGTATATAAGAAGGCAAGGGAAGGCAGTGGTTCTCATAAGTAGCAGAAAGTAATAGTCATGGACTGTAGGAGGTGTTGGGCAAATTAGATTCACAGTGAGAATATTTTAAATGGAACACAGGGGGAATAGTTAAAGAACTGAGCATGTAAACATATGAGGTGGGATCCAAGGGCTTTCACACATGCTTCAGGACTTAGTTTTTTGTCTGACTTTCAAGTCCTTGCAATGTATCTGAGATTGCCTGGAATATTCTCCACACCAAAGCAATGGCTTTTCTGTAGATGAAAATTAGCAGAGCCAGTGCAAAGGAGTCAGTCAAGTAGGCCACTGCCTGTGGTGCCATCTCGTGGCAGGGGCAGGTTACTGCAGGCCAGAAGAAGGAAGCACAGGCTTAGCAGCAGTTCCAGTCCCCGGGGGCACTCTGCAGGAGGACAAATGTGCATGCATGCTCGGCCGGGCCTTCGGGCTCTGCACTGGCTCCCAATAACATACCGAGTCCGGTACAAGGTGCTGGTCATTACCTTTAAAGCCCTATATGGCCTGGGACCTGCCTACCTGTAGGACCGTCTCTCCCCACATGTTCCCCAGAGAGTACTGAGGTGTGGGACTCAAAACCTTCTCACCATCCCCGGGCCTAAGGAAGTCCGTCTTAAGACAACTAGAGACAGGGCCTTTTCCACAATGGCCCCTACATGGTGGAACCAGCTGCCGGAAGAGGTGAGGGCCCTGCGGGACCTTGCTCAGTTCCGCAGGGCCTGTAAGACAACCCTCTTCCGGCTAGCCTATGCCTGACTGGGAAATAAATGTAGCTTATTAGACTTCTGTGAATTATACTGTATAGATGTGATGTTAAGATTTTAAGGCTTAGGTTTTTAAATGCTTTAATTTTAAATGTTTATATATGTAATAATATTTTAAACTCTGTTTTATTGTTTGCTGTGAGCCGCCCTGAGCCATTTTACGGGAAGGGCGGGATATAAATCATGGAATAAATCAGGACTCTGCCAGTGCCCCACAGCTTGCACCAGCCAGCCTTCTCTCTCTCACCCACCCCAGCCCTGGCATAGGAGGCAGAGCCAGCCAGGGCAGCAGTGGTGGTGGATAGGGATGTGCAAAAAAAAAAAAATTCGGAAATACACGGATTCGGAAGTACAGGGGGAAAAAAAATTCGGATTCCCCCTGTGCTTCTGAATGCCGTATTCGGAATAGCCGCATATACGGTAATGCGCGGCTATTTCCGAATATACGGCCCTATTATACCCTATGGGCCATTGAAATCAATGGCAAATAGGGTATATTTGAAGCCGCCTGGAGGGGGGGGGGTTTGAGGGAGAGCCTCCAAATTTGCAGGGGACCTGCAGGGGACTCTCCCCTCCAAACCCCCCAAGTCCCAAAAAGATTGGGCCAGGGGGTCCCATTCCAGGGGCACCCAAAGAGGGTGCCCCTATTCCATCATTATACCCTATGGGCCATTGAAATCAATGGCAAATAGGGTATAATTGAAGCCGCCTGGAGGGGAGGGGGTTTGAGGGAGAGCCCCCAAATTTGCAGGGGACCTGCAGGGGACTCTCCCCTACAACCCCCCCCCAAGTCCCAAAAAGATTGGGCCAGGGGGTCCCTGTCTTTGGGCTCCCCAAAAGGCCCATTGCCAACAATGATGGGGAAAGCCCAATTAGCCACTTCCTCCACTACAATTGCTGTGGGGAAAGTGGCTCTGGCCAGAGGGGGGTTTGAGGGAGAGGCCCCAAAACTGCAGGGCAGCTTCAGGGGACTCCCCAGCGTGCAACCCCCCTGGCCCCAAAAGACAGCACCCATCTGTGGGCACCCCAAAAGGAACACTGCTCCCAATGGTGAGAAAAAACCAATTAGAGCCACTTCCTCACTGCAATTGTCGTGGGAAAAGTGGCTCTGGGGAGCAGGAGGTTTTGAGGAGAGCCCCCCAAACTGCTGTGCAGCTTCAGGGGACTGTCCCACACAAAACCCACAAGGCCCAAAAAAAATTGGACCAGGGGGTCCAATTCCTGGGGCACCCAAAGCCAAACCTAACTCACACCAGAGAATCTCTATAGGCCCCAAATGCACTACATCCCTCTATCTAATCGATGAACCCTGCAGGCCTGGCAGGCACCAATAAAAACCCAGTTGCCAACGTCGTGGCAGTACAAAACACAATCTGCTCAAGGTCTGCTCTGCAGACCTGGCTGCAGCAAACCCAGATGCCAGCTCTCCAGCCCTGCCCCAAACAACACGGGGAGAGCTGGCAAACCACAAAAAGCCTGCTGCCTCTGGGTCTCTCACCCAGGTGCCAGCTTCCCTGCCCCAAACAACACCATCTACAGGTGCCAGCTCTCCAGCCCTGCCCCAAACAACACGGGGAGAGCTGGCAAACCACAAAAAGCCTGCTGCTTCTGGGTCTCTCACCCAGGTGCCAGCTTCCCTGCCCCAAACAACACCATCTAAAGGTGCCAGCTCTCCAGCCCTGCCCCAAACAACACGGGGAGAGCTGGCAAACCACAAAAAGCCTGCTGCCTCTGGGTCTCTCACCCAGGTGCCAGCTTCCCTGCCCCAAACAACACCATCTACAGGTGCCAGCTCTCCAGCCCTGCCCCAAACAACACGGGGAGAGCTGGCAAACCACAAAAAGCCTGCTGCTTCTGGGTCTCTCACCCAGGTGCCAGCTTCCCTGCCCCAAACAACACAACTCTAGTCTCTCAAACAAGAGAAGTGGTGGACCACCACACCTAGCTCAACATCATTCTGCAACACAAAGCAAGAAGCATTTTGACTTACCTTGAGTGATGGATGGTTGGCTGGTCCCGGCCCTTTCGCATTACCCAGGGTGCACCACGAGGAGGCGAGCCAGAATTGCACCCCAAATGAGGAAGATCACTGGGAGGGCCTCAGATTATGTGAGAGGAAGGCAACCATTCCTTCTCTCTCAGCTCAGCAGTAACACACCAGCATCACTGTCCCATTAGAGGGACCTCAGCATTGGTATGGCTGCTGGCTGGCTGTCATCATCACTGGCACCTCCCTCTTTCTTCCTCCTGTCCCTGAAAAAAAACTGGGTGGGTTATGCCTATGGGTGCTGTCGGTTACAGTTGGGGGCTGCAATGGCCCTTTCAGTATTATTAGGCATGTGTGGGTGGAGGACTGGAGAAATTTGGATCGCTTTGCAGTTTTTAAACCAGCATTCACTTTTGGTTTGGGGAGGGATGAGGGGGGGGATGCACTGCCAATCAATTTGTGAGTGAGTTTTTGGGCTGTCTTTGGACTCTAGTCAGTTTTTATTGGAGGAGCGTTTTACAACCATCTTCCAAGCGCGGGCCAAGAGAGGATGCAGGCACAAGTAGGTGCTCACTTCATTCAATCTCAAAGTCCATGTCTGGGGAGCCGAACAGAGGCAAGTTGACCTTCAGGAAGATCAACTTCTGAACTGTCCAGGGTTGCAGGCGATTGCGATGTGGGCAGACAATGTCGCCCATATGTGAAAAGACGCGCTCGCTCTTCACGCTCGTCGGTGGGCAGGAGAGGAACGCCTTGGCCACGGCGGAGAGGGCCGGCCAGACCCCCTCCTTCGTGACCCAGTAGTCCAAAGGAGACGCTTCCTGCGGCTCGAGGGGCTCAAAAAGATAGTCCCTCACCATCGCAGCACCCGTCTCCGCTCTCGGTGCCCTACCGCTCCTAGAGGGGCCAACGACCCGCCCGATGAATGTCACCTCAGCACTCCTCGTGGCGTGAGTCTGGTGGGAAACACTGCCTAGCTGGGGAGGCTGGGGATGAACAACAGCAGCGGAAGTCGCACTCGCATATGAGCTGCTTCCACCCCCCTCCTCCTCAACTATCGACACTGGGCCCCCCATGACTCTGGAACGCTCGACCTTCTGGGAGAGCTCGTCTCGCCAGCGATCGAGCTCGTTGGCCCGCTCGGCGATTGTGCCCTTAAGGCGCGGGTCTAACATGGCCGCCATCATGTAGACCTTATCCTGGGTGAAAGGCTGAAAGCGGGCCTCTAGCCCAACCTGCAGCCTAACAACCAGGGCGCGCACCGCTGGAAGAACGTCTGCACGGCCTTGAGCTGGCACTAGAAACGAGGCCAGGTCCTCATGGGCCATCTGGACCATGGGGACGACCAGTGCGATGCTCGCCGTGTCAGACGAGAGCATTTCTGTGTAGGTCTTGAAGGGCCCAAGAACCTCCACAGTCTGAGAAATGACCACCCAATCCTCTTGGGTGAGACGGTTCTCATCCCGAAAGACCCTCGTCTCAGAGACAAAGGCATCCAGGGCTGCTCTCTGCTCCACCATGCGCTCCAGCATGGCGCAGGTGGAGTTCCAGCGTGTGCTGACGTCACCAAACAGGCGGTGCCATGGCACGCCTGTCTGTGTCTGTTTCTCACGCAGCCGATACGAGTCCGTATTGCTGCGTGAGAAGTGACCCGTGATGTACCGACATTTCTGGAGCAGAAGTTGGTACTCATGGGTCGCGGCCTGATACACACGATCATTGTTTTTCGTCTGCCCCAATGCGTCCTTGACCACGAGGTGGAGAAGGTGGGCCACGCAAGGAAGGCGTTTTAGGCCCGCACGCTGGGTGGCCGCCTTGATGTTTGAGCCACCATCAGTCACCACGAAGCCCCTGGCGACGTCCCCCCCGCTGCCTACCCAGGCCTCTACGTGCTGTGAGAGGATGGCTCTGAGAGTGTCCGCCGTGTGCGGCGCGTCGACTGCTTCGGCGTGCAGCAAGGCACAGCGATAGCCGGCCCGGCGGCCCTGACCCTGCCTGTCACTACTGCCACCCCCACCCCGCACCTCACTGGGTTGCCACCAATGCGCAGTCAGGGAGAGATACCCCTCGAACGCATGTTTGGAGGTCCAGATATCTGAGGTGAAATGAACAGTCCCCCCGGCAGCACGGGACAAATGCTCCTTCACCACAGATCTGGTCGCCCTGAAAAGAGCTGGCACAATGGTCCTGCTAAGGGTGGTTCTAGCAGGAATTTTGTACCAGGGCGCCAGGTACTCCAGCAACCCCCGCACCCCAGGATTCTCGACAACTGAAAACGGAAGCCCATGGGCGACCGACCTGGCAAGGTGCCAGGCGATCACCTTCTTGCCGTGCCTGATTCCCCCTCTTGGCACAGAGGTGCCCCTACCAAACATCTCAGGCAGAGATGCCTGGCGTCCCTTTTCTCCCACGGAATGCTCCTGGAGAGCGGGGGTAGTCGCGATGGGACGGACCCCCTGGCTGGGTGGTGTTGTTGTCCGCTGGGACAACACAGCACCAGCCTGCTTCTCCCCCTTAAGAAGCACCCCTGGGTGGTGCTTCCGCAGGTGATTCCGCATCCCCCCCGGAGTCAGGTGGGCAAGGTCCCGCCCACGACTGATCCGGGCCCTACACAGCTTGCACTGCGCATAACGTGGATCCTCCATAAGTTGGAAATGCTTCCATACTTCGGAGGTGAACGGATGCCCAAACTGACTGGCAGGTTGGGTGTCCGGAGCCACCTCCTTTGAGATGCTCGGGGGAGACACATTGTGCCTCGGGGTGGCAGGAGGGGCTGGCCGCCGGGGGGAAGTGGGCGGAGATGGAGGCACCTCGTCTGTCTCCATCTCTTCCCCCTCCACCCCATGCGGCCTCCCCTCCTGGCCATCCCCTGAAGGTCTGCTGGTGCCCGAAGGAACCGAGGAAGGGGGCTGGTCCTCCTCAACCAGCTTCTCCTCCAGCTCCTGCACGACACTCTGTACCCTCCTTGGGGTGATCTTTTTGGACAGAAAACTGTCCCCAAAGCTCATCTCCAAGGAGGGCTGCTCTTGCTGCCCCTCCTCCGGCTGCTGAGGCCGAGCGACATCAGCTGGAGGAGAGACTGCCTGAACAGCAGACCCCTGCGCAGTGCCAGCACCTGATGGCACCTTTGCTCGGGGCGCCCCAGCAGCAGCCTCGATGAAGGGCCCAAGGCGGGCCTTCTTCTTCATCACACTCCGGCCAGAGGTCGGAGTGCTGGAAGGCGGCTGTGGAGTGGCCCTACGCACAGGTGGGGGGGAGACCTGGGTCCTCCCCCTCCCCTCCACCCCTCTAGTCTTCTCCTTGGCCTTGCCCCCAGGGCCCCTCTTCTGCTGCCTGTCACTCATGTCACCCTTGGCCAGTCTCACAGAACCTGAACTGAGAGTGGGGTTTTTTACAAACCTAACTCACTGCACTGTACCCTGAACCAACAGGTGCCCTGACTTCTTTTTAAAAACCCTCCCACCAAAGCTTGTTTATTTGTTTTTTGGTCCCTAACCTGTCCTTCTTTGGGTTGGGGTAGTACTAGTAGTCTGGTAAAGTTTAGGAGACTAGGTGATCCTGCCTCTACCTGGCTGCAGTTTTTAAAAGGCTACCTCGAGATGAAGGCAATCCTTGTTATATCCTCCTAGTTAAACTTCTCCTAACTAGATCCTGGTACACCTGATTTCCTTGCAAACTAGAAATCAGGTGTCCCCTATAACGTGAGAGAAGCTGTGGTTTACCCTGTGGAAATCTAAGGATGCACCAGCTTTCAGTGGCTGAAAGCCAGATGCACCACTGCTGCAACCCTAGTCTCTTTAAAAGGGAGCCTGATGTGGCCTAGTAGTCACGCTGCCTTTTATGAGAAACCTAGAAACTTTTTAAAGCACCCCTATCTGGCCTACTTGAATTGTGAAAGGAGATAAAGCCCTAAACTGGATTAATTTTTTTTTTTAATTTCAAAAAAACACAATCCCTAAAAACACCCTTATTAGTGGGGCAGCCTATTTAGTGGCCCCAGCCAAACCCAGAGCACACTCAGATTCCAAAAATCACTCTATAACAACAAGAAAGTGACCCAGCCCACACACACCCTCGCCAACCCCCACACCAACCAGAGGTAATTTTAAAAAACCAAAACAAATCCAGAGAATCACAAGATGCCAAGCAAACCAACTCAAGATTTTAAAAAGTGGCCTTTCACCAATAATAACACTCAGGTCAAATCAGTCAACAACAACACCCCCACCCCTAAAACCAGAACCAGAAAAGAGGGACAAAACAATGAAAATTAGGCCAAACAGCACCCCCCCAATAACCTGAAGATAAAAGTAACACAGCAGCAACACAACACAAACAATGAAACAGTAAATCAAATCAACTTTTAATAATACAGGAACTCCCCCCCCCAAAAACCCCCTTCACCCTAGCCCCAAGAAATCCAAGACACCAAAAGTAGGAGAAGTAAAAGGACACTGCACTTTAAAAAGTCCTCTCACTAAATTAAGATATGGGCAAATTAGCAAAACCACCCCCCCCAGCCCCCCCCCCAGCTGCAGAACCTAACCTCAACCCCAAATAGGCTACCCTACCCACCCAGCACTCACCCACCCAAATCTGAACAAGTAAAGGGACTCTAGTCCTTTTACCAACAAAAACTAAAACAAGAACCCCAAAACTGTCTTACCTTGTCTTCTCTGAGTCCAGGGAGCTTGGTAAGGCAGTGAGAGAGCAGCAGGCAGGAGCTTTAAGCCAAGGAAGGGCCAGCCACCACCAGCAGCACAATCTCTCTCACACCAACCCACACCACATACACCAACACAGCAATGAGGAGTCCAGCAGGAAGACTCCTTAAAAAGGTTCTCTGGCCCTACAGAGAGCAATTTCAAAAAATAGCACTGCTCTCTCAGATTGGCCAGATAACATTGCTTACTTGGGTACCCAAGTAAGCAAAAGATCAAAATAACAATGTAGCTGATGGCTGGGCCATCAGCTACAATGTAGCTGATGGCCCAGCCATCAGCTACACAGCACACAACAACAGCTGCTGGGGCTCCTCTTCCCCCTCCCCCCCCTCCCTGTTCCCAGGGAGGCTATAGGAGAGGCGGGAAGCTAAGCAAGCAGCTCCATTGAGGCTGCAAAAGCCACTTCCCGCCTTTTCTATTGAAGTACAGTACAAGCTGCCTTTTGACAGCCGTACCGTATTCTTCCGAATAGAGGTTCGGAAGAATACGGCGGCCGCGTTCGGGAGCCGCATAATGGGCGGCAATGGCTTTCGGCTGCAGGCAATGCCGAATACAGCCGAATCAGCGTTGATTCGGCTGTATTTTTGGCACGGCCGAGCCGAATGCACATCCCTAGTGGTGGATGCCTGGAGAGCCACTCAGCAGAGCAGAAGGTGAAGGGGGGGGAAGCGGAGGCAAGGCAGCAGTGGCTGCTTCCTGGGGGTGTAGAGTTGCTGCTAAGCCCCAGCTGACTGGCTTCTGTGGGGAGCTGTGCAGGTCATCTAGCTAGGAAGCCCTCCCATGTTCTGAGAGTCAAGCCGCCAAATCAAAACCTGGCCCTGCCTGGGCTTGTTGGGCTGCACTCCAGCTCCTTTGTCAACACTGTTCCTAGGACAGAGAAAACAGAGTGAGGTCATTGCAAGCTTTGTTTACATTCCAGCTGAGGGAGATTTTTGCCTTCGAAGGGCACAGACAGCTAAACACAACCTGGGCACTGTAAAATGCAGGTGCTAACAGACCTGGGTCGATGGCCTCATGCCAGCCTATGGCCACTTACTCCCAAATTGATGCAGTTAAGGCACCCCTCCCCCACAACCCAGATTTTAAGACATTGTCTCCCCAGCTTTACAAAAGGGCATGTTATAAAATGTATTCTGTTGTAAAGCTCTGTCTTCAACGGGAGGATTAAGGAGGAAAAAACAAACTTCAACACACCCCACACACATACATCCCACTGCAAAAGCAGAGCCAGGAGGCTTGCAAAGAAGGGGGAGCTGTCAGCAGAGGAGGAGGGTCATGGACTGGAGTTGGGGGGTCTTGCCTAGGGCACCAATAAGCCTGGCACCAGCTCTGCAAATTAGCTGCTGTTGAAACAGAGGCCTCAGCAGTTCCACTGCCCATACAGAAATTCCCTAAGGCAGTCTTTTGGATTCCAGCCACAGATATTTTAAGATTCATTTTCATTCATACAAATGATTCCACTGTCCGTCACAGCAGGCAGAATTAATTTCAATTTTACAAAGTCAACATTGACCCTTGGTCTACAAGCAATGGTAATTTTTCCCTTTAGATTTAACACTGTTGAGTAGATTTATGCAACCTCAAAATCTGTATTATTTCTTCCATTAAAAGTGGACTCTTCTGTCTTCTCATATGAGATCATTAACACTTGTAATAAATTCTAAATTATTTCAATTTCCCCCTCTTTAATGGCACAGTAGAAATCTCAATGCTGCTACATTAGTTGTTTCTAAGGCAGTATAATTTATTCATTCACTGACTCTCGAAGTTTTTTTTTAAAAAAAGGTACAGGAGTCAAATGCCATGATCCCAAGATGCACATGGAGCAGAATCATGCATAACAGCATCTTTTTTCATTTTCTTCTGAGCTGCTGTCCCAAAGTTACCTGACACTTTCCACAGTACAACAACCATTTTGGAAGCTGCTGAAAAGTTTTGATTCAGATCCCTGTGTATGTGGCATGCAGATTAATTTCAAAGAATATCCTGTATCCATAAAATATTAATTGATTTCAGTGGAGGATATTGAACAAGAAAGAAAAATGCATGGACTCTGAACAATTTTAATGTTTCTTATCTAAATAAAATTAGGTCTGCTTCTGGAATTTCTCTTCCCTGCTATTATGATCTGAAAATCCTAACTGAAGTTTGCTTCTCCCTTATGAGAATCAAATCCATAATTATTTATTTTCTTACCAGTTTTTCTTCCCACACACCAAATTTTTTCCCCACAAAAGGTATGCATTCTTAAGAATGCCTCCAGAAATGCCTGGCTTTTTTTTTTTAACTTTGGTACTTTTTTAAAGTTTAGTTTAGTAATTTTTGTTCATGAGGGAAATTCTCCCCCCCCCCTTGTTGGATCACATGTTGTCACTTCCCCCCAAAGTCACTCACCCACTTTTCTAAAGGTCATGGGCGTAAGAGGTATATCCTATCCCTGAGTCATATCTCAGTTCTCCTTACTCTTGGTGATGATTTGATTGTAGGACTCAGGATATGTTACTATCTTAGAAATTACACTTTATTTAACAAAAAACTCAAGTCAGTTTCAGCAGTCATAACAGTTTTCTTAAGACCAAATAAGAAGTTAACCAACTTTAGAAGAAGTACTAGCAGCAGTTATCAGAATTATAATGCAATCCTAATCAGAGTTACAACATATAAACCCATAGATTTAGAAAGAAGTACTCTGCTTAGGACTGCTCTGTGAGCCTTCTAGATTGCATCCATACCCAATGGATACTGTGCAATTTTTGCACAACAGCATTCTTATATGGTTGCATATTCCTTTGGGTACAAGACAATGTAGTTGTGAATGAATGCTCTAATGTACTGCTAGCCCAATAGCCAGCAGTGTTTAGATGCAGCTCTAGTCTGACAGACAGCCACCACACAGGTGCAAAGACAGCACATAAAGCCTAAAATATAAATCAATGTTTTAATATTTTAGATTTATTTATAAGCAGAATAATCATTTCAGGGCAAGGGGCTCACCTCAGAAGTAAAAATTACTACAATTTGGTGAACTTAATTTGATTAGCAGCATCACTATTTTATAGTTTTTCATTCTGATCTATACAGTCGTACTAGTTTCTGGCTTTCCAATATATTAAGCTGCCACACTTGACAATGGCCACCCCTACCTTAGAGTATTGGACTAGAATCTGGCAGAGCCAGGTTAAAATCCCCCACCCCACCTTGGGCGAAACACTCTGTCAGAGCCAAACTACATGTCTAACCCATGGCCACCGATGCCATTTTATGGGGAAACATAGCTGTTTAGCTTCACTGTGGTAGCACCAGGCAATTCTTCCCTCTCCTCCCCCCCCCCCCCGGGGCCTTTCAGTTGCCAAAACAGACATGGGGAGCTGTTTCAGTACTTGAAAAGGCATGGGGATGGAGAGGAACATCACCACAACATGGGTTTGATCTAGAGTTGCCAATCCCCAGGTGGGGGCAGGGGATCCCCCGGTTTGGAGGCCCTCCCCCTGCTTCAGGGTCATCAGAAAGCGGGGGGGGGGAGGGAAATGTCTACTGGGAACTCTGTTATTTCCTATGGAGATTTATTCCCATAGAAAATCATGGAGAATTAATCCATGGGTATTTGGGGCTCTGGGGGGCTGTTTTTCAGGGTAGAGGCACCAAATTTTCAGTATTGCATCTAGTGCCTCTCCCCAAAGTATCCCCCAAGTTTCAAAAAGATTGGACCAGGGGATCCAATTCTATGAGCCTCAAAAGAAGGTGCCCCTATCCATTATTTCCTATGGAAGGAAGGAATTGAAAAGGTGTGCCGTCCCTTTAAATGTGATGGCCAGAACTCCCTTTGGAGTTCAATTATGCTTGTCACAGCCTTGACTTGGCTCCACCCCTAATGTCTCCTGGCTCCACCCCCAAAGTCCCCAGATATTTCTTGAATTAGACTTGGCAACCCTAGTTTGATCACCCAATTTTTAAACCAATAAATTTTCCTCTAAATTGGTATTGGTGACTATGGGTATACCCATGGCCACTGTAACATGTAGTTAGGCCCTCACATGGCAATAAAGTGAGGGGAGAATGCTGTTGTAAGCAGCTTTGGGTATCCACTGGGTATGGATATATATATCTAAATAAGTAAACATATAAGTAAGTAAATAGATGTTGTATACTCCTCATTTAGTGAAATTAGTCACACACAGAGAAAAATATGTAACAAGATATATGTTTTTTGGCTGAGTGGGGCAGGCTGGCACTGAGGATCAGGACTTGGGAGAGTTCCATAAAAAAGTGCCAGTACTTAGTATCAGTCTCAGCCTAACGTACCTCACGGTGTTGTGTCAGAGATAAACTGAGGAAGGGAAGGTCATGTATACCACTGTGATGTCCTTGGAACAAGGTCAAATTAAAATTGTGACAAATAAATAATTCATTTTATTTTTTTCTACACATTTTCCAGAAGACTCACTATTTAATGGAAATCATATCAGCTTATCCCACAGAAGCTCTCTTTTTCATACTTGATAGCTAAATGTTGTAGGCTAACTGTGGGGGCTGAATAGGGCAGTGCTTTTGATTGGAGATCCCTGGTCCTAAGGATGCCTGACTGGCTTCAATAAGGTCCAGGGCCTTTTCAGTCTGGGCCCCCACCTGGAATGAGCTCCTGCTGGAGATCTGGGCCCTGCGGGACTTATCCAAGCTTTGCAGGGCCTGTAAGACGGAATTCTTCTGCCAGGCTTTTAATTGATCCAGCAGGTGTCTCCTGAAGTAATCGTTTTCCCCAGCACTTTATCAGCACCTTACCATCTAGGTGCTTAAGTTGTTAGATATTATTTTGCTAATTCTGTGATTCTGTAATTTTACAGATTTTGTAATTATGATATTGTCTAGTTTGGATGTGGTTTGTTTAATGTTTTTGTAAGGTTTTTTTAATGTTGTAAGGCTCCCAGAGCCCACTTGCAGGATAGGGCGGGGTAAAATTAAAAAAAATAAATAAATTAAATTCTGCAAGTTTCCTTTTAAGTTTTCCAAAGGCCGTGATAGTGGCTCAGGAGTCACATGTGCCTCTTTGACATGACACCTGTGGCTCCGCTCAGCAGCTGCCACATGTTGCAGGAAAGTGGGCAAGACCATTGCCTGGTGAGGTGTTGCTGATAGGTGGCTCCAATCTTGAAAACTCTACTGCCAAAGGAACTGGAGGAGAGATGAGCTGCAGGCCCCATGCTAGGTATAGAAGTAAGGGGGCATGCTTATAGTCTAATCTGTATACAATTGTGTGTGCTTAGTAGGGTGGTGCAAGGGGCACACAGTAGTCATATGGCGCTTTTGGTTCTGATGCTAGTGATTGTAGCCCTCTGCAAGCTGTGGACTGAGTACCATTGCTCAAAGAAATTTGGCTCACAACAACAGAATGCTGGTCTAGGTGAAAATGAAACCCTTACCCAAGACCACATGCTGAGTACATGGCCAAGGTGGAATTTGAGCCCCCAAATCCAAGTCACTTCATCCATTTTACAGAAAGCAATGCCCAGGGGCTGAGAGACTTGTCCAGGGTCATTAGGGTTGCTAACAAAGAGCTGGGAAATTTTCAGAAATTTGAAGGCGGATTTTGGAGAGGGTAAAGTTTGGGGAGGGAATAGAGGTCAGCATGGATGTGATCCCATGGAGTCTACCATCCAAAGCTAACAAAAATGGAGTTAGAGCAGGCGGCCCACACACTGAGATTACAAGACGCACCAGAACAAAAGCAGGAAGAACTGACATCTCTAGTTAGTAACGCATTAGCAATAGCATTGGAGACAGACTCCAAAGAAGTAGAACGTGAAATTGATTATGCCCAAAGGGTAAATTTAGCGTACATTAGGAAACATGCGTTATTAAGGGAGGTCCATATTAGATTATTATTAGAAGGCATATTAGAAGGCAATTCAAGGAAAAGGTGTGGAATATAACCGAAATCAACCAATGAAAATAAATAAAAGATATCCATTCACCTAGAGGAAAGGGGATGCATCATATCCACACTAAGACATGTCTCCAAACTCTGCCCTTTCTGGGCACAGGTTCTAAATCTGCAAGAATTTCCCAAGCTGGAGTTGGCAACCCTAATTCTAGCACTTCCTATAGCTCTCTCTACTCCAGGGTGCCAAGAAATCAGGCAGACTCTATACCAAGGGTGGTCAACTGTAGCTCTCCAGATGTTTTTTTGCCTACAACTCCCATCAGCCCCAGCCATTGGCCATGCTGGCTGGGGCTGATGGGAGTTGTAGGCAAAAAACATCTGGAGAGCTACTGTTGGCCACCTCTGGGTGTTTTACTGGAGCCTTCACTATCGATGGAGGCCCAGATAACAGCCACTGCCAAGTCAGCATTCTTCCATCTGAAGCGGGCAAGGCAGTTGGCCCCTTTCCTTGAGCGCCGGGACCTCGCAACAGTGATCCACGCAACGGTCACCTCAAGACTAGACTACTGTAATGCCCTCTACTTGGGGCTACCTCTGTGCCGGACCCGGAGATTGCAGCTAGTGCAGAACGCGGCGGCCAGGCTGTTGTTGGGACTCCCAAAACGGGAACATATACAGCCGGGGCTAAGTGAACTGCACTGGCTGCCGATTATATACCGGGTCCAGTACAAAGTGTTGGTCGTTACCTTTAAAGCCTTATATGGCCGAGGACCTGTCTACCTGAGGGACCGTCTTTCCCCATACGAACCCCAGAGAGCACTGAGGTCAACCGGGAAAAACCTAATGACTGTCCCTGGGCCGAAGGAAATTAAATATCAGAGTACCAGAGCACGGGCCTTTTCGATCGCGGCCCCTACCCTGTGGAACCGACTCCCAGAGGAGGTGCGGGCCCTGCGGAACCTTGAACAGTTCCGCAGGGCCTGCAAGACCACCCTTTTTAAATTAGCATACTCGGACTGCTAGGAAAAACGGTAACCAAGGGTCCGCCAATGCGGTCTAAAGATCTATACCGCATCACAACTGTATTACTGGATTGGTTTTAAGTTAATATTTTAATGTTTTATTGCTTTATATTGTAATTTTAAGGTTTTACTTGTTATTGTATGATTGTAGAATGTTGTTAGCCGCCCTGAGCCTGCCGTGGTGGGGGAGGGCGGGATATAAATGAAATAAATAAATAAATGAAATAAATAAATAAATAAATAAATCTGCTTTATACTAAACCCAGGAGATCTTAGTTTTTGAGACAGCTTTTCCTTGGCTTAGTAGCAGCAGTGTTCCCAGGCAGGGGTGTAGATTTTCCACTTTTTTGGGTATAAACAGAAAGAATAATGCAGGAATACAGAAGCAAAAAAGAAGAAAAGGGGCGGGGGGCAAGATAGAAAAACAATAGACAGAACAAGGCAGCAAATATATCAGTTACATTTCTATCTCAAAGCATAATACCAAATTTTTTCGGCCTGCAAGTCTTTGAATTTTAACCCAATATAACCATTAAGTTCTACAGTCTTATTATTTCATTATATACTTTTTACTATACTATTGCTTATGATATAAATTTAAGCTATTCATCTTCAATACATACAAACGAGAAAAGCAGAAAGAGAAAAAAAGCAATCACAATATAGAACTAACCGGTTAACTTTAGTAATATTAAAAATAAGAACTAATTAATTAATTTGACAATGTTGAGAATAAACATAAACAGAAAAGATGAATATAATTTCTTTATCCTTAATACTAACTTAATTATTTCTAGCAGGAGAAAAATAAGAAAAACAGAAAACACAATACTTTGTCTATTTCATTATAAACAGATTCTCAAATAAAAAACATCAAGAGCAGATCTTTAAATATATAAAGTATCTATATTGTCTACCTTATTATAAATTAACCCAAGTTACTTATTTGTCTGGTTTGAATATTTAAGATTCTTTAAAAACTTTTGGAGATTATAACTCCTATTTTCATATTATTCTAAGAAAAACAAGTTTGACAAGCAGTAACAGCCTCATCTCCCACACTTGTTTATTTTTACCTAGGGAAGAAATCATGCAATCTCTATAACCCACTCTCTATTAAATTGTTCTATTTAGCTTTAAAAATATACAATCTGTCATGGGTGCTGGGGACCCTGTAGAGGAAGTTGAGCCTGCAGCAGAAACTGTGCCCCTGCCACCTGCACCAGTGCCCCTGCCTCCTGCTGGAGAAGATCCCAGCCCCCCTGCCTCGCCCTCTCGGGTGGCGCGTGTGCGTGACCGCCTCCGTCAGGACCTCAGGGATCGGAGGAGGGCGGCACGCTCACAAGCAAGACGCTCCCTGAGCCCTGAGTTTTGAGAGGATTCTGGCCCTTCTAAGAGCAAGGATGCTTGAGTTGCAACAGGATCCTGGCCGCCTCTTTGAGCCAGCAATTAGCCCAAATGGGCAACAGCCAGCAGAGGGCTATATAGCTGTAGGCTTTGGGAGGAGGCTTTGTGGAAGCAACTAGTCATCTACCTGATGTCCTAGCATCCACTTCGGCTTTTGACTTTGGACCTCCTGACCTTGGCTTGACTTCTGGACCCCCTGACTACGGCTTCTGAACCTCTGACCTACGATACCTGGACAACGATTTGGCTTTGGCACCTTGGACACTCTTGCTCACCGGTTACAGACCTTGGACTGCCCCTGGACTTCGCCTGGCCTGGCCCCAGCTCGTGACAGATTGCTTCCACCCACACAAACACCCATTCCACAGGATGGATGCTGAAGCAAGTGGAACCGCAGGACTACTGGCTGCCCTCCAAGCCCAGGTACAGCAGCTGACACAGGCAGTAGTGCACTTGCAGCAACAGCCTGCAGCCAGTGCTCCAGCCAAGTGCCCAGTTCCCCCACCTGACAGATTTGGGGGTGCTGTGGAAGAATTTCCTGCGTTCCTGGCACAGTGTCAGCTGTACTTTGAACTAAGAGCACGGGACTTCCCCAATGACAAGACGAAGGTGTGTTTTATCATTAGTCTGTTAAAGGGGCAGGCGGCCAAGTGGGCCACACCCCTACTGGTTGGGTCCTCTCCCCTACTGACTGATTACCAGGGGTTTGAGGCCCACCTGTCTGCTGCCTTCTCCAACCCAGTCCAAGCAGCCACAGCCAACCGGAAAATCAGGGCCCTGAAACAAGGCCAGTCCTCGGTGGCTCAGTATGCCACCGAATTCAAGCTCCTGGCCCAAGACTTGGCGTGGAATGAGGCTGCTCAGATGGACCAGTTTACCGAGGGGTTGGCAGAGGAAGTCCTGGACGAACTGGCCAGGGTGGAGCGGCCCCCCACGCTCCAGGAACTTATCACCCTCTGCCTCCGCATCGATGGCCGCCTGGAAAGTCGCCGCCAAGCCAAGACCCGAGGGCGCCAGCTCCCTGCGCCATGCCACTTGGCTCCTCTCCCATCCCCAGCTAGTACCAGAGACGAGGGTGAGCCTATGCAGCTTGGAGCTGCTCGATCCCGCCTGACTCCAGAAGAAAAGGCCAGACGCCGCACGCAGAACCTGTGCCTCTACTGCGGCACGGCAGGCCACTATGCCTCTGGCTGCCCTGCTAAACATCGAATACCCAGACCTACATTGCCACCGCCGCCAAAAGGCCAGCCCCAGGCGTAAGTGGACCCTCCAGCCTGGGGCGACTAGCTGGGTCCTCCGAACAACAGGCTGATACCCCGGGCCCGTTCCTGCTACCAGTCAAACTCCATCTGCCCGATGGACGCTGGCTGTTCGTGTATGCCATGCTGGACTCGGGGGCGGCCCACTGTTTCGTAGATGCTGCCTTTGTAAAGCAGCACCAGATCCCAGTGCAGCCAAAAGAGATTCCGACGCTGGTGGAGGCTATTGACGGGCGCCTCCTCCGTTCTGGCCCCGTCACCCAGGAGACCTGTCCCATCACCTTCCACGTCCAGCAGCACCAAGAACAGCTGCAGTTTGATGTCGCCCGCATGCCTCGCTTCCCGCTGATTCTAGGCCTTTCCTGGCTGAAGCTGCACAACCCCATCGTGGACTGGGCTCAGCAAGAACTACGCTTCCAAGACCCATGCCCCCATTTGACTCCTCCCACCACTCTAGCAGCCGGCATCCCGAGTGGTGGTCCTCAGCTCCCTCAGAAGTATGCAGATTTCGCCGATGTCTTTGAAGAGACAGGAGCAGATCAGCTTCCCCCTCACCGACCCTATGACTGTGCCATTGATTTGGTACCTGGGGCACCACTCCCGGTGGGGCGTCTGTACCCAATGTCGGAGCCTGAGTTGGCAGCTTTGCGAGACTACCTGGACAAGAACCTGAAGCGCGGATTCATCCGACCCTCAACTTCTCCCCTGTCTGCTCCAGTCCTCTTCGTGAAGAAGAAAAGCGGGGAGCTCCGGCTGTGCAATGACTACCGGGCCCTGAACAAGATCACCATCCGCGACCGGTACCCTCTACCACTGATCCCTGAACTCTTGGATCGTTTAAAGGGGGCCCAAATCTACACCAAGCTGGACCTCCGCGGAGCGTACAATTTGGTGCGCATACGGCCCGGAGACGAATGGAAGACCGCGTTTGGGACCCGATACGGGCAGTACGAGCACCTGGTGATGCCCTTCGGATTGACCAACGCCCCCGCTGTCTTCCAGAGGTTCATGAATGATGTATTCCGGGACCTGCTCGACCGCTTCGCGATCATATACCTGGATGACATTCTAATTTACTCCCGCAATCCTGCCCAGCATGCCGAGCACGTCCGCCAGGTCCTACAGCGCCTACGAGCCCATGGCCTCTACGCCAAGCTGGAGAAGTGCGACTTTGACCTGCGCTCCGTCGAGTTCCTTGGTCACATTGTGTCACCACAGGGAATCCTCATGGACCCGAAAAAGGTGGAAGCGGTCCTGACCTGGCAGGCCCCTCAGAATCGCAAAGACCTGCAGCGGTTCCTTGGTTTTGCCAACTACTATCGGCAATTCATCCCAGCCTATGCATCTCTGACAACACCCCTGACTCAACTACTCCGCCCCAAAGAACCTTTCCACTGGTCCCCAGAGGCCGATAACGCTTTCTCCACCCTGAAGACCCGCTTCGCCACCGGGCCACTCCTGAGATACCCCGACCCCCAGCTTCCCTTTACGGTGGAAGCTGATGCCTCCAACGTGGCCCTGGGAGCAGTGCTGTCCCAGCGCGAGGAGCCGTCCCAGCCACTCCAGCCCTGCGCCTATTACTCACGCCAGCTCACTGCGGCAGAGAGGAACTACACCATCTGGGAGAGGGAGTTGCTCGCGATCAAGGTGGCTTTTGAGGTTTGGAGACATTACCTTGAAGGGGCTCGCCACCCTGTCCAAGTGCTCACCGACCACCGGAACTTGGAGCATCTCCAGACCACCCGCCGTCTCAACCAGCGCCAGATCCGGTGGTCCCTATTCTTCTCCCGCTTTGACTTCAAGATCACCTACATCCCCCATACCCAGAACCGGAAAGCCGATGCGCTCTCGCGGAAACCGGAATACGCTCCTGCTTCGACTGAGACCGTGCCTGCTGCTCCCATCCTGCCACCCTCAGTGTTTGCAGCCACCTCCACTTCACCAGCACTCGTGGAGGACATTCATGCTAGCCAGGCCAATGATCCCTGGGTCCAGCAACACCTCCAGGCACTCCAAGATGGCTCAACAGGCGAGTTCACGACTCGAGGCGGCCTCTTGCTACACCACGAACGCCTCTATGTGCCGCCCGGGCCCTTGCGGGCAGAAGTACTACGCATGACCCACGACGCGTTACCCGCTGGGCACTTTGGACAACATAAGACCACCCACTTGCTGACACGGGAATTCTGGTGGCCACGAGTTCGCTCCGATGTTGCCCGTTATGTCAGCTCCTGTGACGTCTGCCGACGGGCCAAAGACGTCCCAGCCAAACCCTCGGGGTTGTTACAGCCCTTGCCCACACCCTCAGGACCCTGGGATACCATCTCGATGGACTTCATCACGGAACTTCCACGATCCAAGGGTCAGACGTGCATCTTGGTGGTCGTCGACCTATTTACCAAGATGGCCCACTTCATTCCGTGCCCGAAACTTCCCACAGCTCAGGAGACAGCCCAGCTCTACCTGCAACACATCTTTCGTCTGCACGGACTCCCAGCCCACCTGATCTCAGACCGGGGCCCCCAGTTCTCCTCTCGGTTCTGGCAAGCCCTCCATTCCAGCCTGGGGACTCGAGTGCACCTGTCCTCAGCTTACCACCCACAGACAGATGGTCAGACAGAGCGCACCAATGCCACGCTAGAGCAATATCTCCGCTGTTACACCTGCTACCAGCAGGACGACTGGACCACTCTGTTGCCTCTAGCGGAATTTGCATACAACAACGCAGTCCATTCCTCCACCCAAATGACCCCGTTTGCTGCAACCTACGGGTACCACCCTCGGTTCTTCCCGGCGATCCTGCCACCCACGAATGTCCCCGCCGTTGAGGCCTACCTGCAAGAACTCCGCGCCAGCCAAGACTTGCTCCGAGAGCAGCTACAGCGGGCCAAGGAAGCCTATAAACTAGCTGCGGACCGGAAGAGGCAGGAAGGCCCCCCAATCCAGCCGGGGGATCAGGTGTGGCTCTCAACTCGCTACCTGCGCCGGCCTGGTCGGTCTCACAAGCTGGATGCGCGGTTCATTGGACCCTACCCTGTCTTAGAACAAATAAACCCCGTCGCCTTCAGGCTCCAGTTGCCACCCCACCTCCGCATTCACCCCGTGTTCCATCGCTCCCTCCTTGTTCCAGCTGCACGCCCTGACCCAGCTCGGCCTCCTTCTCCACCGCCACCACCACCAGTGTTGGTGGATGATGAAGAAGAATACGAGGTGCGCCAGATCCTGGACTCCCGGTACCATCGTGGAGGCCTCCAGTACCTTGTGGACTGGGAGGGATACGGCCCAGAAGACCGGTCTTGGGAGCCCGTGGACAATCTTCATGCCCCAGACTTGGTGCAACGGTTCCACAACGACCACCCCGACCTCCCAGGCCCCTCGACGGAGGGGGGCCCTGGGGGGGGGATAGTGTCATGGGTGCTGGGGACCCTGTAGAGGAAGTTGAGCCTGCAGCAGAAACTGTGCCCCTGCCACCTGCACCAGTGCCCCTGCCTCCTGCTGGAGAAGATCCCAGCCCCCCTGCCTCGCCCTCTCGGGTGGCGCGTGTGCGTGACCGCCTCCGTCAGGACCTCAGGGATCGGAGGAGGGCGGCACGCTCACAAGCAAGACGCTCCCTGAGCCCTGAGTTTTGAGAGGATTCTGGCCCTTCTAAGAGCAAGGATGCTTGAGTTGCAACAGGATCCTGGCCGCCTCTTTGAGCCAGCAATTAGCCCAAATGGGCAACAGCCAGCAGAGGGCTATATAGCTGTAGGCTTTGGGAGGAGGCTTTGTGGAAGCAACTAGTCATCTACCTGATGTCCTAGCATCCACTTCGGCTTTTGACTTTGGACCTCCTGACCTTGGCTTGACTTCTGGACCCCCTGACTACGGCTTCTGAACCTCTGACCTACGATACCTGGACAACGATTTGGCTTTGGCACCTTGGACACTCTTGCTCACCGGTTACAGACCTTGGACTGCCCCTGGACTTCGCCTGGCCTGGCCCCAGCTTGTGACACAATCCATAGATAAAAATGACAAACAGAAGAGAAACATCCAGATTCTAAAAACCTCGCTTGCCATTTCAAAACCACAATCCAGTTTCCTTTTATTAGGTCAATGTTGACCAATTACGTAAAAGAGAAACAGTTTATAATCCCTTCTTTTTGAAAGCTTTCCAAGTCTTCTTGATAAAGTCTGCCTCTTCTCCCTTTGGCACATTCATCTGTTTGGCAAAAGTGATGAGGCCAGATGACCAGAATTGTTCACAGCACTCCAAATGAGGCAGCACCATTGATTTATACAGGGGCACTATGCTACTGGCTGATTTGTTTTCAATTCCCTTCCTAATAATTCCCAGCATAGTGTTGGCCTTTTTTATTGCAGTCACACACTGTCTCAACATTTTCAGTGAGTTATCTACCACAACCCCAAGATCTCTCTCTTGGTCAGTCTCCTCCAGTTTACACCCCATCAACTTGTATTTATACTTAAGATTTTTGACCATGATGTGCATTACTTTGCACTTGGCCATGTTGAACCTCATTTGCCATGATGATGCTCACCCAGCCTCGACAGATCCCTTTAGAGTGCCTCACAATCCTCTCTGTTTCTCACCACCCTGAACAATTTAGTGTCATCCGCAAACTTAGCCACTTCACTGCATACTCCAACTCCAAATCATTAATGAACAAGTTGAAAAGCATCAGACCCAGTACTGAGCCCTGCAGCACCCCACTGCTTACCACTGAGAAAATTGCCCATTTATACTCACTCTGTTTCCTATCAATTAGCCAGTTTTTGATCCACAAGAGAACTTATCCTTTTACCCCATGACTCTTGAGCTTACTTAGCCTTTGATGAGGAACTTTATTAAAAGCTTTCTGGAAGTCTGGAAGCTTACTTAGGAGCCTTTGATGAGGAACTTTGTCAAAAGCTTTCTGGAAGTAAACAACATCTATTGGGTCCCCTTTGTCCACATGTTTGTTCACCCCTTCAAAGATCTCTAACAGGTTAGTGAGACAAGATCTTCCCTTACAGAACCAATGCTGAGACTTCCTCAATAATTTTTGTTTATCAATGTGCCTACTAATTCTCTCTTTAATAACAGTCTCCACTAACTTTCCTGGTATTGAAGTCAGACTGACTGGCCTGTAATTTCCTGGATCTCCTCTGGAACCCTTTTTTAAAGATGGGGGTGACATTAGCTACCTTCCAGTCCTGAGGAACGGAGGCAGATTTTAATGAAATATTACATATCTTTGTCAGGAGATCCACAAGTTCACCTTTGAGTTCTTTCCACTCACCATTCTAAATTATAATTTCATTCCTCAAGGTCCCAATTTTGAAATTATTTCCTGAAGGAGGGGTTGATCTTGAAACATTGGACTTATCTGAAAGTTCTGTTGGTTGTTGTTACACTTTGATCTGCAATCTGTGTTTTTCAACTTGGAGTGGACCCTGTAGTTCATAAGCCAATTCTACATTTTGCTTGAATTTTTTTTTTTTTTTTGCTAATTGATTCAAGTGGAAGGAACCTTAGTTTCATGTTACTTGTATAGAAATTGAGTCTTTGTATGATTGTTTGTGAGTCTTTATACAATTTCAGATATAGTATTAAATGTTACAATTTTGTAGCATTTTTGGAGCACAGATATATTTTTTCTTCATTGGATGAGAACTAAGTTTGACTGCAGTGGCACCTTTAAGGCCAGCATTGTTTGATTTCTGTGAAAAGTTGAGAACCAAGCAACTTCAGCAGAGATTATTATGTCTACTGAGATAGGAAGCCGATATCTCTTTTACGTCCTGGGGTTTGCATTGTGTTGACAGTTTTCACTTTGACTGGCCTCTCGGCTTTGTTGTGATAGAAAAAGAATGCTTCACTCTTTGGGAATTTGTCATGCCAGTACCAAGATGTAAGATAAGTATAGGTTCCCAAGATACTTGCTTTTAAAAGAAGAGCAGAGGTGATATTTGCATGCTAGTTGGCATATAAGTCAAGGTTCCCCTTGAGCAGCCTTGATTTTTCATCAGCTTTTTTTGAAACCCAAGTGTCCTAGTTTCCAAGATTTTCTTTCAGTGACTAACAACAAGTAGAGTACCGAGGGATTCCAAACAAGTATTTCTTCTGTGGGGCTGTGGTTCAGTGGGCAGATGCTTTGCATGCAGGAAGTCCATGCCTCATCTCTGCTGCATGGCATTAGTGCATTCAATGCACTGGTTCTGTGCAGCAGTCCTTGCAGAGAGCCACCGCTCCAATATTTGAATGAGAGAGATTCTCTAGCTGGATCGAAGGTACTGTTTGTGTCAATGCCGGTAGCATAGAAGCACTGGTTCTGCTGAGGGACATGGCATTGTCCATTAGGGAGAGGACTCTGCAGCTGCCCTAGAAGTTTGGGGGCTCTCCTTCAAACTCTCTGCTCCCCAGAGACAGTTTTCCCACTGTTATTACAGCTCTAAGGAGCCCCATGGTGCAGAGTGGTAAACTGCAGTGCTGTAGTCCAAGCTCTGCTCAGAACCTGAGTTCAATCCCGGTGGAAGCTGGGTTCAGGTAACCAGCTCAAGGTTGACTCAGCCTTCCATCCTTCTGAGGTCAGTAAAATGAATATCCATCTTGCTGGGGGTAAAGTGTAGATGACTGGGGAAGGCAATGGCAAACCACCCTGTAAAACGTCTGCCATGAAAATGTTGTGATGTGATGTCACCCCAGAGTTGAAAATGACAGGGGACTTCCTTTACCTTTAGAATGGGAACCCTGGTCCAATCTCAAACCCTCTGCTCCCCAGCTGCTATTCATTATATCCTATTTTGCCATTGACTTCAATGGCCCATAGGGTATAATGGAGAGTTGAGGACACTCCTTCTGGATGCCCCTAGAATTGGATCCCTTGTTTAAATCTCTTTGGGACTTGGGGGTTCATAGGGAAGAGGCCCCTGTGATTTTGGGGCCTCTCTCTCAGATTCCCTCCCCTCCAACCACCTTTCATTATACCCTATTTTATCATTGACTTCAATGGTCCATAGGGTATAATAGGGACATATATTCGGGAATAGCCAAATATCTCCCATATATTTGGCTATTGCTGAATATAGTATTTGGGGATATTCAGCTATGCCAAATACCTTGCCCCCAAATATCCCTGAATCAGAATAATACTTTTTTTTTTTTGCACACCCCTGTTCCACAGCAGTCTGCACACCAAGAGAGAATGTGTGAAATGTACTCTGCACACCAAGAGTACAATGTGTGAAACAGGTACAATAACTAGTCCTTTTTATTAAACAAATGTGGGGGAGATTGAGCTCAATGAGGATAATTGGACTAGACTATAACTGCCCTCCTAAACAGAAACCAAAGGGCAGGATGTCCTCTTTTCAAAAGCAAAAAATGGCAAAACTCATCTTTTGTCAACAGATGAACAAAGCAGCAGTCATTAAATTATCTTATTAAAAGTGGACCCCAGGTAAAAGTAAAGGGAATCATTGATAGGAGTAAAATGGAAGTACATTATTGCCTTTTGGAACAATAGGTGTATTCAGTTACAGATACTGAAGTCAAAATTTCAGAAACTTCCCTGCTGCGAACAGTCATCAAAACTGTGTGACTGCGGGGGAAGGGAGAATGGATATTTGACTTTTTTTCTGATCCACCAGTTACATTGTCTTATAGACAAATATTCATCTTATCCTTGTGTGGAAAATATAAAATAGTTATAAAAAATGCATAAGTATCCATAAACTTTGCATGCCTTGCTTCTAAATGTCATCTCGGTGTGTAAATAAAGCATACATTGGGGAAATTTAACTAGTACAGTAAAAATTGATGAGGTTTGCCATAATCATGCACGCTGAATTTCTTTCACATACTCTGAACCACCAGTGGGAGCCCATTTTAGCAAAATAACAACATGAGCCTCTGATCTATTGGCACCTTTGAAGTTATATAGATCAGACACTGGCTAATTCAAAATGAAATTAAAATGCTTCATTTCAATATAACAACTGAATTAAAAACTAATAATGATCCCCAAAAAGGGTTGTTAAACTTTCTGGTACCTTATGGTCCTTTATGAGCTGGGTGCTAAGGGGGAATTGGCATTCAGATAGATTCCTGATTTGAAAGAAGAGAGGTGATTCTGTACCTTAACTGTTGAAAATCTGCTCTGAGGAAGAATTCAAAGAACTGAAAGAGTCTGAGGCCCTTTATGCATGTCCATTTCCCTAGCTTTCACTTTTCATCACAATCAATTTTTTCCCTTTCTTCATTCCTCCCACATATTCCAATCACTTTTTTTTTTTTTTTTTGCTTTCTGTATTGATTCCCCTCCCCCTTTCAGCACTGAGCCTGCTTTCAGTCTGCTGTTTCCCTGGTTTTTTTTCAAACTGCTTTTGTGGCAATTTTTCCCCTGGGTTTGCTTCCAAGCTGAAGGTAATTTAAAAGCATAAACATTTTTTCTGACCCCTCCCTTTGGAGCCCAGTTGTTCCCTCCTTATTGTTCAGTTTTGAACTGGGTGTGTCTTTTGAAATAGGAGATCATGAAAGTAATTGCCTTTGTCTGACTTGTTTGCAAGAAGAGCCAGTTAGCTCAGTTGGCTAGAATGTAGTGCTATTAACTGTAAGGTTGTTGGTTTGAATCCCTTTTCAAGCAAATTCATTTTGGAGGGAAAAATGGTTTTCTTTTAAATTGACTCTGACCACAAACATTTCAAATTCAAGGATGATGCTGTGGAGCCTGATCTGGGGTGGCAGCAGCATGTTTTTGTTTTTTTTTAAAGTCTGCTGCATCTCAACATCTCATTTCTCCCTTTGCCTATAATCTCATTTCTAAATAATGGGGGGGAGGGGCACTCAGGCTATAAAGCACTGACATCTCCATTCCCTCCTCCCTTGTGAACCTCCTCCATCAAGCTGCCATACAGCAGCCTCCTTTTTGCCTCTCTGGCCAAGTGGTCAGTGTAGGGTTGCCAAGTCCAATTCAAGAAATATCTGGGGACTTTGGGGGTGGAGCCAGGAGACTTTGGGGGTGGAGCCAGGAGACATTGGAGCGGAGCCAGGAACAAGAGTGTGACAAGCATAATTGAACTCCAAGGGAGTTCTGGCCACCACATTTAAAGGGACAGCACACCTTTTTAAATGTCTTCCTTCCATAGGAAATAATGAAGGATAAGGGCACCTTCTTTTGGGGCTCATAGAATTGGACCCCCTGGTCCAATCGTTTTGAAATTTGGGGGATACTTTGGGGAGAGGCACTAGATACTATATTGAAAATTTGGTGCCTCTACCTCAAAAAACAGCTCCCCCAGAGCCCCAGAAACCTCCAGATCAATTCCCCATTATACCCTATGAGAAGACGTTTCCCTCTCCACCCCCTCCCCCTCCCCCCCCCCCCCGTTTCTGGCAAATCTGATGCAGGGGACTCTGTACTCACGAGTTGCTGCCAGCTTCTCACAGCAACACAGGCACACCAGCTGGGCACTTTATGGCATGGAATAGGAAGCCGGCAGAACTCACTCACCTCCGGAGGTGCAAAGGCACATGGTCCTTTGGGGGCGTGGCTGGGCTCCCCTCCCTTCACCGGCCAGCTGACTGGTGACGGGAAGCAGCCTGAGAAATCGGAAGAGCTCTGGCTGCTGCGATCGGGGCTGGGTGGGAAGGGCTGCCGTTCTCCCCCTCCCCTCCCCCCGCTTTCCCTTTTATGGCCAGCGGGGGGAGGAGGCTCCAAATCGGGGGTCTCCAGGCCTAGCGGGGGATTTGGGAACCCTAGGTCAGTGTCTCCTGGGGACAAGCATCTTTTAAAACTTTGTGAAAGGAAACTGCTTGAGACACTTCAAGAGCTTGATAAGCATGAGGGATAAAAAGGAAGGGAGCCGGGTACTGGACAGAGGGCACCACCCTCAAGGAAATAAGAGGAGAAATAGTAAACTCTATTAAAAATTGTACTGTTTGGGAAGACATAGGGATATTAAGAACTAGGGATGCGCATTCGGTATAAATTGATTGTTACCCCTGCACACTCCAATTAAGAACTCAATCACTAAGAAAATAACCTTCAATAACTCTCATTTGCCTGTATAAAGAATTACAATTTGTACCACCAAAGTTAACAAGTTAAAATGTACTGGGTTGAAAGCATGAGGACACCCAAGAGATAGTGAGTTCAGCTCTTTATTCAGTGATTCAGCATAATGAGATAGGAACAGAACTGTCTGGCAGGACCAACGGCTTTGCTTGTATGCATGCAAACCTCCTCACCCAAAAACCCATTACCATCATCCCATTACACACCACTATAGGTTAATAGCTGGCCTAACGATCAGAATGGGATATGGAACAACTGATTGGTTTAGAATAAGAAAGGATGTATATTGTCACCCTGCTTATTTAATTTATATGCAGAGTACATCATGCGGAAGGAGGCGAATTTAGGGGCTGGCATGAATACGATCCGCATTCTACAGCATTGAGCCGTAAAGCCCATCTGCCGTTCCTGTGTATCGACTACACTAACAGGTGCAGAGGCCTGGGTGCTCACCTGCAAGGTATAAACCCCTTGCTCCTTCTGCCACCGCCAATGCCAAGCCTTTGCTTAGGCATTAGCGCCCCACCGGGTGGCCTACTGCCACCCGAAGGCATTGCCGAAGATCACTTAAGAAGGCCTAGTTCCCCGCATCCGACAGATGGACTCCATCTGGACAGTAAAGCTCCCCCATATCCACCCTAATTCCAGGGTGGGGAAGGAAGGTGCCCAGACCTCCTTCTAAGGCTCTCCAGCCTCCTGTTCTTCTGGGGAGGCAAAACACGGCCCTGTGGCGCGTAGCCACTTTGCGGCCCGGCCAGGGCAGGGCCGAAATCTGGGACAAACAATAGCATTGTCACTCACTTTAAAATAAATTGAAATCTGTTGCACATTTCAAATTTGATTAAATTGAATATTTGAGTTTTAGGAGCTACTATTTTGGTTCAAAGAGAAGTCCTGGGAGTGCATGCCTGTTTGCATCTTCTGTATAATCAAGCAAACATCTTGCAAGAAAGGCATTGCTCCTGTCTAACATGGAATGGATTTGTGAATATAGTTTGTATGTATGTTCTGGGATGGATCCAGCCAGCTTTTAAAAATTCATTCTCACCCAATTCTTCTCTATGCTGTAGCCTCCATCCCACTTGGCTTTTTAATGTGCAAATCCCATGATTCTTAGCATAGCCTTTTTGGGTTGAAGATTATATCTGCTTCCTTTTTCACCAGCAGAAAATCTGGTTGAACCCAATCCACTGTGTTCATAGGCTACACTACATAGGAGCAGCATGAGTGATCCCACTCCCCTTTTCTTGGTTACACACATGTTGAACATGTACAAAGCTCAAGTCTCCCCTCTATGTAACTATTCTGCCTTCATGAATTGTGTTAGCTATGCTTTCCTCCATTATAGCCATCCGTCCAGAAACATCAACTGGTCTAAAATGCAGCAGTCAAGTTAAAGGGTGCAGATGGGAAATTACTGCACTGCTCTGATTTCTTATCTTCCCATTTGTTTCTGGGAACAATTGGGAAGGTTGGTTTTAACCTTTAGAGTCCTAAATGGCTTAAAGCCAGGGTACTCCACCCATACAGCACAGCCCCCACCAGCTATATCTTCCTGACCAACCTTGCTCTCTGTGTCTCAGCCTTCAGGAGTGAGGCTGGCAGCAGTTAGAGACAAGGCCTTTTCAATGGTTGCATGCCATCTGTGCCTTTCCCCTTGAGGCTTGCTTGGTGCCTGCAGGAGCCAGCGCAAAACATATATATTTACCCAGGTTTTAAATAGGAGTTCATTTTAACATCATTTTTAGTGTCCTCTCTCTAGCCTGAAAAACTGGTAAGTTCATTTTAAGCTGCTCAATGATTTTATGCCTTGCCTGGGTTTTTAATGTTGGTAACAATTAACACATCTTTGAGGTGTTATATGCTTGTTATGTTTTGTTTTGTAAGCTGCCTCAGGTTGGTTTCCTGGAGAAATGTCACAAAAGCTTTCTAAATACATTTGCTGAAAACGCTCAGCAATAAGCAGACCTGCAATAAGCATAGTCTGAATAGGCAGAATGATTCGTTTTGCCATTTGTCTGTAACTTTTGGACAAGCCAGCCCATTTTAAATACCAGAGATCAGAGGAGGAAGAATTTCTTTGCAGACATTCTATATATATCAATAAGTGCTTGAAATGTAAAATGGTGCTCTTTAATTTTACACTCTTCTGAATTTCAAAATGCAAATGTACTATGAAGCTAATAACTTACCCTCACTTACAAGTCCCCTTCTACCTTTTAAAAAAATGATATAAGGAAGTTTTTAACATCATGTATATTTTACAATTTTAAATGTATGTTGGGTGAACAGATAAAAATGCACTCAATGAATTTTCTTGGCAGCAGTCAAAGGGCTCCTGTGTATAAGGAAGCTATCTGTGTGCAGGGATGCATATTGCACTGAAATCCCATTGCTAGTTTGCTCCATTTATGTTAAAGAGCTGTATGAAAGCAGGATTTGAAAACTGTCAATGTGCATTGTTAAGATGCTAATATGATGGAACAGAAAGAGACAGAGCCCAGGAAGCAGGAAAAGTTGAACCCAGGAGCTAGTTCAAATGCACCTCAATTGTAAGGATTTGCAGAAATATAACCTATGTTTTAAAATGTGGTTTGTTTTATTTTAAAGGAAATAATTGTGGCACATTGCAAGCAAGCAAGCAAGAAATCTGTCTTTTGATAGCAAGAGCAGCTACTGACTACAGTGTGATGGAAAACATCCTGATTCGTCCCACTTCTTGGGTTTTCAGGAGTGAATGTTGCAATTTCAGCAATTTCAGGGGTAAATGGGAGAAGCAATTCTCATGAGCAAATCCCTTGAGCTATGGTCCATGGTGAAAAACTGTTAACAGATGTAAAATATCAAGTGATGTCAGTGGAAACAACCCTTAAAGCAGGCTCTATGATACCCATGGATTCTGTTCTTTGAGGCCATGAAGTGTTCTTAGAAAGTGGGCAGGGCTAGATGGGGCTTTTGTCCAGCAGGGCATCTGATTGACTGTTGGACTGTTGGACATCTGAAAGGCTGTGCAGTTGTTTAAAAATATTGCTTTGGCAGTAGCTGCCACCACAGCACAAAGATCTTCACTGTGTGACTGAGGGTAAGAAGAACCGAAGGTTTTTCTATCTCTCTTTTCTCTACTTTAAGGAGTCTCAGAGCAGCTTACAATTGCCTTTCCCCTTTCTTTCTCCACAATAGGCACTTTGTGAAGTAGGTGGGGCTCAGAGAGGTTTGAGAGTACTGTGATTGGCCCAAGGTCACCCAGCAGGCTTCATGCCTTGGGATAATCACAGTGGGGAATAAAACCGGTTCACCAGATTAGAGCCCACTGCTCTTAACTACTACATCATACTGGTTGTATGTATGCAACCCCCCCCCCCCCGAAAAAAACCCTTTAAAAACAATATATACATTTAGAAGGGTATCCTGTTAAATACAGCTTCTGCATAAAATATTGAAGATTATTAGAGTTATGTATAATCTCACTCCTTAACATTTTTGTGACTGGCTGCACCTGCAGCAGCAGCCATTTTCTTGGTTGTGCCCATCAACCTGTATCAGAATTCCAAAAGTGCCTGCAGGCTCAAAAAGTTGGGAATTCCTGCCTGCTCTTGGCTTTTCTTTTCTTTTGCTTTGATACTTTATTGTATATAAACTGCATACAAACATACACATAAACAACATTCCACCATCACCCACCCACCATCCACCACCCATTCGTACAAGAAGCTTGGGGGCTTAATTATATACAATTTCTCTTTTCTATTTTCTCATAACAATTCCCATAATTTTGGCCCATACGTATATTGGCTCCCAAGTCTTTCTACATTCCTGTAAGTTTCCATCTCTTAACCTTGTAGTCAACATATCCATTTCAGCAGTTTCCAATAACTTTGATAAAAATTCTTCTTTATCAGGTAATTTGGAGATTTTCCAATATTTTGCGAATAGAATTCTAGCAACTGTAATCATATGGAGGAGTAACTTTTTCTCAGTTATAAGTAATTGCTCTTTACATATACTCAATAAATACAGTTCTGGAGAGTGTTGAAACCTTTTTTTCAAAAAATTTTGGATCCAGATACTACCGTAATCTGTGTCCAAAAATTCTTAGCACACTTTTCTATCCTCGCCATGCTCAATGTTCTGGTGTCCGTGTACCAGGATTGCATATCAATCAAAGGTTGCACATGTCAATGAGGTGGAAGTACTTCACTCCTTTTTTTGAATATATGATGTTGTCATATGTGACCTTAGTCACTGAAAGGACATGAATATAGCACTAAATTTCATTGTGTTCATTAAATTTCATTAAGTTTGTGCATCTGTTGTGAGTCTCACCAAACAAAGGACAAAATAATTTGTGAAGAAAAATAGCTTTGATGCAGGCTGTTTAATGGACAAATATAGGAAGAAGCAGATGCCAGGAACAAGCAGTGGTAACCACAGATTGGTTTGCCAAGCTCAGCAAGCAAATAGCTTTCACCAGAGTAGGTGCCATTGCCAGATACGCTGGCAGATTATGTTGCACAAGCAGGTGTATCTATGGCTGGGTGAAGCTCTCTCACACACAAAAATTGATATATCTTTGCTCATCTAAACTTCCTTTGAAAACTTCAGTTTATCAAGACACACTTGTAAAGCTGGACCAATTTCAACACTCTGTATGGTTTATCTGAAATAATCATATATTTGTTGTACCAACTGACCATTAATTATTGTAAGTAACAGATGTTTTGCATTGGCAGATGTCCCAGGGAATTGGAATACCAGAATATAGTAATACTAAGCACTTCCTGTCTGTCACAAGTATCTGCCAATCAGCAGCTTGTCACTACAGGTAACAGTAAATTGCTGGCTCTTGTGGATAACTGAAGTTGCACAGTGCGGTCATCCAAAGTCAAGGTAGAGAAATTTGCTCAGTGAACTGCTTAGGTACGTCAAAATATGACTTTGTAAATTTACCAAAAGAAAAGTAACTACCAAACCTGATGGGGACTGAAAATGTTCCAGAAATAATAGAATGTTGAGATCTGATAGCAGTCCAGTCTCAAGAATGCTTTCTTGAATAGACCTCAATAGGATCCCTAGGGTGGCACTATTAAGCATCAGTTAAAGAAGGAAATGCAAAAGAGGAACCAGCTTATATCCTGCCCTTTTACACAATTTCTTGCAATTAACAGACATAAATAGACTGATGTTCTATTTGGAAGGGTTTTGTTCAATTGTATGTTTTATCCATTCCTTTTTAAAATCACATGATGATAACCATCAAAAATCTTCTATCAATGGATCTCACATGTTCATTATATATTAATGTTGGGGCGGGGGAGAGAGAAGATCATTAATAAATCCAATGCTTTCATTCCAGATTAAATAATTCTGAATAGATGCCACTCATGAGTTCTGTTGTAATTTAGCCACTCTCACAGTTTAAAAAATAAAGGTGGGCAAAAAGGGTTTTCTTTATGTGGATTTTCTCTTTGTGTGTATTTTTCTGGAAGCTTTTACAAACTTGTGATTTGTGCATTTTGTTTTCAGTTGTGCAACTATGAGTGCTGATAAAATCACTTCAGTATAATAGAATAACCACTTCCACCCTTGAAAACTGATGTGTGAACTCCCCTCAGTTCAATTTGGAATTGGGTCAGCAATTACAAGCATCACTGGACAGTACTGAACAAAATACTCCTCAGCTTTTTTTTGAGAGAGAGATCTTTAATTAACTTGGAACATAAATTGAGATCCCACATATGCATCAAATGTGCCTGTAGTTGTTGCCCGACAAGCACTACATGCTCAGAAATGTTTACAGCCCAGAAAGAGCTAAACAACCTTAAAAGGAAGATTTATAAGGCTTGATGCAACTGCAGCAACAGAGAGCTAGAGATTTGGGTTTAAAAAGGAGCTTTCTGTTCCTGAACATCCTAGGAAGCTTTCTAAGCAAGTACTTTTGCAAAGGTTTTGTACTATGTTCTATCATTCCCATCATCTAACTTTGGTTTTAGTTTCTGTTAAAGAGGAAAATGGTTCTTCACACAACCTCAGTGCTTTGGGGAAATTATTTTGGTCAGTCACATCTGGGATTCCACAATGTCTTCAGTCTAAGGATTTGGAGCGCCCTTGTGTGCCCACTTAAAAATCACCATTAATATTGTTTATTTAGATATGTTTACAGTCCAGGACATGGACAAAAATAGTTAAGCTGAAACAACATTGTTTGCAATATTTGCATTTTACATTGTGAGCTGAGCAGTAGAAAAATTTCTCATGGAACTGATGTTTAATCCATAATAAATGCAAGCACTATAAACTACACAAATGCATATTCCTAGCTTGAGCCCTCTATAGTAAGGGTGGGCTTGTCACTAATATAGATTATTCTTGAGAAAAATTATTTCGGGTACAAGGAAGGTTATTACTATCAGATCAGGGAAGTTGTGATGGGCTCTAGTTCGCACCCAGTGTCGCAAATCTTTTTATGGCACAACTGAAACAGGATTGGATAATAATCAGGTTTTTTGAGAACATTATTTTTATAAGCGTTATATTGATGACATTTTTCTTGTTTTTAAAGGGACAGAGCATTTATTGGACTTTACCAGCTGGGTTAACACCATTCACCCTCAAATTAAATTTTCTTCACGACATCATAGTGAACTAATAGCTTTTTTAGATACGGAGGTGTATAAACAAGCAGGGTCAACTCTGGCACTTCATAATTTTACTAAGGCCATGGATAGAACATCGTTTCTCCATTTTAGGTCTTTTCATCCTGCCCACCTTTGATGAAATCTTCCCTTTGGTCAATTTCTCTGTTTAAGACGTAACAGTACTGAGTATTCTGACTATTGAAACAGCCAAACAAAAGGTGGATATAGTTGACAGGAGATCTCTATTTCAGCGGCTTCATAGATCATCTGAAAAACACTGAGCATGTGGTTTTAACTTTACTCCCTTGTCCAATAAAATACATCAAATTATCCAAAAATATTGGCACTTGGTGAGTGGTATACCTGGGTGTACTTACCTCCTTTTGCAGGCTTTAGGAGGACACGTAATTTAAAAGATATTTTGGTACACGCAGACATGTGTTCCCCAGGTCAAATTGACAGTCATAATAGGGGACAGCATACCTGCAAATGGTGCTTAGTTTGTCCACAAGCATTAGAAGTGTCTAGTTTTAGACCTTACAGTGATGGTCCTGAGATCAAATTACAACATTCCTCATCAGGTGTGCCATGTGCGACTGTGGGCTCTATTATGTGGGGAATACCACTAGACAGGTCAGAGTCAGAATTTTGGAGCACCACAGTCACATTAGGAATAAAATTGTAGATGCTTCTCTTGTGGGTCATTTTTGGGAGAAAAACCATAGATTTGATAGTTTTAAATTCCTAGTGTTGTATAAACATGAGGCACAGGGTATCCCCATGGACATCCATATAAAATTACTTCAGTAAGAATGTCATTGGATTTATAAGTTAAATACTGTAACTCCTCATGATCTGAATAATAACTTGGATTTTTCCTGTTTTATATGAATTGTGTGTGGGATTGTACAATAAATGACAATGGAATATGTTTGTGTATAGTATAGATGCATTGACTATGTATTAAGATGCCTTGTGAGCAGTTTTACATATGTGTGTGAGATGCGGTTTCCTTAACTGAAGTTTTTGAAGCAATTAGTGGTAACAGACTAGCATTTCTATATATTGTGTATGGCCCATCACCCACCACCTTGAGCCAGTGGTGAGCGTGAGCTGCCTATGAAATAATGTTGTTGGAGACATCTTGTACCTATGTGAATCAGTGTTGAATATTTGATATTTATTATTGTTGTGAGTTTAGTGGTATTATATGTGTTTTATCTTTTGTATTGATTTAGGGGTCTGGTATGTTCATGACATTGTACAGAAGGGAGTAATCAGCACCATCCCAAAGAAAAAGAAATGCAAGAAACAAAAGTAGCTATCTGATGAGGCTTTACAAATAGTGAGGAAAGAAGGAAAGCAAAAGGCAAAGGAAACATTCACCCAACTGAATGCAGATTTCCAAAGAACAGCAAGGAGAGATAAGGAGACCTTCCTGAAGGAAAAATGCAAAGCAATAGAGGAAAATAATAGAATGGGAAAGACAAGAAATCTCTTCAAAAAAATTGGAGAAATCAAAGGAATGTTTCGTGCAAAGATGACCATGATAAAGGACAAAAACAGTAGGGACCTAACAGAAGCAGAAGAGATTAGGAAGAGGTGGCAAGAATACACAGAAGAATTATACAAGAAGGATCTCAATGTCTTTGGCAACCATGATGGTGAAATCGCTGACCTCGAGCCAGACATCCTGGAGTGTAAAGTCAAATGGGCCAAAGAAAGCATTACTAACAACAAAGCAAGCGGAGATGATGGTATCCCAGTTTTGCTATTCAAAGTCCTAAAAGACAATAGTGTTAAAGTGATGCACACATTTTGTCAGCAAATTTGGAAAATGCAACAGTGGCCACAGATTGGAAAAGGTCAGTTTATATTCCAATCCCAAAGAAGGGTAATGCCAATGAATGTTCAAACTGTCGCACCATTGCACTCATTTCACATGCCAGCAAGGTCATGTTAAAGATCCTACAAGCTAGGCTTCAGCAGTATGTAGATCGGGAAATACCAGAAATTCAAGCTGGGTTTCAGAGAGGTAGAGGAACTAGAGATCAAATTGCCAACATTCACTGGATTATGGAGAAAGCACGGGAGTATCAGAAAAACATCTATTTCTGCTTCATTGACTATGCTAAAGCCTTTGATTCTGTGGATCAGAACAAACTGTGGCAAGTCCTTAAAGAGATGGGTGTACCAGCCCACCTTACATGACTCCTAAGAAACCTATATAAAGCTCAAGAAGCAACTGTAAGAATGGGATATGGAGCAACTGATTGTTTTAAAGGAGTTCAACAAGGATGTATTTTGTCACCCTGCTTATTTAATTTATATGCAGAGTACATCATGCAGAATGCTGGCCTGGATGAAGCACAAATTGGAATTAAGATTGCCGAGAAAAACATCAACAACCTCAGATATGCAGATGACGCCACTCTAAAGGCAGAAAATGAAGAGGACCTAAAGAACCTCTTGTTGAGGGTGAAAGAGGAGAGCACAAAAGTAAGCTTGAAACTCAACATCAAGAAAACTAAGATCTGGCCCCATCACACCTTGGAAAATAGAAAGGGAAGACATGGAAGTAGTGACAGACTTCATATTTCTGGGATCCAAGATCACTGCAGATGGTGACTGTAGCCATGAAATTAAAAGACGCTTGCTCCTTGGGAGGACATCTATGGCGAACCCAGGCAGTATAATAAAAAGTAGAGACATCACCCTGCCAACAAAAGTCCATAAAGTCAAAGTGATGGTATTCCCAGTTGTCAGGCTTCAGATTCAGCAGGAGCTCACAGGAGTGCAGCTCCTGAACCTTTCTGAGGGTTCCCCCTCTTCCTTCCCACCTACCTTGTCCATTGAATAGGAGGTGCAGCTGCGTAACAATCCCTGGATTAGGAGAGCAGGCAGCCAGCCAGCCACCAGGAGTTTTGCCACACACCCAGCAGCCCTCATTAACGACTGGAGAAGCCCACGCCACCTTTTCTCCACTTCTTATGTGATTTTGGGTGGTGGGTGACTTGCTGGCCTTTTGACCTGGGGGGGCAGCCCAGGAGAGCCCCAAGCGAGTAAGGCCTCTTGGGCTGGCTGGATCTCTAGCTAGCCCAAGCAGAGTTCTCCTTTCTTGCATCAGGTTGCTTTTTGGCTGGGGGGGGGCGACATATGCTAATGAGTTATGCTAATGAGCCCCACCACCTATTTTTCTACAAAACAACCCCTGCCAGTAGTAATGTATGACTGTGAGAGTTGGACCATAAACTGTGGTGCTGGAGAAGACTCTTGAGAGTCCCTTGGACTGCAAGAAGATGAAATCAATCAGTTCTAAGGGAAATCAACCCTGACTGTTCCCTGGAAGGTCAGATGCTGAAGCTGAAGCTTAAATACTTTGGCCACCAAATGAGAAGGGAGCACTCACTGGAGAAGATCCTGATGCTGGGAAAGGCAGAAGGTAAAGAAGAAGGGGACGACAAAAGATGAGATGGCGGGACAGCGTTACTGATGTAACACGAATTTAAGCAGTCTTACTAGACCTGTAAACCTATGTATTTAATTTTAGTAAGTTTTAATCATTTTATTGTGTAATCACTTTCCTTGTGTGATTGTTGTGATATTTATATATTTTTATACTGGCCGTGGGCTGTTAATAAATCTAAATCTGAATCTGAGCAGAATTCGGAGGATAGTTGAAGACGGGAGGACCTGGAGTGGCTTGGTCCATGGGGTCGCAAAGAGTTGGACTCGACTGTGCAACTGAACAACAAATAGCAAATGTTTATATAGCATGTATTTTTATATTGCAGTGCCATTGTGTAATATCTCTTGTTGATAAAGGAATGATACAGGTGTGGCAGAAGTCGATGACCTGTCCAGGGATTTTTCCTTTCCACTATTGAGAATTATACGGTGGATTCAGCGATATTGAAGATTCTGGTCATATTGCATTCTGGATTTACCTTTTTTCTTTTGCAATTATGAGAATGATCTTTGATAATAACTTTATAGGCATTACTAAGGCTTTTTGTTCATGTGGGACTGTATATTACACCGTTTTGTATTACATGTTATTTTCTCACTATAACCTTAGGGTTGTGTTTTATTGCTTAATCTCCAGGTGATGGCTAGAGACCACTCAGAATGACAACTGCTCTCCAGTTGGCAGAGATCAGCACCCCTTAGAGGGGGGAGTGAATGCCTTCAGTTTGGTGTGTAGGAAGATGGCAAAGGTGGGAGGGGTGAGTGAATACCAAGAGTTGGGGGTGGATGGGAAGACAGCAATTGTGTGGGTGAGTGAATATCATGGGGGGGTGGCATGCCAAGGGTCTAGGGTAGTTAAGAGGAAGAAGTTGTTTGGATGGGTGGTATTAGGATTGGGGGGGGGGGAGACACCAAGGGTGTGGGGAGGAAAGTGAATGCCTTCAAGTGGGTGGGTGGATAGGAAGACAGCAGGGGTGGGTGTCACTTGCCAAGAGCCTCTTTCTAGAGGGGGAAATTTTTTGCAAACCCAGCAGAACCAGTGCAATTTGCTCAGTAGATCCAGAGCTACTCTGGCACTGCAAACCCAGCACTTTTGCTACTCCCCGAGGCTTTAATTTCACTCCCGGAACACTTCTGCTGCTCCAAAGGGCTGTCATTTCTGCCTGGAGAACCCTTGTTCCAATCTCCAGGTGAGGACTGGAGATCACTCAGAATTACATCTGCTCTTCAGATGGCAGAGATCAGCTCCCCTGGAGAAAATGGCTGCTTTTCAGGGTGGACTCTGTGTCATTATACCATGCTGAGGATGCTTGCCTCCTGCTTTGGTCCACACAGCAGAGAAAGACTGTCCTTCTCCTAGATAGAGATGGGGGGAGATGAAAAACTGAAGTCAGATCAGCTCCCCTACAGAAAATGGCCTCCTTGAGGTGCATACTCTATGGTATACCATAACACAACCATACCAGGCCCAAAACCACAGATCATGTCACAAACTCATGCTGATGCTAAACACCTCAAGGCTGAATATGGCAGGAAAAGGTGGCAACAATGTACTGCAAACCAAAGGAATATTGAGCTTCAGCATCTGTGTGACTGTCGTCATGCCTCCCCCCGGCACCACCCATAAGTATTGTTTCTTATCTCCATTCTGGGCCTTTTTCAGAGCTTTGAGCCACCACAGACATGGGGACACACACACATGTATGCGATGAGGGGGGAGTGGGGAGCCAGCAACTGTTGCAGCTGTGGGGTGGCTGTGGATACAGTGAGGTGAGGGGGTGAGTGAACGCCAAAGGTTGGGGTGGGTGGGAAGACAGCAAGGGTAGGGAGGTGAGTAAAGGCCAAGGGTTGGGGGTGGGAGGGTAGACAGCAAAAGTTGAGAGTGAATAAATATCTCAGGTAGGGGAGTAGTGGAGTGCCAGGGTGTGGGGGTAGTTGAGAGGAAGAGGGGGTTGGGGGTTGGGGGTAGTTGAAGGGTATGGAAAGATGGGGGTGGGTGGAAACACACCAAGGGTTGGGGGAGTGAATGCCTTCACTTGGGTAGGCGGGAAGACAGCAAGAGCCTCTTTCCAGAGCCTGTTATATATTTCCTCACAATGGGCCTTATTCCTAGTCTAAAATAAAACACATTGGGAATTTAAAGCTCTCCAAAATATAAAATCAATGTCTCCAGCTTTAACAAAAAATGCCCACTGAGATATCAGTCACAATTTTGGAGTTTGCTATGGAACAGCAGCATCACTGAGCCTTCCAAACCTTGGTTTCTGTAAAGCAAAGCCATTGAGGGTGGGGAGCAGGGGATGACTTGGAATCCAGAACAGCCCTGGACAGGGTCCCATTCTCCTCCCCTAACATGTTCCCTGATGAATAAATCAAAGTGTTAAATGCCATTAAAAGAATATAAGATATATGTGGATGTGAATAATCCCCTTTAAATACAATTTGCCACAAAATTAGAAGTACTATGCAAAATTATTGACAGCATAAAATCAATTAGATGGTCCCATGTTTAATGCTGGTGCAGTACAGAACACATTTTCTACCTTCCTTGTTCACTCTTGGGCACACGAACCAACATTTATATTATTGATATTTGTAAGGATATTCTGAATTTGAAATGGCTTAAGTTGGAATGAGTGACCCAAAACTGAGTGATCTGCAATACATTAACTCTTGTTATCCTAATTCCATAGGGGTAGCAAAACTCCTGTTTTATTTTCCTGTTATTGATCCCATGCTATTGTCTTCCTGAATATTTTATGGGTTCAGAGTTGCTTTTACCATGATGGAAATACTAAATGCAGAATGTCTCTTCATGGAATAGCAGCCGGGGCTGCTACCACATGAGAACCATGACATTATCCTGCTACAGAGAAGACTTAGAGGAAAAACCCTGTTTAAAATACTTCACTTTAATTTGGGGCAGTAGAGTCTTCTAAGGTGGGCTAAAATAAAATTAAACTAAAATATATAACAAAGTATCCAAATAATTTTTTTAAAGAAGCAGAAGCATTAAAAACCAGTACTTATCCAGGTGACAAGAGGTTGTATATGTCTATCTGACAACTTGTGTGTGTTAGTGGGATGTTACATATACTAATGTTTCCAATCTGTACTAAACTCTGTTTTTTTAAGGGAGTCCAACTAAAATTAGTGGTGAGTAAAAAGGTGCAGTTCTTGGTGAATTGTACCCTCCATATGGAGACAAATATCCCAGCAAGTTAAAGCCTAGATGAGGGGTGGTCAAACTTGCTTAATGTAAGAGTCACATAGAAAAACATTCAGGTGTTTGAGAGCTGCAAGACATGAATGTCAAATGTTTGAGAGAAAGAGGGAAGGAAGGAAAGGAAGGAAAGGAAACTTTACCTTTAAATACCTTCTCCAACCCAACTTTCAAGGGGTAGCAGGGACTTCAAGAGTCACACTATATGTGTGAAAGAGCCACATGGGGCTCCCAAGCCACAGTTTGGCCACCCCTGCCCTAGATTATTCTAAACCTATTCCTGCTCTCTGCCAGTCCCAATTCTAAAGAAGACATCAGTATACTACTGGCTCCTGACGAGCCATTTGCAGCCTTGTACAGAGCAGCCAATAAGAAGGGTACTGGGGAAGCTCTGCAGCAGGCTTTTGCTACAAGTTGGTCCTCCCACTGCCACTGCTCATATTGTTCCCCAAGTTAGAATTTGGAAGCTATAGCTGTTACGGTGTATTTTATTACGTGTAAAAATATATCCTGTCCTGTGTATGATTTTATGTTGCCAAGACACATGACAAAAATAATTTCTGAAAAAGAGACCCCAAACCAATTAATAATGCTTGATGATGCACCTTATTGTAATTCATTCTATGTGGCAATAAATTCCATGACCCAGGCGTATCATCAACTCTATGGCTGGACAGTAAGGGGACTTGCCAGTTTGTTTTTGCCTTCTGCCCATAAGCTAACATTGGTAAATTCAGGAAGAACAGAGTAATTACTCTGCTGATTTTAATCATACGTTTCATTACCATAAGGTTATTTGAAACTGTAGGCATGAGAACCTTGGTCTAATATAATTAAATGAGAGTCTTTTATGACAGTGTAACCTTCATCAAGAATTTACTCAAGAATGTAACTTTTAAATTGTTTATCTTATCTTTTTCTTAACTACCCCTTCATTTACAAGTCAAGCCATCTTCTGCATATAGTAGAAACTTCCCACCCCATTTCTATCTCCCAAACCCACCTCCCCTTCTGCTACAGCCTGAAATGCCCCTTACAATGCTCCTCCTGCACCCAGCAATGACATTAAATTTGTTTGTAATGCATACTTCTGCTGCTGATTGCCTCCTTTGTCTGACAAATTTAACTGTTTCCAACAAAAAAAGCAAGTCTGAGCCTGGATTTTCTGTAAAACTTTCATTTCCAAATAAAATATAACTGTATAAAAATAACTTCACAGATAGACTACTCTGCAACTCTGTGCTGTAATGTATTTCAGTGGAGTGGAGCTCATGTAGTTTCACTTTCCAGTGTTTGCATGGCCAGTTGAAGCTGTTGTGATTCCATGTCAGATGATAATTCATAAGGAGGTTTCTGTCTTTCCTCACACTGGGGAAATACTTCTGTGCTGTCCACAACCTGTGCCTCTGCACCATTTTGGCAGCTCTTCCCATCTGATGCTACTTAGAGGTTTCTGAGTATGTGATTGTGTTTGTTCTGCCCTTGAGCATACAACCTTGTACAATAGGTCTGCTCCAATCACAAAATCACATTCTAATTTCTCATGGACCAGCACTACTTGTTCTCCTTCATGATTTCTAAATTTAACATGCAAACTCACGATAGGTATTTATTTGGAAGAACATTCATAAGGATCTACATGCATTGGGCCTGTATAATGCACGTTCTTTCCTTTCAACAAAGATTTCTTGATGGAACTCAAATCTGCTCCAGCATCTTTTGTGCCCATGACAGTCATTTCCTGATTGACTATAACAGGCTCCATCCTCAGTTTGTTCACCCATTGATGTTGTGCTGTGGAAATAAATTGATTTGCATCCAGTATTTCCAACTTATTCATTGCTATTGCTGTTCCAACCTTCACTGTTGATGTTTCTCTGGCTCTGCAAACAGCTGGTCTCTGGAACGTCTTTGGTATAGTTCCCAAAGCACCTGGATGTCAATTCACCTGCTGTGAATGTCTAATATACTCTGTTATTTCAGCTGTAGGGGAAATAATATCATAGTCCACTATCTCGCACTTCTTACTGGTGTCAAAAGAATTATTGCTGTTATGGCTACTCCTCCCAATCAGCTGCACTTTAGCCTTGCTAGAATTTTGCTGCAACCATGCTTTATACTCTTTTTAATATGTCTCTTCCAATGACAAAGGAAACAAACAACACTGTTGTTAATAAAGCCTCTCTGCCCTTTAAGGTGAAACTCTTCTGGGCATTCTACTACTACCCCTCCTGCCCCAGAGTTTCTACTCCGGTACTGGCTATTTACATGCCTTTCTCCTGTAGTCTTTGCAAGGAATGGTTGACTTGGCTTTGCATTTTTGCTGCTACTACCTGCTCAGCAAATGCTGGCATGTCCGTCAGGCTCTTAGGATTCCTAGCCTGGAACAAAACATTTAACTCTTGAGAAATGGTCAAAAGAAATTGTTCTTTTACAATCAAGTTACGTAAATCTTCCAAGGTTTTTACCTCTGTAACCTGCAACCACTGGTCAGCAGTCCTCATTAATCTTGCCCTATAAGCAGTCAAGGTCTCCGCTGCCTCTGGTGCTGCGTTCCTGAACTTGACACGCAACTGACTTTCTGTTGAGGCAAAATGCTGGAGAGCCAATTGTTAAATTTTGCACATTCCTTGACTTCATTAGCAGACAACTCCTCTAAAACTTCTGCCAATTTTCCTGTGGCATGGGACCACAAAATTTGCACATAGTTTTCTTTAGGCACATGATAACTTTGGCAGGTTGTTTCAAACAATGCTAGGTATGTGGACACGTCCTGCCCTTGCTGGTAAATAGGAATTTTTTTTCTGCCTCATCTATCCGCATTTCTATTTTCTGCCTGCAGCTTTAAGAAGTCCATAGTGACTTGCTGGTACTTTAAGAAGCCTTGCAGCATTGCTTTCCAATCTGCATATTCATCACCTGTATCAGTTCCACTAGAAGTATTCAAAATATCCTGTTCCTCACAATCTGGACTGACCACTTCTTATACACTCATTCTCCTTGTCAACTTTAGCCTGACCCATGTCAACTTCCACTTCATTACTTCTATTTAGGAGAAACTTCTCTTGTTGGTTTTCTACTCTGTTCATGACTGCTTCTAAGAAAGTAACAAACAAGAGTTAACCTTACTCTTCGCACACTGAATTTTTTTTTCTCATGAGTAGATCAGTCCAATACTGGTTCTAATTAGTCAAAAAAATTGTTTTTACATCATCAGACCACTTATCCATAGTGCTGCCACCATGTCACACAGGTTGAGGGGGCTTGGGGCTCTGCCCCCTCAAACCTTAGGGGGCGGGAGAACAAATATTAATTTACAACTTGAATCTTTACCTTAAGGGTAATCTTTACCTTAAGGGAATTAGGGTTCATATGGTCTGGTAGACTTTAAGAGAGTTACTGGTCTAAAGGACACTGAATCAGAGTTTATAAAATAGAAATAATTTCATTTACAAGTTAAAGGATAAAACAAAAGGACAATAAAACAAACAAAGACTTTAACAAAGTCTTTGTTACTACAAAGTCTTTGTTTAGCAGCAAAGTTCCACAAAGATGAGGAGCACATGCAAAACAAAAGGGACTATTGGCAGGCAGCCAAAATAACTGCTGCACTTTCAGTTGTATAGTTGTCTCAAGGCTGCTTGCCTCATAAGATTCCTTGCTTCCATACAGAGATAAAGATAAGCATTTCACACTAACCTTCTGTTGAAGGAACTCAACATGTTGCTTTGTTAAGGTCCTTTAGCAGAGTGTCCAGTTTCTGCTTATCCTTGTAGCATAACAGGTGCAACTTCAAAGTCAAGTAAAAGTAAAGCAAAATGCTTCCAATGCAGATGACATCAGCTTGCTCATCCTGAGTCTCTGTGCATTAAATGTTTCCTGGTCAGCCACTCTTCCATATAGTCAATAGCAGCTTTGTCTACTTGTCAAGATGATGAAGAAGCTCTCTCTGTGTAGCCTCTGGCCTACCTATATCCTGGCTGTTGCCATTAGCAGGTTTAATTAGGCAGCTAATCCAGAATGGAATCTAATTAAGGCTGTCATACCATTTACTCCTAGATTGCTAGCTGTCAAAGCTTGACTTTAGATGATCAGCTGTCAGGTTGCTGCTGGCAGCACAGGTGAAAATAATTAACCTTATGATAAACTAGATAATTGGCTTCTGCCAAGGCACACTTAAAAGGTATACATTCCTACAGTACTTAGGACCTGAGGATGATTAACACAAACACTTACACATTGTATAAAAAGGTAAAAGCGGTCCCCTGTGCAAGCACCAGTCGTTTTCAACTCTGCGGTGACGTTGCTTTCACAACGTTTTCACGGCAAACTTTTTACGGGGTGGTTTGCCATTGCCTTCCCCAGTCATTTACATTTTCCCCCCAGCAAGCTGCGTACTCATTTTACTGACCTTGGAAGAATGGAAGGCTGAGTCAACCTTGAGCTGGCTACCAGCTGGCAAAACAATGTTTTTGTGTTTATTTAGCAGTACTTATTTATTTGAAATATTTACATTCCATCTTTCCACAGTACCCAAGGTGGCTTACAAAATATACACAAACACAATAAAAACATAGTTAAAACAAATATAGCAACATACATCAAGTTAAAACTATAACTCCTGCAACACAGATCACATATGAATACACATGAAACTTCCTTATACTGAATCAGGCCCTAGATCCATCAAGGTCAGTATTGTCTACTCAGACTGAAAGCTGCCCTCCAGAGTGTTAGGTAGAGGTTTTTCATATCACCAACTATCTGATCCTTTTAACTGGAGATGCCAGAGATTGAACCAGGACAGATGCTCTATCACTGAGCCACAGCCCCTCCCTAAATCACCATTAGCTGCCTCTCAGATACATGAATTAGTTCCTTCCACCACAGGTGCATTAAAATAATTCTGCTTTTCACCTTCTATGGAACACAGAAAATATAGGAGCTTTCCATATCACAACTAGCAGGCTGTTCCAAAGAGTAGATGCAGCCAGTGAAACGAGCATGCATGGGCTGTGAATAATCAAACCTCCAGAACAGAGGGGCCTGGCAAAACCTATACCATGATATTATTTTTGTCCAAGTCCTGGACACAAACTACTGCTCACAGAAATGTATTGTATTTCTGATAACAGTTTGAAGTCTTTTTCCATCTAAGGATACATCCTCCCATTTGATTGGCTCATCCTCCAATAGAAGAGCTATTTAGATTAGAAGAAAACTGCTTGGATTGGGGGAACTTTCCTCAATGTAAGAAGGATACATGTCAGGGATTTGTGTAGGAAGCTCCCAAGCTTTTGGAAAATGGTAGCAGTGCGGTCTCAGAGCAAGTCTACAGCACCAAAGGTTGGGAAAATATCCTGACCAAGTGAGCAAATGCTCAGACTGCCTTTACATATTCTTTGTAAACACTCTGCTCATCCATATGTCTGCAGCAAGGACCTTCCCTGCTTTCCTTGGTCTACCCATAGAAAATTGACATTCATGAACATAATTCTGTTTAGCTCTAGTTGCAAGAAGACACTGAAGATCAATGGAATAATCACCAAAGGCATAATTCTTTAGTTTTCTGAGAAATCCATACCTTATTTAGTTAGATGACCTGTCCATCTTTTTCTTTCTGCGCAAGGCATGAAAAACTTCTGACTAACTTTACAAAGTTTTCTTCATAAATTTGAATTACAAAGTGAAAGCAATACAAGTTCTTTTTTTTAAAGTTCCTGTTTGCATAAATCAGATATAAATATAAGATGAATCATTTGAAAAGTGCTCTGGACTGTCAGTGACCCGAGGAATCAATGAAGACCCTAAATTCAATTGAAATCTAAATCACTTCCAAGTGAAAAATTTCAGTAAGCTCGATACACACACACACTACCATTCCTGAATATATATCTGCAATTTTATTCTTCTAATGGGCAGCTCTTTTGTAGTAAAGTGACAAGGTGAATGTAAAGGAATTTTCTCTGCTGAACTGAAGGGTATATTTGCGCAAACTGTATGAAATAATAAAGGGATCTTCACATCAGTCTCTTGGTAACTACTTGACAGAAGGATCATTCATAAACTACATTGCCTCCCTAAAACTGTTGTCAAGCATGCGGGTTCAATGACGAGTCAAGTTGATATCAAGACTGCGTTTATTGATAAACCGATACTTTGGGTAACAGGATCTTGAGAGTAATGCCAACAATACATTGATACAATACTTTTAAGGGCTACTTCAAAGGGATTCCAAGGGATGGAGGATGGGGTAGCATCCACCCATAAACAATCATAACTATCTACTTTCCCATACCGTTATCAGGACTGTGTCCTTGCTTCTCCAGAAGTCTCTCACTCCCTTACTGGAATGTATGGGAAAGTGCTGACTACTTAGTTTCAATTCTCACTACTTCTAATTATAAGCCATAAAGCAAGGAAGGGGGGAAGGGAAAGAATAACAAACTAACAAAGTTAGGTCCTCCATGATACTTCACAGACCAGGTTAGGCAGGACCATAAAGCAATGAATTAACAATGGAATTCCACCATGCTTGACAACTGTCACCTCACTGAACCAGCTGGTCTTGATTAGTTTTCCTAGGAGCACACCTAGTTGTATTCTTGTAATACTTATAACATCTCTGTTGGGAAATAAAATACTGGTTCTTCCTACATCACCAAGACGTTACAGCATTTAGATTGTGCCAGAATTGCACTTTTAGTTCTCACTTGCAGTGTGTTACTTGCAATATAAGGAGTTCAAAAGGAAGACCATGGAGACAGAATTTTCAGAACATCCTCAAATCAAATCCCCCAGACTGAAACATCCCATTATCCTAGTGTTACCATGGTTTTTCTGTAAGTCCTTTGGGAATAACAGTGTAAGGCAATCAAAACTTCTCTTTCCAATTAGTTCCACTGGAATGATGTTGGAAAGTAGGTGGTGCCAGACATTTCAAATACAACTCAGCCATCTTCCAAAAGGGTTGTCCCAGTCTTTTAATCCTATGTAACAAATGTGATTTGAATTTTTCTACACCATAAAAATATTTTAGGACAAGTTTTCAATTCTTAGCAGGAATATGTATTACATACAAAAATACAGAAACTCAAAATAGGCCAAATATGCTTTGAATTGTGTCCTATTTCCCACCCCCAGAAAGAATAACTACCACATAGTCTTATTTTCTGGCAGTAAGAAGATTTCTCCCTACAACTTAATTGATTTCTGCTGGTTTATTCGCACTTCAAATGTAATTCTGGAAGTGCCTGCAAAATTCACTAGGTTTTGCAAATAAAATTAAGTATTTTGCATAAAGAGCAAAGAACAGCTTTTATGTTTGGCTTCTTCTTGCCATCTACATTCCTTTGAGAAGACCATGATCCTATGTGTTGCTGCACTGGAGGACATGGCGCAAGGTATTAATGTGGTCTTCTATATAATGCACCTCATTTCCTGTCTAGAACAGTAGTTATAATAATCTCCAAGATTTTGATAATCTCTCTTAGCCTTGTTCCTGTAATATTTTATCTGGAAGTAAAGTCTTGGACAAATATTAATCAATAAGCATGCACTAACTTTACATTGGAATCCTTTTCATTGGAATCCTTCTACATTCCACTGTCGTGCTTAAAGGCTTCTTTGCTGCTTATCTGTAGTTCTAGAACTAGTCTGACCACAAGGTAGCTTCTGAAATGCTGCCCAGACTGATTACTGCAATGCTGATACCAAGAATGACATTCATCGTAATGATGAACATCATCCTCCAGTGGTAAAACTGGAAATGCCATTGGAGAATAGTTTTCAAAGTATCATTTAAAAAGTTGCTAAACCAGATGGTATATGTGCCAGTGTTTACATTTTTAAATACATGGTGCAGATGGTTTGAAATAATTTTACCTTATTTGATGGGGATCCATCACATTGCTAAGATGACCCTTTTCACTTTACTGCTTGAAAATGTTCAGGTTTATAGTCATCAGCTGAAGTATATGCCATCTTGGCTTCCTCCCCAAAAGTGCGATTTCTGTTTCTGTGGACATAATGTGACAAATTGTCTGTGAGACTGGATTCAATATAAACTGTCGTTACAACTGTTGTCTGATTTATTAGCATTTAGCTCTATAGACATATAATTTTAAATTAACTGCTGTTGCAAAGTGGATCGTTAATGTTTGTTTTTATCCCCTGCTAAACAAGGACTAGCGCATTAGAGTTGCCAGTTTCTTTAGCCATCTCAGCTACTGTGCTTTTATCCGTAGCATGACATACATCAGTCAAGAGGTGAAATGTTTTCTGCCAATTTATCTTGCTCATATGAATTGTAGAGGCCTTCTTCTATACTCTACTGCTAAATGTGAATGGGTAAAGATGCAGGGATAAGTAGAGGTTTGTATCTCCATAACTCTTGGATTTAGTTTTCTATCTGCATTCAAATAAACTCCCAGATACATGGACAGACATGATGGTAAGATTAGAAAAGACAAATCATTATGAATTAAAGTAGGTCTCCTGTTCTGTAAATCAAAATTCTAGACTTCAGCTAATTCAAAAGGGAATCCATGGGACAATTTGAATGTGCTTATTCATAAAACACTTAAGAAATGCCTATTAGTAATTCAGGTATGAACACAATGGATTGACTGCCATATGCCAAAGGGAGCCTTGCCTATGGAAATATGCATGATCCATTCCCCTTTCCAGGCATTATAGCTTGTTCATGTGTTGCAGTACCAGACTCGGAATTTTATGAGCAGAACATCCTCAGTTAACTTTCCGTATGCCACAAACTCAAGGAAAGCAGGAAATGTGTTTTTCTTGATTGTTTCTGGAGGGCCAAGGAAATTTGTTGTTGACATTTTTACTGTTAATTTTCTGCAGGGCAATAAACTTTAATGGTTGATTTATAGAACAGTGTTCTCATTAAGAAGGAAAGGGGGAAATGATCATGAGAGAAGAAGGCGGGTAAAGATGCTCATACAGTCCATGGCAGAGACCCACATAGCAAAGTCAAAGCTGATTTAGTTAAACACTTGCAATGTACAGAATGCATTTGAAAGAACAGAAAAACTTGGATAGTATCCAGGAAAGTGCCATCTTATTAAATGGCTGTCCTTATCTGGCTGTACATTTTTATTCCACTCTTCCTCCAAGGAACTCACAGCAATTCATGTCCCCCTCATTTTATGCTGCATTTGTGTGTATCTCCCCTCCTAGAAAAATCCAGAAATCTAATGTGAAAGTGGTCTTAACAGCTCTGAGACAAACAATACTTTATTATCAAAAGTCTTCAGACCTAATTTTGAAAATTGAAAATAGTGGGGTTTGTCTCACTTTGATGCTGGCGGTTAAAGTCCATACACAATTACAGTTACATAGGAACATAACTTTTGAATATTAAGCAGATCATGTAGCACAAACAGCAAAGTTCCATTTTAGATAAAAATTATTACATTCCAGTAGACCAAATAGCTTGAAACTAATGTGGCCAGAAATAGAATCACCTTACTAATTGAGCTACCATGTCAGAAGCTTATAAAAAACCTCATACTACATCCTGTCTTACCTGTAGGTAGAAGACACCTTGGTTTACAGTCTGAATGCAAGGTAAATTAAAGTTTCTTAATCTTCTCAGAATGGAACTACAGCTGGTGAAGCAGACCCAAAGATTCCAACATATAGAGAGTTCCAAGTGGGCAGCCGTGTTGGTCTGAAGTAGTTGAACAAAGCAGGAGTCAAGTTGCACCTTTAAGACCAACCAAGTTTTATTCAGAATGTAAGCTTTTGTGTGCTCTCTAAGCACACTTCATCAGATGAGGGGATCAGGTATTGTGGGCTGAAATACAAGCAGTTTGTTGATTAAGTATGCAAAATGAACACATGGTAAACCAGTGTGGCTTGGCCATTTGGTCTTGATAGCCATAAAAGGTAATAAAGTCCTCTGCCAATTGGTGTTTCTGTAAATCTAGGTGAATCACAAAAGAACGTGTATTCCCTAGTTGTAGTCCACCTAATTTACTTATCAACATCAATCTATACATTATAAACATCATTCTAGTCTGCCATTAGAACACGTACAAGAATACATAAAATGAAAATGGGTTAAGTATATGTAATGAGATAAATAGTCAATATCCCTTATCTGAGTATGTCAATATAAAACATTACTCTGATACACTATTATAAAAGAGAAATACATTGGAATACTGTGGATGTATAGCTATACTCAGAGTGGGTTTAGCATTTGTAATGAGATAAAAAACCAATATCCCTGTTCAGTCCTGGAGAGGTGTTGTTCCGAGTTTTATAATTATTTGTAATTCAGCAATTTTTCTCTCCATTCTGTTCTTGAAGTTCCTTTGCAGTAAAACAGCTACCTTGAGGTCACCCATTGAATGCTTTGGAAAGTTAAAGTGTTCTCCCACAGATTCCTCAGTTCTGTGATTCCTAATGTCAGATTTGTGTCCATTTATCCTTTGGCATAGGGTTTGTCCTGTTTGCCCTATGTAGAGAACTGAAGGGCATTGTTGGCATTTAATGGCATATATAATGTTAGAAGATGAACAAGTGAATGAGCCTGAGATGCTGTAGTTAATGTTGTTAGGCCCACTGATTGTGTTGAACATATATGAACATATGAAGCTGCCTTATACTGAATCAGACCTTCGGTCCATCAAAGTCAGTATTGTCTACTCAGACTGGCAGCAGCTCTCCAGGGTCTCAAGCTGAAGTTTTTCACGCCTATTTGCCTGGACCCTTTTTTAGTGGAGATGCCAGGGATTGAACCTGGGACCTTCTGCTTCCCAAGCAGATGTTCTGCCACTGAGCCACCGTCCCTCCCCTTTGGGTGCTGTTTGGGTGTATGTGGCAGCAAAGTTGGCACTTGGGTTTATTGCAAGTTCTGGTACCAGTGTCCATGCTCAGATGAGATGCTGTATTGTTGTTGGTGAGGAGTTGTTTGAGGTTGGGGGGCTGTCTGTGTGCAAGGAAAGGTTTACCCCCCAGTGCTTTTGAAAGAAAGCTGTCATTGTCAATAGAGGTTGTAAGTTGTTGATGATACGTTGAACTGTTTTAAGTTGAGAGTTGTGGGTGACCACTAGTGGTATTCTGTTATTTTAGTTCCAAACACGTTTGTTGTAGATCTCTCAGGTGAGAATAAATGTCAGAAGGATTGGAGCCACATTTACTCCATTACTGCTGACAGAGATTCTCACCTGAGAGATCTACAACAAAACTTTTTGGAACTAAAGTACCCACCTGATGAAGTCAGGACACAGAGTAACAAAGCCAGAATGATACCCAGAGAAAACCTGTTACAAGACAGTCCCAAAAAGGAAAATAACCCCCCAGTGCTTTTGAAAGAGAGCTGTCACTGTCCAATATAAATAACAGAATACCAATAGTGGTCACACACAACTCTCAACTTAAAACAGTTCAACATATCATCAACAACTTACAACCTCTATTGGACAGTGACAGCTCTCTTTCAAAAGAATTGGTGGGTTATTTTCTCTTTGGGGTCTGTCTTGTAACAGGTTTTCTACAAGTTAGGTCAGGTTTAATGAACACTGTTCATTACCTTGATGACTTTCTTTTCATGGGCCCTGCAGGCTCTGGCAGTGCTCCAGGTTACTGCAGTCATTTGTTGACCTGGCACAGGAGCTAGGGGTGCCGCTGGCACATGAAAAGACTGAGGGTCCAGCTGCGGTGCTAACATTTTTGGGCATCGAGCTCTGTTTGCTCTGGGGCAAGGTTGTGAACTATTGCATAAATCAGTTGGCTCTGGGGCCATTTTTCCTAAGCTAAGACAAAAATGTGTGAGCTGGAAGCTAAAAAACTGTGAGTTAGCTCAAACTAACTTAGCTTAGAGGGAACACTGGTGATCATTTGTCTGTGGTTTAGTTTTTTCCTCCTAATGCACAGGCAGGTCGCTTAGAGGTGAAAGAGAGGAAATATGAGACACTACATGACGTGGTTGCCACTTCTGTGCAGCAATATGAGCAGGTGGAAGATGAACTTAATTACTTAAAGAGATTGGCTAATTTGCAATGAAGAATTATATCTGAGTTATTATTGTTGTTAAATAATTGTTGCTTTTACTATTAGGACTAGATAGTCTTTTGTCATGGTCGCTGAGGGTACCACAATGTATTAACATAAAAAAGTTTGACAAATTGTAAATTAATAAAGTTATTTAATTTTATTTAAATATATTTCTATGTAGAGTTTAATTTCTGTTATTATTGTTTTTCTTTCTTAATAAAGTTCATTGATAACAAAATGGTCACTTTTTGTTGCATGTGAATATGATATACTTTAATCCAAAAATAGCAACAAAATATTATTAATGGTTATCCACAATTATAAAAGCCTATGGTGCTTTACATATTTTTCCATGGGGGCTTTCTTCTATGTGGGCTACTTTCACTATGGGCTTTTTTCCATGTGGGCTTCTTTCCATGGGGGCATGTTTCCATGGGGGCTTTTTTCCTGTGAGCATTTATGTCAGTGGGGTTTTTTCTTTGGCCATTTTTCCTTTGGTTTTTTTTCTGGTTACCCTTAATTGATCTCCCATGTCAGGGACTTTTGGTATCACTATGTCTAAACTATGGATAAGCACAAACCAGCTGAAAAAACTAAAGTTGATCATAAACTTCAGCTGGTTCACAGCTTGAGAAGCAATGATCACAAACTGAAAAACTTACATGCACTTTCACTATTTTTGATGTAGTTTGTGGTTGTTCATAGCAGCTTGTGAAAAGAAGAAAGCAGGTGTTTAAGCTTCATGCTGCTCTGAACCATTTAGACCTCTGCTTTCTGCTCCATAAACCACAAAAACACATTGTGAGCCCATCCCTAGTCTAAACCTCAGCCAATAGTGACCTGTCCATTACAAGGGTACTGTCATCAATCCCCTGACGGGGGGGGGGGGAAGACGGACAGCTAAAGTAAGGGGTAGTTAAAGGTAGGTTGATGGTTGGCTGGAAAAGAGATACCAACTCCAGGTTGGGAAATTCCTGGATATTTGAGGGGTGGAGCCTGAAGAGGGTGGGTTTGAGGAGGGGTAGATGTCATAGACTCCATCCTCCAAACCAGCCATTTCTTCCTGGGGAACCATTTTTGCCAATCTCCAGGTGAGGACTGCAGATCACTCAGAATTACAGCTGCTCTCCGAAAGGCAGAGATAAACTTCCCTGGAGAAAATGGCTTCTTTGCAAGGTGTCATTATATCCTGTTGAGGTCACTTACCTTCTGCTTTGGTCTACACTGTAGAGAAAGATTGTACTTTTCCTAGGTAGAGGCTTCAGGGATGGGGGAAGGGGATAGAAAGCTGAAGTCCATAACACAGCCATGCCAGGTCAAAAAAAGACAGCTCGTACCACAAGCACATGCTGATGCTAAACGCTGCAAGGCTGAATATGAAAGGTAAAGGTGGCAACAATGCACTGCAAACAAAGGAATGCTGAGCTTCAGTGTTTGTGTGACTGTTGTCATGCCCAAACCACAGACATAGGGGGAAGCCAGCATCTGTTTCAGCTGTGGGGTGGATAGAAAGATAGTAAGGGTGGGAGGTGAGTGAATGCCAAGGGTTGCGGTGGGTGGGAAGACAGCAAGGGTGGGGGAAATGACTGTCACAAGTGGGAGGGGTGGTGGAGTGCCTAGATTGCCGGGGCAGTTGAGAGAAAGTGGTGGGTGAGGTGTGGTGGGTGAGAAGACACCAAGAGTGGGGGGAGTGAATGCCTTCACTTGGGTTATTAGGTGTTAAGACAGCAAGGGTGGGGGTGCACTTGGCCAGAGCCTCTTTCTAGAGCCTGTTGTATTTTTCTTCACATTGGGCCTTATTCCTAGTTTATATATTGTTATATCTAATACTGTCATTGTTGTATTATAAGTAGCTTTCTTCTGTTAGCTTTTTATAAGAAAGGATTTCCCTGTGGCTCTTCCTCGTGTAGAAATGCTTGTCTTCTCAGTACCAGGGGCCTTCAGAAATATACCACTGAGTTACACAGACAGAAATGGCCAAGTTTCTAGATTTAAACTGATTTTTGTGTTGATGCTGTTGAAACAACTAAGGCCCTTTCTGTTTTTGTGTTTACTTCAGCTCTCACCTCCCACCTCCATCATTTTAAAAACCTGCTTCCATATTTACTTGCGCACTCACTGCACTCTCCCATTAGATTTTTTAATTCCTTCCACATCCTTTTCCCAGCATTCTGCTGTCACTGCTCTGTATCTATGTAGTTTCCAGGAGTGGTTTTTCAGAGGAGTATTTCCTTCTCCCGCTCTTAATTCGCTTCCAAGCCTTTAAAAGCAGAAACATTTCCTCAGACTTTCCCCCTTCCTTTCCCAGGTAGGCTAATTGGTCTGTTCTTATTGGTCAGTTTCACACTATGCATATCTTTTGAATTAGGAAATTAGGAAAGTAAGTTAGCTTGGTTGGTTAAGATGCAGGGCTATCTTGTATTTGGGGGTGGGGGGAAGTTTCCTTTTAAATTTCAAACATGAAAAAAATGCTGTGGAACCTACTTTGTGGCAGCAGCAGTCTTTAAAAAAATCTGGTCCATCTCAACATTTCATCTTCCCCTTTTGTCATTTTTAAATAATAAGGGGGGGGGGGACTCAGGCTGCAAAGCACTGACATTCCACCTCTCTCCTCTCCGGCCAAATGATCAGCAGTGTCTCTCACTAAATTTTTAAAGTAGTGCCTGAAAGTGTGTTTTTTTCCTCTAGCAAACTCCTTGATTACTGATAAAGGGGGACAATAGTGACCCCACAGTAAATTCAGCTGGAAGCATATTCTATTTCAAAAGTCACACCCAGTGTGAAACTAACCAATCAGGAGAAACCAGCCCCAGAACACTACCCAGGTTTTCTTATTGGTATGCAGAATGTATACACCACCAGTGTTCCCTCTAAGCTGAGTTAGTGTGAGCTAGCTCACAGATTTTTAGCCTCCAGCTCACATATTTTTGTCTTAGCTCTAGAACAAGCTAATTTATGAAGTGGCTCACAACTTTAATGCCAGTAGCTCACAACTTTAATACCAGTAGTTCACAAAGTAGATTTTTTGTTCACAAGACTCTGCAGCTCAGAGGGAACATTGTACACTACAATTCTCAATAGAAATTGGAGAGAAAGAGAAACATGCAGAATGCAGGCACAGCAATCGATGTAAACCCCAACCGACTCGACTCCAGTGAAAATCAGAAGTAAACTGTGTATGCAGAATGGGCCTAAGTTTAGTCACATATAATCACATATACATCCTCTGGAAATTGATGGGACAGAAGATATTTGCATTTAATTTATCCTGATGTGTTTGCGTGAGGCCTTTGTCTTCAGTGAACCTAACTGGTCCATGATTTTGAACATGACTAAGGTGTAGACTTGGTCCAGGGTAGTATGGAAGTCCTGGGTGAACTGCGCTGCCATAAAAGTTCATAATGCCAGGCTATTGAACTAAATTACTAGTTGACTTGAGCCTTCAGCAAATACATCAAGTCTGTTTGATGAATAAATCTAAAGCAATTGTGGAGGTGCAAAAGAGGGGGAGTCCTTGATTGTCATAGATTCCTCTCCAGTTGCAGTTCTGTTAAGAGAGTATCCCATTCTATTCCTTCCTGCTGGATCTTTGTCTTTCATCTTTTGAGGGACTGCTGGTGGTAGTAAAGATTCATTCTGCAAAAAGAGCTGTTCTCTGGATTCTCTGTGTCCTACCGATTCTCTCTTTAAAAATCATGTATTTGAAGCAATTGTTTTTATTTAAAGAAACAAAAAATTTGGATCAGTGAAACTATTGCTTTCCTTGGGATGAGACTAGGGACATCCAATGGTAGTGACTTAGGATATCCTGACCTAGAATAGTTAACTTGCTGCTGATCTTTTCACATCAGAACATCTTGTTTGACATTTTAAAATATCCTGCCACTGTGAGTTTGAGGCGGAAAAGGGGTAGCAATAACAGATTCCAGACGGAATTATTTTACTTTGACAGTGGCATGGATGTATTGCCAAAATGTTACTCACTACTGACAATGAAAGCAATTTAGGTCATGTCATTCTTTTTTGTTGGGAAGGTCACCAGACTTTTCTTACTTTGTATAGCAAATTAAAGTAGCAATGGGGGGGGGGACTTTATCAAAGAAAAGCCTCTCACAAAAGCATGCTGTAAAGTAGGGCTGAGGAAAATAAGTGATTTTTTTTAATAATAAAAAAACTTTAGAGAGCTGAGGAGAATAGGTTCCTTTGCTGAGTGTCCACAATCGATATTTGCTGTAACAGTGAAAGTGAAAATAAACTTTTTGTCTCTTAGTGAATAATGTGGAGAAAGATGCCTCTTTTTAAGGCTAATACACATATTACCTATGTGGTTATCAATCTAATATAGCAGTTTGCTTCCCTTGAGACCAAAACCTGACCTTTCAAAGTTAGCGTACTTTTCAGTTTCTTTATTGATCATGTTTGTGTCCCGCCTTTCTTCCATGATTTCTGATATGGTGCACTGATCTCTCTTCTTTCTCCTCTGCCTTAAATTCTCTGCACTACTGCCACCAGCCATAATAAAGATACCAGTGTTGACTGTTTTAGTGTATCTGTAGCAGAAAATCACACAGCTGATGGAAACATGGTGTGACATAACATAGAATCATAGAGTTGGAAGGGACCTCCGGGGTCATTTAGTCCACCCCAATGCACAATGCAGGATATTCACAAGTACCTCTCCTCACACCCGAGTGATATAAACTAAGGATCAAATTGCTTTCTAAAATTAACATTTAAACTTGATTTTAAATCAGATTAAATAACCATAAAAATGCCAGTTACCGTCACAGAGTTTAGTTCTGCCAAAAAAAGACAAAAGCCCATCTTTCTTGAGAGAATACAATAGAATGTCAGAAATTCTGCTTAAATAATAATGTATTAAATACCTCTGCACAAATATGCTGGCATTAATTGGCTTTTTGAAAGGAAGTACATTTTTGCAGAATGTATTACTATTAACTTGTGGAACCAATTATTTATTTATTTAGATTTGTATTCCACCTTTTCCCGCAAGCGGGCCCAGGGCAGATAACAACAAAAGTTAAAACAATTTAAAACTACAAGCTAAAACCATAAAATACAATAAAACAAATAGCACATTTGTCACAGGCGGTGGTTTCCATTGGGCTCATTCTATATATCAGTACAGCAGTTGGCCCAGAGATGGAATAATAAATTAAGGTAAGATAATATAGCATCATGATGGGCAAGGAAGGCCAAGCAGATAGAAATAAGAATGGCCACTGCCTCTACTGAAAGCCCGGTGGAACAGCTCCATCTTGCAGGCCGTACGAAATGGCATCATTTCAAGTAGGGCCTGGATCTCCACAGGGAGCTGATTCCACCAGGCTGGGGCCAAGGCCGAAAAGGCCCTGGCCCTGGTCAAGGCAAGTCAAACATCCTTTGGGTCAGGGATGGTCAGAAGATGCTGTGAAGCAGAACACAGCAATCTTTGGGGCACATATGGGGAGAGGTGGTCCCACAGGTATGTCAGTCCCAGGCCACGTAAGACTTTAAATGTTAAGACCAAAACCTTGACGCAAATCCGGTACTCTATTGGTAGCCAGTGCAATGGGTGCAGCACTGGCTGGATGCTTGCCCATAGATGCAATGCAGTTACCAGCCGTGCTGCCGCATTTTGCACCAGCTGGAGTTTCAAGTCAGCCTCAAGGACAAGCCTGCATAGATTTAGTTACAGTAGTCCAACCTGGAAGTGACCATCACATGGATTGCTGTAGCTAAGTCCTGGGAGGACAGGTAGGGTGCTAGTTGTCTAATCTGCTGAAGATAGTAAAAGGCAGATCGAGCAACTGCTGTGATCTGTGCCTCCATAGAAAGTGAGGCATCCAGTATCACCCCCAGGCTCTTCACCTTCTGAGCCAGCACAAGAGGTGCACCATCTTGAATGGTTCAAGGGCAGATGTATCCTCCAGGAAAGCTTGGATCTGCTCTGCTATTGCTTTCTCAATTACCTTACCCAGAAATGGAAAATTCAAAACTGGTAATTGGCTGGGATCATCAGGTCCAAAGATGACTTTTTAAAAAGTGGACGAACCACTGCCTCCTTAAGCCCGACTGGGAATGTCCCTGATGACAGGGACAGATTGGCAATATCAGCCAGAGGGCTCAAGATACTATCACCATCTGCTTTTACAAGCCACAATGGGCATGGATCTAAAGGGCAAGTGGTAGGCTTCACTGCAGCCAAGATCCTGTCCACATCTTCCACAGAAAGTCGGATGAAGTGGTATGGCAGCCTACAGTGATGGCCACTGTTATATGCCTTTAAAACAAATTAATAGAAGATGGGTCCATCTTTGGTCAATTGGCCATGATGGCTAAATGGAATTAATCATCCTCTATCACCTGCTGTTCTATTCACATCTTACTTGGCAGTGGTAATTGCCACTTGCAACAGGTAGACAATTGTTTGAATGTGTCTAAGCAGGACTTTTTTTCTGGAAAAAGAGGTGCGGAACTCTCAAGAGGGAAATGAAGGAGAAACACATAGTTAACCCTCAAGAACTTTTAAACATTTTTTTGAGAATTCAGTTGAGGCAGCGGACATCCTTATTTCCATCTGCTTGACCTCCCTTGCCTGTCATGATACTATATTATCTTATCTTAATTTATTATTTCATCTCTGGGCCACTCAGCTAAGGCCCTCCTCCTCCCCCTTGCCCTGGCATTCCTTCTGGAGCAGGGGCTGAAGGAAGCTGGCAACATACTTGTTCATAGTGATGGCAGCCAGCAGCAGTAAGCCATGAGGAATTCAAAGAAGGGGCCACAAAGCTGGAACAGGGTTTTGATAGGAGGGATCTGGACCCCCAGGACCCCCCCATAGCTATGAGCCTGGCCAAGGGTCAGGACCCTGGGAGTGCTTCTGGAGCCTTCACTGACTATGAGACTCAGATAGCAGCCACCACCAAATCTGCCTTTTATCATCTTTGGTGGATAAGGCAGTTGGTTCCCTTCCTTGAGTTCAGCGACTTGGCGCCAGTGATCCATGCTACAGTCACCTCAAGACTGAATTACTCTAATGCCCTCTACATGGGGCTGCCCTTGTCTCAAATCTGGAACCTTCAGCTGGTACAGAATGCTGCAGCCAGATTGCTATTGGGGCTCCCCATGCGGGAGCACAAACAACCTGTGCTGAAAGTGCTGCACTGGCTGCCTGTGGCACACCGGATTCATTTCAAAGTGCTGGTTCTCACCTTTAAAGCCATATGGCTTGGGACCTGCTTACCTTTGGGACTGCCTTTCCCCATATGTCCACCAGAAAGTACTGCATTCAGGGACTCAAAACCTCCTGTTGATCCCTGAGCCAAAGGAGGCCAGGCTAAAGGCAACTAGGGCCTGGGCTTTCTTAGTGACAGCACTCTATTGGTGGAATGAGCTCCTGGAAGAGATCAAGGCCCCGCAGGACCTATCTCAGTTCCGTAGGGCCTGAAAAATGAACTTATTTCATCTTACATTTAATTGCTGAACTTGGAGCTCGATGTAACAGCTGAAATGAGAACCTGCATTTAACATCGCTTAGACCACTGGATGTAAATAGTAACCTGTGATAGCAAAGATGATCTTAGAACCACCAAGTTATATACTGTCCTAATGATACTGTATGGTATTATTGTTATATAGCACCTCTATGTTTTTACTGTTTTATCATGTTCTATAGTACTATTGACTTGTTAGCACCCTTGAGAGCATCAAGAAACTCAATCTCTTTCTCTCGACCAGAACACATATTGACCCAATCAATCTGCGGGTAGTTAAAATCACCTATTACCTAAATCACCTATCACCTAAATCACCTCCCCACCACATTGGGAACAGTATGTGAATTCGAGGCCCCATGCCTGTCTTCTGGACCAGCTCTGGATTGCTTCAACGTGCTCAGTCTGGAGGAAGTTGACAGAATCGTCTCTACTGTATGCCCAACAACTTGTGATCTGGACCCGTGCCCCTCCTTGCTAATTAAAGCTTGCCAGAGGGAGCTTAGGTGTCCTATACAGGACATTGTAAATAGATCCCTCTCTGAGGGGCTTTTTCTAACACCTCTTAAAGAGGCTGTGGTCCTCCCTCTCCTGAAAAAGGCTACATTAGGTCTGGCCGAACTGGCACATTACCGGTCAGTCTCAAATTTCCCCTTTTTGGGCAAAATTATTGAGAGGGCAGTAGCGTTACAGTTGCAGAGTTTTCTGGATGACACTTCCATCCTGGATTCTCACCAGTACGGCTTTCGTCCAAGTCATGGGTCGGAGACAGTGCTGGTCACCCTGGCAGATGACCTCCAGTGGCATCTGGATTGAGGTGGCTCAGTGGTGCTGATGTTGTTAGACCTATCGGCTGCGTTGAATATGGTCGGCCATCAGTTACTGACCCACTGCCTTGCCGACACAGGGATTCAGGGGTTGGCCTTACAATGGCTTTCCTCTTTCCTTGATGATTGGGGACAAAGGGTGGCGATTGAGGGAGAACTGTCCCAGAGGCATCCATTTAATTGTGGGGTGCCACAGGGGGCGGTGCTCTCCCCATGTTGTTTAACATCTACATGCGTCCCCTTGTCCAGATTGCCCAGAGGTATGGGCTGGGTTATCACCAATATGCTGATGACACTCAGCTCTATCTACTGATGGATGGATGGCCTGGCTGCGTCCCAGAAAATCTGGACCTGGCATTGCAAGCTGTGGCAGGATGGCTCAGGCTGAGTAGGTTGAAGTTGAACTCAGCAAAGACAGAGATCCTTTGCCTGAACCATGGCGGCCTGGGAAGGGAAATCCCCCTACCAGCTTTTGCCAGTGCACCATTGGAAACGGCGTGCAAGGTCAAGAGCTTGGGGCGCTACTGGAGCCTTCCTTGTCAATGGAGGCCCAGATAGCAGCCACTGCTAAATCCGCTTTTTTTCATCTTAGGCAGGCGAGACAGTTGGCCCACTTCCTGGAGTACAACAACCTGGCAACAGTGATCCATGCAAAGGTCACCACGAGGTTGGACTACTGTAATGCCCTCTACATGGGGCTGCCCCTGTGCCAAACACAGAAACTGCAGCTAGTGCAGAATGCGGCAGCCAGGCTGTTATTGGAGCTCCCTAAGTGGGAGCACATACAGTCGAGGCTGCAGGAACTATACTGGCTGCCAATTGTGTACCGGATTCATTACAAGGTGCTGATTATTACCTTTAAAGCCTGAGGACCTGCCTACCTTAGGGACCGTCTCTCCCCATATGTTCCCCAGAGGGTACTGAGATCTGGTTCGCAAAATCCCTGGGCCAAAGGAGGCCAAACTGAAAGCTACAAGAGAAAGGGCCTTTTTGATCACAGCTCCCCACTGATGGAACCAATTACCAGAGGAGGTGCAGGCCCTGCGGAGCCTTGCCCAGTTCCGCAGGGCCTGCAAGACTACCCTCTTTCAACTAGCTTTTTTAAAATGCGGAATCTATTGTACCGTCGTCACGAAAAATTGTAAGATGAGTAACATCGAGACTGCAGCACCAAACTAATTTGCTGGAACTGAATTTGATGGTTTTAATTAGATGGTTTTAATGTAATAGTATATATAAGTGAATGTAATATGTTGTGTAAACAGTTTGCTTTTATCTTTGTAATGTTTGTATTTTATGTTATGCTATGTGAGCCACCCTGAGCTTGCTTCGGTGGGTAGGGTGAGATACAAATTTCACTGTGTATTATTTTGAGAAGGAAATTTGGACCTTTAGGGATTTCTCATTTATTTTTCAAATTTTTCAGTTGGATGGTATAAATAAAAGTCTAAACCAGGGGATTTGTATGTTTGTATGGACACTAAATTTAAAATAGGGAATTGGGTGGTAAAATAAGCTGGAGTCTAGGAAACGGTGATATCAAAGATACAGGGAAAGTTTCATAAGCGTCTTTATAAATATGGGAGTTTTTTTAAACTTAAGGCACACTGGGGAGAAAAATATTAAAAGGATAAAACAATAGCTAATTACAAACTACAGATAATTAAATATTTTGAATAGGTTAAGGGATATTTCATATTTTATTTTTATAAGCTAAATCCTCAGTGAACCTAGAAGTATTAAAAGTTGTTTATAATTTTACAAATTAGAAGTTAAGTTCACAATTCGGAAGCATCTTTGTTTTGACATATTTTTGAATGTATTTTTCTCTTTTCCCCTGCTTTTACATATGTTTGAATATTGGGTATGCATTGTCCCTAATAATTTAAATCAATCTGAATAGTATTTAAGATATATGTCTTACTTCTATTGGCATATAGTAAGTTAGAGGAATTTACATGAATTTTTAGTCATGTAAAGAATTATTTCAGTGATTTTCTTGTTTCAGTTTGGGTAAAGCAATTTAATGGAGCTTATGTCATAATGAAGTATTCTTTCTTTCTTAGGTAGTAAACAAACCTCTCCTCTCTATATGTATTATGGCACTTGGGTATATGTTGTCTCCAAGAATGTTTAATTAATTTGGAATAACTTTAAGTGCATGCTTTAATGTTGTCAATTTATGGTACTTTAGAGAATATACTGTATAACATTGGAGATCTGCTTTTTACGTTTTGCTTGAAATTCTCATTAATATAGATAGTTACTTGGTTGTACTGTGAAGTTATTCTATTTTTTGGTAGTAAAGAGCTTGTATAACAGACTAAAAATCTTGGCTCATTTCCTCCTTTACGTTTTCCTTTTTTGTTGCTGTTTTCAATTATTCTGTTTGTTATTTTTCTTTCCTCTTTTCTTTTCCTTCTTTCGTCTTATAGGTATCAAGGACAAATGTATATGATCTATAATTTGATTAATAGAACTATAAGAAATCACAAAAGGTCACAAAATATTTGTAGAATTTAATGGTAATATTTGGTTAAATATGGTAGCTTGCAGGTATAATTAATCTTATAGCTTTTTCTGTAGTAGAAATAACTGTAGTCTGTATATTTCATTTTTCTTTGGTATTGTTCCCTCTTGTCCCCTTCCACTTCTGCTTAAACTCAATAAAAAACTTGAAATTGAAAAGAAATCGGAGAGAGAGAAAAAGATGCAGAATGCAGGCACAGCATTCAAAGTAAACCCCAACTGACCCAACTTCAGTGAACCCAGAAGTAAGCTGTGTATGCAGAAAGGGCCTTAATTTTCTATTGCATTGCCAAACTACCTCCTGCAAATGGACAGTTTAGCACATAGCGAGAGATAAATTTCTTTCTTTAATGTCACCTCAAAATCAAATGTGCAGGGCACTACTTGACCTAAAATATAACAAAATGGAGCAATATGGAAATAAAATTTTGGCCAGTCAGGGAAGTGCCTGAGAAAGTATTTTGGATGGTGAGCCACTAATGACTCTTTCCCCACCCTAGAGGGATGCATAATTAAAAGACTATGGGAACACCAAGATAGATGGTCTCACTTTGGACTAATCTTGTCAAACATTTGGCCTCCCCTCCCCCTCACCTGTTTACTCTAATTAAGTGTAGTTTAGTTTAGTTATATCTTGCCCTTCCCTCCGAAGCAGGCTCAGGAAGGCTCACAATTCATAATAATAAAACAACAATATAAAAACATTAGACTAAAATGACACTTAGCTGCTATTTCAGTACAGACAGATGACAGACAGACAGACAGACAGACAGACAGACAGACAGACAGACAGACAGATGGCTTTCAAGTAATCTTACCAGGCACCAGCGACATCTAGTGGTCTCGGTGGTGACATAGCAGCTTTGATGCAATCATTTCATCAGATTCCATAGATAATAATCAAATGCAAGATGGAATAGTGTGGTCTTTCAGGTCTTGTGGAACTGGGTGAAGTCCTGCAAGGCTCTGATGTCTTCTGGGAGTTGATTCCACCAATAAGGGACAGCAACAGAAAAGGCTCTTACTTGTGTTGTTTTAAGTCTTGCCTTTCTCATCCCAGGGATCAATAACAGATTTTGAGCTCCTGATTGAAGTACTCTCTGGGGAACACATGCGGAAAGGTGGTCCCTCAGGGAGACAGGTCCCAGGCCATATAGGGCTTTAAAGGTAATAACCAGCACTTTGTAGCAAATCCGGTATGCCACAGGCAGTCAGTGCAGCACTCACAGCCCAGGTTGTATGCGCTCCTTCATGGAGAACCCCAATAGCAGTCGAGCTGCCGTATTCTGCACTAGCTGCAGCTTCTGGATTTGGGACATGGGCAACCCCATGTAGAGGGCATTACAGTAGTCCAGTATTGAGGTGACCATAGTGTGGATCACAGTTGCCAGATTGTCGTGCTTGAGGAAGGGAGCCAGCTGCCTTACCCGCCCAAGATGATAGAAGGCAGATTTGGCAGTAGCTGCTATCTGGGCCTCTATTTTCAGTGAAGGCTCCAGTAGCACCCCCAGGCTTCTGACCTTGGACGCCTTCACAAGTGGCACCCCATCAAAAGCTAGTAGGGGAAATCTCTCTGCCAGGACTGCTGCAATTCAAGCAAGGGACCTCTGTCTTCATGGGATTCAGTTTCTGTCGACTCAGCCTGAGTCATCCCACCATGGCTTGCAGTGCCAGGTCCAGATTTTCTGGGATACTGTCAGACCAGCCATTCAACAATAGATAGAGCTGGGTGCCATACCTATACTGATGGCACGTCAGCCCATAACTTTGGGCAATCTTGGCAAGGGGGCTTGTGTAGATGTTAAACAACATTGGGGAGAGCACCGCCCCCTGAGGCACACTGCAAACAAGTGGGTGTCTCCAGGACAATTGTCCCCCAACCACCACCTTTTGTCCCTGACCCTGAAGGAAAGAGGAAAGCCATTGCAAGGCAGATGCACTGTGGTGGTAAGTATCGCGTAGTTTCTGGATTCAGTGCAACGATGGGAGGCCGCGTTCCTTAATGCTCTGGTGGGGAATGCACCAACTGCGCAGCTTTCGGGGGTCTTTGGGAGTTCAAGACCTGCTAGAACCCCAGTTGGAGGGTTATTGAGGCAGGGGGAGCTTGAGGTTAGGTCAAATTGGGGCGTAAGCTTAAGTTCGGACCCCCCCTTTCTTATTTCCCTTAACCCTGAGTTGCTGCAGATGCCATTTTGGTGATTCAGTCATGAACACCAGGGAGGGGGAGACACCAGTGCTTTGTAGCCTGAGTACCCCCCATTGTTATTTAGAAATGAGATGACAAAGTGAAAAATGAGATGTTGAGATGAACCAGATCTTTTAAAAAAAAAACAGGCTGTTGCTGCCTCACAGAAGGTTCCACAGTATCATCCAAATGTTTGAAATGTTTGTGGTCAAAGTCAGTTTAAAAGGAAACTTTTTTTTCAAAAACAAAATTGCCCAAGAGGGGAATCAAACCTGCTCCATGAGGACTTTATAAAATTTTGCTGTGAAACCGTCTGGACTGGATGCTTTTCCCAATTTCATTGAATTAATTGCTGCCTCTATTTCTTCCTTTCCAATTGGTTCATTTAGCACCTTCTCCATATTTTCAGTTAAGGGATTTACATTGATTTTCTGTAAGTATGCGTCAATCTTTTCTTTGTCCACCACTTGACTTTTAAATAGCTTGGCATAATATTTATAAAATTCTCTTTTAATTCCTTCCTGGTCAACAATTTCCTTGTCTCCCGAGATAATTTTATTAATAACTTTATCCTCCCTTTTTTTTCATTTGCCAAGTCAAGTATTTTCCAGGTTTATTCGCTCCGTCAAAAGATTTCTGTTGAAGTCTTTTTAAATTCCATTCCACTTCTTTATTTAACAAATGTCTCAGTTGACTTTGTAATATTGTAATCTCCCTTATAATTTTCTTTTTCCCAGGCCTCTTTTTAAGCTCCTTCTCCTTCTTTCCAGTCTATTTTTGTAAGTCTATCATTTGTTTGTCTTTGGCTTTTTTATCTTTATTGTTCAATGTAATTAGGATGCCCCTCATTACTGCTTTATATGCATCCCACACCGTTTGAAATTGAATGTCCTCATTTTCATTTATTTGAAAGAAAGATTTGGTCTCCTTTTCCAGAGAGACTACTACTACCTTTTTCTGCAACAACTCTTCATTTATCTGCCATCTTAAAGTCTTTTTTATGGATTTTGCAGACCACATTAATGGATTATGGTCTGCCCCTATTTTAGGAAGAATCTCTATTTTTTTCATTATAAGTCCCAGATTTTTTGTAATCCATAACATATCAATTCTTGAGAAAGAATTATGTCTCACAGAAAAGAAAGTGTAATCACGTTCTTGGGGTTAAATTCCCTCCATACGTCCTCCAGACTTTCTTGTTTAACTAGTTCAAAAAATGACTATGGTAGTTTTCCTTGGTTATTTTTTCCCCTCAATCTGTCCAAAATATTTTTAACCGTTCCATTAAAATCTCTCATTAACATAATTTGCACATATGTCACTTGATCTAATTGTTGCATAATGTCCTTAAAGAAAGAGTCTTTTGCTGCATCTGGGGCATACACTCCCAATAACAAAATTCTTTTATGATTCTATATCACTTCCACCGCAATAAATCTACCATCATCATCTTTAAAAATCAGCTTTGGGTCTAGGTCTTGTTTCACATAAAAAAACCACACTCCTTTTTTTCTCCTTAGCCAATGAACAAAATTCCACACCAAGTTGCTTATTCCATAAAAATTTATAACCCATTTGTTTAATGTGTACTTCTTGTAGGCAAATTATATTACATTTTTGTTTCCCAATCCAATGAAAGGTTGCCCTTCTTTTTTGTGGTGAATTAAGTCCATTTACATTCCAAGATATTAATTTGTAATCCATCATGGTTTTCTGTTTTTATTCTGTACCCCCAAATTCTTTATGCTCCTCCAAAAACTTTGTCACGTCCTGAGTACTTGTGATGGTAAATCTCTTTCCTTTGTATTCAAAACTTAGACCCTCTGAAAGTATCAATCTGTATCTCATTTCACTTTCTCTCAGCTTGTCAGTCAGTTTTTTATACAATCTTCTGTCATTTATAACTTTCCTTGGCAATTCTTTCATGATTCTTACACTACTGCCATCCACCTCCAGTTTCTTCTCAAATTGTTTACTTAGAATCTTACCCACCAAGTCTCTTGTCACAAATCTTACTACCACATTCCTTTGGTAATTTATTTCTCCTTGCATAGTCTGAATTAACCCTGTATATATAGTCATAAAAATAACTAGTTTCGTCAGGGTCATCTCCCAAAAATTCAGCAATGATTTTTATTATATATGTCCTTAAATCAGTCTCGTTGGATTCAGGCACTCCTCTCAAATGTATCTGATTTTCCATTAATTTGCAGTCTTGTAGTACTACTTTCTCCTGCATTTTTTTAATAGTGGAATCCACTGTGTTGATTCTTACATCATGATCTTTCACCTTTTCTTCAACCTCCTGCATTTTCTTTAACACTGCTTGGGAATCTTTTCTGAGAACTTCTATATCTTTTTTTTAATTCCTTCTTACATTCAGTTATAGACTCTTTTATCACTTTAACCAATCTTGCCTCCATGGCATCCATTTGATCTTGCATTTTAGACATTTTTGTTTCCTCAAGTGTCCTAGCCCTCATATGAATCTGCTTTGCTCCTGATTTGTGGATAGACATCACTGCCTTCCCATTGTAAAAATAGGCTTTAAAGTTGACCTCACCAAATCAATTTTTAATTATACAGTCTTATAGATTGGGGCATGCCCTTTCAGATGAGCCCAAAATCACCATTCCCAGAAGCTCCTAAGTTGAAATATTAATTTTTTAAGATTTTATTTCTTAAAATGGTGTCCGCAGTTTTTCTGCCCCTTTAAAAAAAATTCTTTTTCTTCTGGAGTGCTCCAAAATTAGTTCAAGTCATATAGTCCAATAAATTTAAGCTTCTAGTGATAATATTTACTGACTCTGCTAATTTTTAAAGTCCTGTTGTCTTTTTAAACAATTTTAAACTTTTGACCTTCTTTCAGTGGCCGCCGATATTTCTCTATGATTATAGTCCTAGAGAGGGCTAGATGTTTTCCCTTCTCTTAATGGCCACTTACTTCCTTTCTTGCCACGAAGTCTCATTTTCTATAGTTAAAAAGTCTCACGTTACTTCTATGATGCCACTTCCTGTGACGTCCTGTTGATCAGCAGTTCTTCTTTGGAGGGAGCCCGACCACAGGTATGCATAACAATATTTATTCTTCCTCTTTTAACCTTGTTTCTCTAATTTTGTTAGTCCCAGATTTACTCCCTCCTTTGTCTTCTTTACTTTAAAATAACATAGATGAATCCAGACCTTTGTTTTTTTCTCCAAATAAGTCTTATTTTAGTCCCGGAGTGATAGATAAAGATCTTTACCTTTAAAAATCGTGATCCTTTCGAGCACCGTTCTCTTCCAAAGTAGATATTAATTAGTCCCAAAGAAGCTTTGGATCATGATGAATTTAAGTCGATTTAATGACCCCGGAAGTCCTCTGTAGATGTTGGAATGTGATTCTTCTTCGGGTATCCCACTGGGATACCTTGTCAGCCAAAGTAAATCCCCTCAGAATTTAATAAGCATGTCTTGGCCATCTCCTTGCCTAGAAGATGTAGGCAACAGGCATTAGAATCACCTTCTCTGCCCAGAACAGAGGCTCTGGTCTGCTCCTCTGTTGAGAAGCACCTCAATCCTCCATGTCTCAAAGTCAGAAGTCCTCAATAGAGGAATCATAATAGCAGCTGCTGCCATGAAGAAAAGAGAAAAATTAAAACAAACCATAACACTAGTAGAAAAAAATCCAAAGACTGGAGCAAGAACACAAAAAAAAATTCCAGTGAAGATATATAGCAGATATTAGATGATTAAAAACCCAATTACTTATGCTAGAAATGGAAGAGGTACAGAAAAAAAACACAAAGGCATTTTGATCATGTGAATTAATCTAGCAGATATTTAGCATATTTTCGTAGGAAGTAGAAAAAAAAGGTAGGAATAATAACATCAATAAAGAAGGGAGATCAAACCACATATGCAGAAAAAGAAATACAAGAATAATTTATTAATGTTCTTTCAAAACTATAGAAAAAGAAGTCTGTCTCAGAAAAAGAAATAAAAGAATGTTTTAAAAGATATCTATATTACAAAGTTTATGCCAGAACATAGAAAAAATTCAAACCAAACGATAACTATTCAAGAAATTTTCCAGGCAATCAAATATTTGAAAAGGGAAAAAGCTTTCTCAGTGCCTTTTGATGCTAAGGCTACCAACCTCAACATGGCATCTGGACTTCTCCAAAAATCAATAGTTATCCTCAGACTACAGAGCTCAACTCACCTGGAGAAAATGGCAGCTTTATAGAGCAACTCTATGGCTTCACATTTCTATTGAGCTTGCTTACATTCCTCAAGCACTGTCTCCAAATATCCAGTAATTTCCCAAACCAGAGCTGGCTACATATTTGCTGCTAACACCTAATTCAAAGGCCTGGAAATAGTGAATTGTTGCCATACATATTGTGACACTTCTGGCCACTCTCTGTTCTCTTCAGCCTACTAACAGGGTGGTATCATGGCCAAGTCAGTGCTATCATCATGCTGCATTCCATTGTTTTCTTAATTGTACATTCTCCCTGTGACTGAGAGAAAAAACTTGGATTGGATTGATAGCTTTAAAAGGAAACTGTCAAGTATAGCAAGCTTCTATTTAAAAAACACTGCGTTTTAAATGGTTACAAATATAATCACCACTTACCAGGGGTTTTGGGGTAGGAACACACAGGAATGCTGTTCCGGCTGGCTTGGTGTCAAGGGGTGTCGCCTAATATGCAAATACATTCTTGCTGGGTTTTTTTCTACAAAAAAACCCCTGTGTGGAACAATGGTGATATCAGGGGGTGTGGCCTAATATGCAAATGAGTTCCTGCTGGGCTTTTTCTACAAAAAAGCCCTGCCGATTACTACCATGGATGATGGATGGTTTTATTTTACAATGAGAGATGTTGTGACAGTCTTTTTCTCCAAATGGTAACACACATTTTTCAGCTCTTGATCAGCAACTATTTCTGGCCAATAGTAATCAAACAACCATGATTTATGATACCATTGTTCAAGATCTTCCTTCCTAGAGCTTAATATTATAGTATTCATATAAATCTTACAGATTTGTGAATGATAATCTAACAAGAAATCATAAATCCATTGTAAAAGAAGGTTAGTGGAGATACAGTAAACATCTATTAATCCTTGCAGAATCTTATTAAGATAAGTCCTTACATTTTATAAAGCCATCATGAAGTGTACACTACAATCCTAAGATTATTATAATGATAAATATCTGAGAGTAATAATGTTCATTTATCCAAATAGATCTTTTAAAAACTTGCAATTATAATTTATCCAATGTCACTTATTTACCTTTACCTTCAGCATGGAAAATAAACACAGGAAAAATGTATTTTAATAAATATTACATAGATTCTATTTGTTATAAAAGTAAAAGCATAAATTGATTTGAAATTATATGATAGAAAATTCTCAGAATTACATCAGCATTAATATTACTCATCCGCTGTCCACTACCAATATGGGACCAGACACCATAAATCCATCCACTTAAGAAAGCAACAAACATAGACAGAAAGTAGTCCAGCAGATCAGGCATAAGAACTTGGTCCTGAAGTCTTTGGCAGAAGGTCATACTTGGCAATATTGATACAGTGTCTGGATCATAGCTTCATGTCAGCATTTGCTGCCCATAATTCCATGCCTATGCCCAATTCCATCTCTGAGTACCATCTGTTGTGCAATCATCTCAAGAACAGCTTCTTCTTTTCCAAGACATTTTTACAACTCCTTCTAGAATTCAAAGCGATTTTAAAATAGAATGGACATAATTATTTGAACTGTTTCTCTCTTCCAAATTCTCTTCCCTACAATTATTCACCTGTAATACCACTTCCTCATCCCCATTTAATATCTGTTCCCTTTTTGATTTCCCCATATGTACTTCTCCCCCTTTAGCCTCTTGTTTAAATAATTTCCACTTGCAAATTTCCTCAAAAGTCTGCTTGCAGTACTGCAGCCAAGGTCTGATCACAACCTGAGTTCGATCCCAGCAGAAGCTGGGTTCAGGTAGCCAGCTCAAGATTGACTCAGCCTTCCATCCTTCCGAGGTCAGTAAAATGAGTACCCAACTTGCTGGGGGGAAAGTGTAGATGACTGGGGAAGGCAATGGCAAACCATCCTGTAAAAAGTCTGCTGAGAAAACATGATGATGCAATGTCACCCCAGAGTCAGAAACTGCTAGTGCTTGCACAGGGGACTACCTTTACCTTTTTATCATTTCCTTTATTCTTAATTTCCATAAGTGCAGGCCTTGAATTCAGCAGGAGCTCACAGGAGCACAGCTCCTGAACCTTTCTGATGGCCCTCTTCCTCCTCCCCACCTACCTTGTCCATTGAATAGTAGGTGCGGCTGCATAACAATCCCTGGATTAGGAGAGCGAGCAGCCAGCCAGCCGCTAGGAGCTTTGCCACACACCCCAGCAGCCCTCATTAACCCCTGGAGAAGCTCATGTCACCCTTTCTCCACTTATGTGATTTTGGGTGGCAGGTGGCTTGCTGGCCTTTTGACTGGGGGGGGGGGGGTCAAGGAGAGCCCCAGGTGAGAGGTCTGCTCGGGCTGGCTGGATCTCTAGCCAGCCCAAGCAGACCTTACTCACCCGAGGCTCTCTTTTCTTTGAGATGCTTTTGGCTGGGGGGGGGGGCAGCATATGCTAATAAGTTATGCTAGTGAGCTCCACCACCTATTTTTCTACAAAATGACCCCTGCATAAGTGACCACCCTGACTGAATATTTTAAAACCGAGAAACAAATAATGATGTACAATCCTTGTTAGACTTTATATTTTCAAAGTGCAAGTAGGGTATCCTTTGTGGTTCATATTTTTAAAAAAGGCCCACATAGCACTTTTAAACCAAGCATATCATGTTAAATAGAAAGCATGTCTAAGGGATGGTTTGTCATTATGTAAATAACCTTTGGAGATTTTGTGACTCCAGCCCCCATTGATTTCTTGGTATAAGTAAATAAGACTTGGAGATTATATAATGGCCGCCAATGTTTTTCCATGATTTCTCAATCCTAGAGTAGGCTGGCTGACTCACAATTTTCCGATCTTCACTGATTACTTCCTGCTTTACTTGCCACCAAATCCCGTTCTCACTGGTAAAGAGATCTCGCGATGTTTGTGACGTACTTCCTGCTTTACTTGCCACCAAATCCCATACTTGCTGGTAGAGAGATCTCACGATGTTTGTGACGTACTTCCTGTGTCGTCTGTTAGATCTGCAGCTCTGTGACAATGGGGCTTTTCAACCAAAACCGCAGGTATTCCAAACAATAATTTTCTTTTCTCTTTTTAGCACTGTCTTTTAATATTTTACAGTCCCAATTTCACTCCTTCTCCCCTTCTTTACAAATAGCTTCTATAATCAATCTTCCACCTTTTGAATTTTAATTTTTACAGTTCTTATTAGTCCCAGAATGATAGATAATGATCTGTACCTTTTGCTGTGGTTATCCAAAACAGCTCCAGTCTTGCATGAATTTAGATGTTCAGTAGAATCAAAGAAGGTTTGGATCTTGATGAGCTTAAGTCAATTGAATGACTCTGGAAACCTCTGTAGACGCTGGAATGCAACTCATCTCCGTAGACCCTTCAAAGCCTCAAAGGAGCCCCTCCCCCCCCCCCGGGACTCCTTTTAAGCCAAAGTAAATCTCCTCAGAATTTTCCAAGCATGTCTTGGACTAATCTCTGACTGAGAAAAGTAGGCAGTAGGTATTGGATTGCCTTTTTCTACCCCGAACAGACGTTCCAGTCTGCTCCCCTTCAGAGAAGCAGTTCAGCTCGCCATTCTCCAACCCCCGGAAGTATTAAGTGTTTATTAATATTTTATTAGTATTGGATATAATTACCATATATTACCAAATAAAATTGTTTCAATACCAAAAATAAGACTTGGAGATTATTAGGTTAATGTGTCTCCCAACCCCTGCCAATATCTTTATGGCAGCCCTATAAGGCTTTCAAGGTAAGACACATTCACAGATAATTTGTTGCCTCTGTATGGTAATTCTGGTATTCCTTGGTGATCTCCCATTCAAATTCTAATCAGGACTGACCCTACTTGGCTTCCAAGATCTGACAAGATTGGGCTAGCCTGGGCCATCCAGGTCAAACTAAATCCACATTTATATATCCAATTGTGAAGCGTGTCCCCCCCATCTGTGGCTATCTAAATCCACAGATCAGGATCACATTGACACTAAACAGATTTTCTGCAAACTTGGAAGACCCCCAGTTTTGCAGAAAAATCTGAAATCTAAAAAAAATGCATTGGGGGCTTACATTTTCCCCAATAAAAGATCATTTCCTACTACAAAGCCAGAGGTGAGGGTGCACAGGAGCCACTTCAGACCTGGACTGAGTATGGGTGCCACTCTGGGCTCAGCAGGCCTTGGATTGAGCCAGAGCTCATTGGAGCAGAGCTCCTGAACCTTTCTGATGAGTTCCCCTTCCCCCTACTTTCCTTTGTCTGTTGTCCACTGAATGAGGTGCCGTTGCATAATCCCTGGCATTTCTGTGGAGGACTATCTATTGGAGAGCGGGAAACCAGACAGCAGTTAGGAGCTTTGCCATGCCCCCTGCAGCCTTAATTAAGAGAAGCGCGCACAAAATTGGTGCGTGGTGCTACCTGCTGCGATTGATGCCAGAGCTCTGAGGTAAGTTCTGTTCTTCTGTGATTATGGGGTAGGGTGATTTCCTGGCCTTTCAACTGTGGGGGAGGCACAGGAAAGCACAAGCCATGGGAGAGGTCTCCTGGAGGCAGCTGGCTCTCCAGCCAGCCACCTCTCCCGTGGCTGGTGCTGCCCTCTTTTGCGCGGGCAAGCTCTTCCATCGGTGGGGAGGGGAGGGCGGCCCAGGGCAGTCCCAGCCACAAGGGAAGTCTCCTGTGGCCAACTGGCTCTGTGCGGCACATGCTAATGAGTTCCACTACCTATTTTTCTAGAAAATGACCCCTGGGGCTTAGCTCTGGGCCTTGCTGTGGTGGCAGTGTCTAGGATCACCACATCCATGGCCTGGCCTGGAGCTTCACCTGGCTCAGTGATGAGGCAGCTACACTGAGCACACTGCTGCTGCTGTGGCCTGGGCTGGAGGCAGCTTCTGAGATGGAGATTGATGAAGAGATGGGAAGCAAAAGAGAGCGGGGTAAGTTGACAGATAAGGGAAAGAGGGAGATACTGTCAGAGAAAGAAATGGGTGAGAAATAGAGACTGACAGAGAAAAGGAGGATGGCAAAAGAGATGGGGAGAAGACTGAAGGAAGGGAAGAGGGGGAAAGAGGAGTGAATTGTTAGAGCAGGGGTGTCAAACATGCAGCCTGTGGGCCACATCTCGTCCATGCAGGACTCAAATCCATCCTCTGAGCAACTTCCTTCTCCTGCTTCCTTTTCCAGTGCTGCTGCTGCAGTTGTATGGTAGCTTGCTTTTCCCCAGCTCCCTCAGTGGCTCTTAATTTCCCACTTCCTACCTCTTGCGCCCCCCCCCCCCCCCGCCACATACACACAGGAGCTCTGTGACTGCTTCTTGCTTTGTGTGGGAGAGATATGAAGACAAGTATCTCTCTTTGTCTCTCTGTCTGTCTGTCTCTCTCTCTCTCACACACACAGAGCTTCTGCTTCCTTCTCTGGGGCTGCTCTTCTTCTTTTGGGGAGCAAGGGAGCGGGGGAGCCTCATGATAGCTTCAAGACCAACAACATTTTATTCCAGGTATAAGCTTTTGTGTGCAAGCACACTTGTTCATAGGGAGGGAGGGAGGATGGATGGATTCTTCTGATAAGCACAATGTACATTGAGGAAATTATATTGGTTTATTCAGAAAAAGTTTGGATTTCTTTGTTCCTATCTGGGTTTATTTTCTTTCAAAAAGACCCTAATTAAGAACACTTGTATTGGTCCTTATGAAGAGCCCCTTGGTGCAGAGTGTTAAAGCTGCAGTACTGCAGTCCTAAGCTCTGCTCATGACCTGAGTTCGATCCCTGGCAGAAGCTGGGTTTTCAGGTAGCCAGCTCCAGGTTAACTTATCCTTCCATCCTTCTGAGGTCAGTAAAATGAGTACCCAAGCTTGCTGGGGGAAAAGTGTAGATGACTGGGGAAGGCAATGGCAAACCACCCTGTAAAAAGTCTGTCATGAAAACGTTGTGAAAGCAACATCACCCCAGAGTTGGAAACGACTGGTGCTTGCACAGGGGACCTTTGCATTCCCATTGGTCCTTATATCTTGGAGACTACTTATATCTTGGATTTCACACACCAAATAATAATAGCACGCATTGGTAATGAGACAGGAAAGTAAGGTAAGGGTAGTCCCCTGTGCAAGCACCAGTCATTTCTGACTCCGGGGTGACGTCGCATCACAATGTTTTCATCCAACGAGTCACCAGAGGGCCAGGGATCTTGTAAAGCCATCTGAACACGCAAAGGGTCCATCTGGCTTCGTGGGCAAGCCAAAACTTGCTCACTGCCTAAACGGAGTAGAGGTGGAGTCTCCACATAGGCCTTCAGGGCATACTGGTCAGACCATGGCACTGCCTCAGCAGAAATCTGATCCACTACAACTCCTGTCGGGTTGCCAAGTGTTACCTAGGATTGCCAAGTCCAATTCAAGAAAAATCTGGGGACTTTCGGGGTGGAGCCAGGAGTCTTTGGGGTGGAGCCAGGAGACTTTGGGGTAGAGCCAGGAGACTTTGGGGTGGAGCCAGGAACAAGGTTGTGACAAGCATACTTGAACTTCAAAGGGAGTTTGGCAATCACATTTAAAGGGACCGAATGCTTTTTAAATGCCTTTCCCCCTTTGGAAATAATGAAGAATAGGGGCACTTTCTTTGGGGGCTCATAGAATTGGACCCCTCAATCCAATCTTTTTGAAACTTGGAGGGTATTTTGGGGGAAGACAGAAGATGCCATGCTGAAAAGTTGATGTCTCTATCTCAAAAAACAGCCCACCTAGAGCCCCAGATACACATGGATCAATTTTCCATTATATCCTATGGGAATCGGTCTCTATAGGGAATAATTGAGTGTCCAGCAGACATTCCCCTCCCTCCCCCCACTTTCTATTGATCATGAAGTGGGGGGAGGGCCTCCAAACCAGGTGATCCCCTGCCCACACCTGGGGATTGTTAACCTTATAGCCTTACAGGCTACCCACATGAATTCATATTCTTGGATGCCTGAATCAACTCTAATTCAAATGTTAAAATGAGACACTATACGATTGTGGGTCTTTGGTATTTTTGATGGCATTTTTTACAATACAAATGAACATGAGAAAGTGTCACGGCTGGGGCCGGGTCAGGCAAAGTCCAGAGGCAGTCCGAGGTCTGTAGCCAGTAAGCAGGAGGGTCTGAGGCACCAAATCCAAATCAGTGTACAAGTATCGCAGGTCCGAGGTCCAGAAGCCGAGGTCAGGGAGTCCAGAAGTCAAAAGCCAAAGTCAGGGAGTCAGGAACCAAAGTCAAGCCGGAGTGGATGCTAGGATGTCAGGGAGATGACTAGTTGCTTCCACAAAGCCTCCTCCCAAAGCCCACAGCTATATAGCCCTCTGCTGGCTGTTGCCCGTTTGGGCTAATTGCTGGCTCAGGGAGGCAGCCAGGATCCTGTCATAACTCAAGCATCCTTGCTCTTAGGAGGGCCAGAATCCTCTCAGAACTCAGGGCTCAGGGAGCGTCTTGCTTGTGAGCGTGCCGCCCTCCTCCGATCTTTGAGGTCCTGCCGGAGGCGGTCACGCACACGAGCCACCCGAGAGGGCGAGGCAGGGGGGCTGGGATCTTCTCCAGCAGGAGGCAGGGGCACTGGTGCAGGTGGCAGGGGCACAGTTTCCTCGTCAGACTCAACTTCCTCTGCAGGGTCCCCAGCACCCATGACAGAAAGCAGTATAGTTGTTTTTAATTGTACATTCTGAGTTGAATGTTCTGATGTTGTTTCAGTTATGGGCAACCAAGCCATAAGCTAATAAAGAATGAAATATAACTTTCCTGTTTCCAAAACTTAAAAAAGTTAAAGGCAGGAGTCAATAGGGTTGCCAAGTTCTCCACAGCCTCTGGCAGGGGACTTTTTTCACGTGCACATTGCACGCCTGGCGCGATGATGTCACCTGGAAGTGACATCATTGTGCCGGTGATGCCACACGCCAGCCGCTCTAGGAGTGTCTGGTTTTTCCAGACACTCTAGCAATTTGGGTGAGGAAAACTCTATGATACCTATTTGCTATACCTATTGAAACATTGTATTGTACCTATTGTACCATAGAGTTTTCCCAGAAACGCCTAGAGTGACTGGTGTGTGGCATCGCCAGCACGATGATGTCACTTCCTGGTGATGTAATCGTGCTGGCAACATCGCAGGATGTTCCCCCCACCAGCCCAATGTGGGCCAGTGGGTTGGAAACCTCCAGGGTGGGAGAACCCCTGCCTGCCCCAGGAGCTTGGCTGTCCTAGGAGTCAAACAGCTTTTTGCTGCTGACAAGGGGAAGAGGTATTCAAGTCAGCTTTTACAGTTTCTGCTCTGGACTGTAGAAAATGGTTAAAGGGGAAAAAATTATACAGGAGATGAATACAGGAGCAGTCTTTATGATATACATTGATATGCATCTGACCTTAATGGTATGGGGCAATAGGAATTCTCCTCCTGTTCACAGTTGTCACTTGTTCACATGGGAATCACAGATGCTACAAATAGAGGTAAAAACAGTAATGTAATTTGAAGAAGTGTGCATGCATATGAAAGCCTGTACCTTGAATAAAATTTTGTTTGCCCCCCCAGTCGGAATGAAGAGGCAGACACAATTGTTGGGTTTTAAACCGGGCCGCTTTATTAGGATTAACAAATATAACTGGCAGGGGGGGAAACCAGACCAGACAAGCCCTGGGGTCAACACCTGGACCCCGCCTTGTCCAAAGGGCGAGCCACCCTGCCCCCAGCACAAACCCGCCGTCATCGGGTTGTAACTGAGCGGCCAGGCCTCCAGCCATCACCAACCGGGCTGGCATCAATCCCCATGGAAAGATCCACCCAGGTGAGGCTTCTTGTGATCTGCATCACCGCACTGAGCCGTTTAGCCCATCTACGGTTCCTGCAGACCACCGCACCACCGGTGCAAGGCCATAGGTGCTCCCCTGGAAAAACCCGTGGCCAAACCTCATCCAGCCAGCGACCTAACTAATACTCAACAAAACCTAACCTACTAGGCAGTACAAGGTAGGCGAAAAACACCCCCGCGTAGGCCAATTGTGCGGGAGTGAAAAAATTCCTACCTGGCCCCAAAAGGCGACCGGCATGAACCTGTACTGCCAATGGGAAGGGTGGGCGGGCAGAGAGCCGAAAACAAACTGCGTGGCAAGGAGGGAGCCGGGGCTTATATAGCCCCGACTCCGCGCCTTTGCAAAAAACACCCGTATGTCGGGTGATCTTGCTGCCACTCCCTCCTTCCGGGGATGCAAAGGCGGCCCCCAGCCTATCACCAGCGAGCTGGCTCGGCTGGGAAGGGGCCGGACCTTGCCCCCCCAGTCGGAATGAAGAGGCAGACACAATTGTTGGGTTTTAAACCGGGCCGCTTTATTAGGATTAACAAATATAACTGGCAGGGGGGGAAACCAGACCAGACAAGCCCTGGGGTCAACACCTGGACCCCGCCTTGTCCAAAGGGCGAGCCACCCTGCCCCCAGCACAAACCCGCCGTCATCGGGTTGTAACTGAGCGGCCAGGCCTCCAGCCATCACCAACCGGGCTGGCATCAATCCCCATGGAAAGATCCACCCAGGTGAGGCTTCTTGTGATCTGCATCACCGCACTGAGCCGTTTAGCCCATCTACGGTTCCTGCAGACCACCGCACCACCGGTGCAAGGCCATAGGTGCTCCCCTGGAAAAACCCGTGGCCAAACCTCATCCAGCCACCGCCAATGCCAAGCCTCTGCTTAGGCATTAGCGCCCCAACGGGTGGCCCTGAGCCAACCGCACCCCCTGCCAAATTTCATCTAAAAAGGCCCGGTTGCCCAAATTGGATAAATGAACGCCATCCGGCCGATACAGGTCCACTTGGTTGACCTGTATGGCCAGATGAGGGAGGAAAATTCCAAGTCCACCCTCTATAGTCTTCTGAGTGGCCCTATTGGCCTTACGTCTGGGCCAGTGAAATGACGTGCCTACACACCCTGCGTGGCAACAGTGCCGACCACCCAATGTAACCCCCAGGCCACCTGCGACGAATTTCGCAGAGGTCGGCCAACGCCTGCTGGGAAAGAGTCTTCCACGCAGCAACCCCAAGTCGTTCCCTCCCGAGTGAACGACAAGAATGTGAGGAGGCAACGCCCTTCGCTCCCTGAACAACAAAGCCTGATCACAGGCCAGCCCAGCAATTCCACTGTAACCCAGCACTGAGCCCGAGCTGAGTACCCACAGGAGACCGCCTAGCGTAATGGGCAGCCAAGAAACCATGCCGTGCCCGCAGATGAGAACCCACCTTCTCTCACCCCGAGCACAGCACCTGAAAAAACAAATCACAGTCAGCAACATGCACAAAATTAACCAACCACCCGACAGCCTGCAAAGGGACCAAGGGGGGGGGGGGGGCAAAAAAGAACTTATAAGCCGCCGACCGCCATCAGCCAACATGCTGGATGGCAGAGGGCATATAGCCCCTAACTGGCTAGCGTCGGCCCTGGCGGGCATGTCGCCATTAACCTACTGAGAGCCGGCTGGCGGATGGGGCTGGGCCCCTTTTCCCGGTGGCTGCGAGCCGCCACCGCCGCCTCCGGGGCGCTTACCGCCCGCTCCAGACTTTGACCTACTACAGGCCGAAAGCGCGTGGGGCCCGCTACACAGCGGACATTCATGACGGAATTTGCAAGACTCCCTGGGGCAGACCCCCTTGGAGGCAAACTCCCAACACAACAACCGTGAATGATCCGGCTGGCCCGCGGAAACGCGGGCGCCCGGGGTAGGCTCCTGTTGCTGTGCTCTCTGCACCAGATGGCCACTATCGGACCTATCCCCGGAATTCGGTTTTGCCGGGGCCATCAGCTGCAGCCACAGCTGCTGATTTATCTGGTCCCATGGCATTCCGGGATTGACGGCGGCCCGCATCCGGAAGGCTTCGTCATATTGCAGCCATGCTGTCCCGACGAAGTCCGTGTAAGCCCTGTAGACTATATCTATATATTGAAAAAGGGCGGCCGCCCTAGCCGGCTGTGCCCTTGCGATGACCCCGGCATAGATCAGGAAGCCGGGCAACCAATTTGACCAGGACCTATCAACCTTCCTGCGCTTTATCTTTTCCTTGTCCCTGTCGTCGAGCTCATCCTTACTTTTCTTCTCGAGCTCCCGAAACAAGAGACCAAAAACATCAACATACTCCCCACGGAGGATTTTTTCACGCGTGGCCGCCGTCAGATGCTCCCCCAAAGGCAAAGAAGTGTCGCCATAAGGGAGAGCATGAAAGGGGATACTTGCATAGGGGTTTGGTGGATAGAACCACCCACCCCCTTGAGCTGCAAACCGTGCCCCCTGTGACTGCGCCCCCTGTTGCCCACCCCATGGCAAAATGCCCGGCGTGGGCAGTGAGGAAGAGGCTGCAGGGGGGGCCCCAGCGCCCACCTGCTGACCAAGAGGGGTAGGAACTACACTGGACAGCCAACTGGGTGCATAAGCACCCCAAGCCCATGGCTGAGCGGGGCCCACCTGTTCCCCAGCACCAAACCACCCGGGCCCCCATCCTACCCCGCTTGCCCCCAGCATGTGGGGGGTTGGCTGAGCAGGACCCCAAGGCCAACCTTGAACAGGCAGAGTAAGGGGCTTACCGCCGTCACCCGGAAAGACGCCCAAACCTCCAGGGGGTTGCATCCCCCCACTTCCAGACGCCCCGCCCGATGGCGTGCCCGATGGGCCTTCACCTGGATCTTCGTCTTGGTCAGGTTCCAGCGGCGCTTCGGGCTCCGGCTGCCCACCCTGTAAAGCAGACAGCCTGGCAAGCAATTCGGATTCGAAAGTCAGCCGCGCCGACCGACCGGTGGCACGGCGGCGGCCCTCCCAAATGGGTGCACCCCTGGCCACCCGTTCCTGTTCCAGGGCATCTAATTGACTAATAATGGCGAGACGAACCCGCTCGCTCTGGCCCTGTTCCTCAGCAGGGGCTCCTTGCTGACCTCGCCCCCGGGGTGGGCGAGCGGGCTGTTTGCCCTTAGATTTGCCTTGCCCCTTTGTTGGTGCCATCCTTACTAGTGACAAAATAGGCCAAGTACTTACAAATGACCCCAAGGCCCCGTCTGGTCCTACCCACCCAAACTTAGGAAGAGTATACTCCCTTGTCAGTGGGGTAAACCAGGTGACCAGTAGCCACCCAGGACAGGCACACACCTGGAATTCCCACCCACAGGTAAGGAAATAAGAGGAGATGTATGCCCTTTGTTAATGGGGCAACCCCAAACTGCCAAGAGGTAATGATGATGGAAGGGGGGGGGAGGGGAGTTGCTACAGGCAGGAGCCCCGAGCACCAAAATCCAGACAACTCTCCCTTCGTTCAGGCCAAGGAACCCAGCTTAGCCTCCCAAGGAGCAATTTCAAAAGAAGGGTCCTCTCGGAACTAGCCAGCCCCCCGTTCCCAATAAGCAGGGGGCCGCTTCACCAGGCGAGCCAACAACGGTGGAAAGCCCCAAGGGGCCTGTACAAAAAGGGGAAGGCCGTGCCAACCCGTCCCAGCCTCCCCCCCGAGCCCCCAAACACTGATAGCCGTGCGCAGCGCTACTCAGCCCCGCAACGCGTCCAAACGGAAGCCTCCACGCCGCGCCGATCAGAATTCTGAGCCTCGCAAGCGCGCCTCGCCGCGCCGAACAGCTGATCCGCTGAAGTCCGCCGCGCTGCTGAACACGCCTCCGCAAGCGCGCCTGCCGCCAAAACCCCAGCCGCCGATCAGCTGTTTGAAGAAGCTCAGACCCCCGTCGCCCAGGCCTCGCCTGCAGCAGCAAACGACGTGGCTCTCACACAGAGAGCCGAAAACAAACTGCGTGGCAAGGAGGGAGCCGGGGCTTATATAGCCCCGACTCCGCGCCTTTGCAAAAAACACCCGTATGTCGGGTGATCTTGCTGCCCCTCCCTCCTTCCGGGGATGCAAAGGCGGCCCCCAGCCTATCGCCAGCGAGCTGGCTCGGCTGGGAAGGGGCCGGACCTTGTCTTAAATGTGCCACTGGAGTTGAACTTTGTTCTACTTTGAATAGTGTACTATTGTGGGATTATTTGTGGATTATTAGTTTATTTCAAATGAAATCAAGAAGATTCATAAAAAATAAGATCACATAAAAATAATTTTCAACAATATCAAAATTTACCCAAATGCACTCAAATTCTCTAATGCCATATGATACGTTTAATGAAATTCTCCCCTGCTGCCCTTGTGGGTTTGCTCCACATGTGTGCAAAACTGTACTGTCACATTTAACCTCAGGAAGTATAACTATGCTGCTGTTGGAAACATGTGTTTATCAGCAAAGAAAAGGCAATGCTGTTAGCTCTGGTAGCATTGTTAGCATTGTGCATACATTTGTGAGCTATTAAAAATGAGGCAGCCCCCTTAGTTATTGTTATTATTATAAGGAAAATGAGTGGGAAAAAGAAAGTGTGTAAAAATTCATTTCTATTTGTTATTCTGGCATCTATCTATTTTGTTTGCCACATTAAAGAAGGGAGAGAGACTCAGGAGAGATGAAAAATGAATACCTAAGCTCCTTAAGTTCTTCTTCCCACCCACTTACTCTGCTGTGTGGATGTAGACTAAGAATAGGACTGATGCTACCCAAGAGTCATTTTGTAGAAAAATAGGTGATGGAGCTCATCCAGGGATTGTTATGCAGCTGCACCTACTATTCAATGGACAAGGTAGGTAGGAAAAGGGGTGGGGTATCAGAAAGGTTCAGGAGCTGTGCTCCTTTGAGCTCCTGCTGAATTCAAGGCCTGGTGCTACCTCTACTAGCACAGCCTAACCAACTAAGCGTTAGCAAACAGATAGGAAGAGACTCAACTTAACCTGGAGAACTGACAGAAGAGCACCTGAGGAGCTGAGAGAGGTGGGAAGGAGGGGGAATCTCTTCTTCCCTGCCTTCACCAACCTGCCACCACCATGTTTGGCTGTAGCTCCAGCCCTCATGGCTTCAGCACAGTATAGGAGGATGAGAGAAAGATGACAAAGAAAGCAAAAATGAAAATACAGAATAAAACTGTTCCCTCCTTTTCTTCACCTCACAGCTTTCCTGCTCCCCCCCACAGCCTGTTCCATTTTGCTCCGTTGTTCTTTATTCCATTCCTCTTCTCTCTGCCTTTGCTTTCTTCCTCCAGTTTACATCTTTTTTTTATTTCCTGCACATTCTTCTCCCTCAGTTTATTCCAGGTTTGAAATGAGTTGCAGCATCTATTTTGGATTATCTAAGCAATTGCCTACACAATCTAAAATGGCTGAGGTAATTGTGATAAATCTGAACTCTAAAAATATTTTTTCTGTTATTCTCTTCTAAATTATGATTATTCTGCAAACCTACATGACTCTCAGATCTGTGGAAACATCTCCTTATTCTGAGCTTGGCCCTGTTGTGTGATTTTTTCCCCTCTGCACTCTGGTTCAAGATTGAGAATAATATAGGTAAACAAGCTTTGATGCTGTTATGATTTGATAGGAATAAGGCTTTGATCTCTGATATTGGAGATATCAGTTTGGCAATGAAAAAGGTGCTACAAAGAAATAAATGGTTCCACATGCCACATTTGCTATAAAGACCAGACTTTCCTGCCCCATTCAACAGATAATTGAGGGCACATTTACCTTTAACAGGTTTTCTCCCATTATGTTTTATAGTAACTCCAAATGGTGCAATGCAATTATTCAACTGCATGCAATTAATTTTCTTTGTCTTCAAGATACAACGAACAAAAAACTATAAGGCATTAACTGTAATTCAAGTTGGTGGAAACACATCTGAAGCCTTTTTTCTCCAATAAAGTTGGGATCTGTCATTTTCCTATTTATTGACTCCCCCACCAATCCCCTTACCGAGTAAATTATTTTCTTGCTACAGAGATAAGTGCATGGAGAATTTTGCAGATCTCTCATAAGATTAATTTACTCAAAATTAAGCTCACAGTCTGTCAGTCCCTGTTTTTTTTCTCATTATAAATTATTTAACTCAGGCAAATCACTGATTCTGTTTGTGCCTAAAATCAAGGCGGCAACTGCAAACACAGATCTTCACAGACCCCCAATAAATCACCTTACAATCTATATAAATCTCTCCTACTGATCTGATACACAGATATAGTGGGTCATTCATATATATATTAAAAATGAAAAGCTGGCCCTAGAGGGAGGCTTTTAAAGTTGTAATAATTATTTTGATGATCAAATTGTACCATAATTTTCAACATCCATGCAGTGATTGCTTACAGCATCCATACATGAAATCCCCTTTATCCTTTGTGGAATTGGATACATGTTCTAATGACTATTAGTTCTTTGCTGCCTAGAAGACAGACAAGTGAAAACATATGACTAGTTATATGCTTAATTTAAAAAAGATGTTGGTATCCTGGGAAAGACCTCAAAGGAAATCAATTTATTAGCATAGCTCACTAGATATGTAGGTCTCTTTTACTTCTATGTCTTCCCAGATCACTGATACTGATCTTGGTATTACTGTGGCTAAATTTCCAGCAGCAGTGGCTTCTGTGTGAGAATGGAACAGAGCATATTTCTGAGACTGGGTTCTGTCCAAGTCCACTGGGTTGTCAGATTTTTAAACAAAGAAAGGTTGATGAAAAAGATCTCAAAGGAAATAAATTGATTAGCACAACTTTTTATGGACAGCAGATACCAAAGCCTCCAAGAACTATGAATCCTAAAGCCTCTTTCTGCTTACACAGGGGACAATTTTAGCACAGTGCCCCACATTATACTGAATGTTACCTCCAAGGCTCCATTAGCAGCCAAGAGTTGTGTTTCTGGAAGAACAGCAAATTACAGTAGGAAGAGAAACTTTTAATTTTAGTCCACAAGCATAACTTGTAGTGCTTAAGATCCAGCCCCTTCAGTTCCTCTTGATAATACATGGTCCTGTATACAAGATAGGGCACACTGGATTTCATATTTTGCACTGATTATGAGTATTCTGGTTAATGTGAGCATTGGAAATTGATTGCAAGATCATCCAAAAGACACTGTTCCCCCAGCTTCTGTTGTTTTTTCTAAGTGGTGAGACTCAGTAGAATCCTATATAGAAATCTACAGTTATATTTCCAATGAAGTCAATTAACTTAGGATGTACTTCTGCTTAGTATCACATATTAAATGAGGAATGTTTTCATCCCATGCTTGCTATATTGAACATTGAATAGCAAATGACCCAGCTGTTATATGACTAATATTATCAATATCTTTGACAGCGAAAAAAATCCTTTATGTCCTCAAATATAGGGCCACTTGATAGTCCCAGTACAAAAGCAAAAAGTATAAAAACATCTAAGTCTAATAATTTATTTTTTCCATCTTCAACCTCACCTTCATAGCAAACATTGCAGAGCAATATTGAAGCGCATTTGACACCATATATTTTCAAAGCCTCCGTCAATTTGGATATACTCTTGCATCAGACACCACCTTGGCTGCAGTAGGATGGGCAGTTTGGCCTGATATAGTTGCTTTTCCCTAACATATTAAATGGGCCTGCTCATTCAGCCACATCTGGTGGTCGGTCCCCAGTCATGCTCACCCCATTGTTAGATGAATTGGATACAGAGTAAACAGGCACCAGAGAAAGTTCATGCATTCACCCTGCATATCCAAATGTCTGAACTTCCGCCAATGCGTGCTTAAACCAGTTCAGAAGTGTAAACCTTCAATTCCAATTTTGCATTTGTTTTTTTTAAAACTGGTAGTGCACATCCACATGGGCACTCATGCACACCCAATAAATGTTTTTATTTTTTTTTAAATCAAATTTGGGGGTTTTTTAAAAGAAGAAATCCAGACCATATTCTCCATGGTTGACATGCAACACTAATCTGAACCATCAACCAAAGACTGGATCAAGGTGGGAATCTGATAGAAACTCTCTGTCACAGAATGCAATGGAGTAATTAGCAGTGCGCCCAAACCATGCCAGCCTTCCAGTCTGACCACAGGCCTTGATTCTATTTTGTCTTTTAGCATCCTTGGATATTATTGGGAATAAAGTGGTCAAGATCTGATGGACACAAGATTGTTCTGCCATTGTCCCATGTATACTTACCAGAAAGTTTACAGAGAATGGTGGTGAGTAAATTCTCATCTCCTGTAGAACTGTCCTGGAAACTACATTTTGGATAGCTAAAGCTTTCATCTTTAGACTAAAGATCCTTTATTTCTCAAAGGAGTGCTTTCTATACCACCTAGATAAAGTTCTTCATTAAAATTGGTTGATGAAAAGTCACAGAGAATTGGTTTTTCCCTACACCCCTTTAACCAAATCTGTTATTTAACCATATCTCTTTTGAGAGCCAGTTTGGTGTAGTGGTTAAGTGCACAGACCCTTATCTGGGAGAACCAGGTTTGATTACCCACTCCTGCATTTGCAGCTACTGGAATGGCCTTGGGTCAGCCATAGCTCTTGTAGGAGTTGTCCTTGAAAGGGCAGCTGCTGTAAGAGCTCTCTCAGCCCGACCTACCTCACAGGGTGTCTGTTGTGTGGGGGGCAGGGAGGAAAAAGAAGATTGTGACCACTCTGAGATTCAGAGTATAGGGTGGGATATAAATCCAATATCTTCTTCATATATATTCTCCATGCTACCTCTCACAAGGCAATAATATAACAAAGTTTGAGTCCAGTGGCATCTTTAAGACCAGCGAAGTTTTTCTCTATGCCTAAGCTTTTGTGTGCATGCACATTTCTTCCAATATACTGAATACATTAATCTGCTGCTGATACTGTCACCCACTTTCTAGAAGAAAGTCAGAGCTGAAATCAACATGGATGTTTAAAACAGTAGTATTTTAGTAGTAAAGTATGTTCCAGAAGAACTTTTATAAGTGTTGTAGAGGGTACTTTCTTTTGACATTGGAGGTTGCTCTCCACTTCAGAGACAGGCTAACAGCAATTTTGATTAGAAGTGTACATTGAAGAGTGCTCTGGGAACAGAGGAGGAAAAAGTCTTGCTTGCAACTTTAGTTCACTGAAGTATAAATATGCTGTTGAAGCCACCCTATTCCAGAGTTGACTTCTGTTGATAAAGCACCCTTGACTGAATGAATGTGTCTGTCTCTTGCCAAATGCAGTATCAGTCTGCTTACTTCTGAATACCAAGGGCATTCTTTTCTCAGAAGCACATATTGGATTCCATTAATCTAGCAACACATGAGATTTTATACAACTGTATCAGTTCAAAAGAATCTCTCTCTCTCTCTCTCATATTATTCTGCTTACAGGTTAAAAACAGGCAGAGGACCTTGTTAATCAGAAGCTATATAATACATGCTTTCAAGTTGTATCCCACTCACATAACAGCAGAGCTGCTGCAAAAGTTAATGCATGGTAAGGAAGAAGCTGTTTTTATTGACGACAAAGCTAGTGTTCACAATGTCTAGGAAAAGATAACTGTCATATGTAAGCTTAGAGATTTTTAATATGCTGACTACAAATGAGGTGGAGCTGTGGCTCAATGATAGATATACTTTGTATACAGTAGGTTCCAGGTTCAGTCCCCAACATCTCCAGCTAAAAGGGGATGTGGAGATTCTGGAGAGCTACAAACAGTCAGAGTAGACAATACTAACTTTGACAGAATGATGATTTGGCTTAATAGAAAGCAGCTTCCTGTTCAATAATGATTTATTTTGTTATGTCTAATATGGTAAAGAGGCAACTTTGGCAGGCTTATGCTTATGTAGAAAAGTAGCATATAATTTCAACACAGGTACATCAAGGTGGGAAGGCAGAAAACAACAGGAGAGAAAGAACTTCAAATGGTTGTTAAAAAGTAGTAATTTATAGTTACATATTAATTGTCTGATGCATTTCAAGACTAGTCTCTTGTAAGGGCACTATCCATATATGTTAGTGTTTTACATCAACTAATGCAGCAGCAGCAAGAAAGAGTCAAAGTAAAGACCAACAGATTTATTGTGACATAAATTTTGATGGACCAGAGTCCACTCTTCAACCATTCTGATGGTTAGTGAATAGGTAAACATGTGTTAAGGAGGTAATCAATCCAATGTAAGTAATGTTGAAAATACTTATGGTACTCCACCATCTAGTTTATGAGGTGCGAAGAGCAGAGGCAAAAGGCTTGTTTTGTAATTGTTCATACCTGGAATTGAACTCAGTTTTGGATTTCAACAGGGCAGGTAAAAGAAGATCAAGATTTTTACTGTTTCTCTTCCAAAACCTGATCGTCCAACCTGATAATTATAAAAAGAACACTCTGTAGCTTGAAAATCCAAAAGAAGCAGAATATGTACCGTATTTTTAAAAACTATACTAACGGAATTACAAAATTAATGTACATGTGATGCAATTTGCTAGATGTTTGCCATGTGGAGTCCCCCCCCCCCCTTCTCAGAATGGCTGGTCTAAGGTAAAACTTAAGAAGTATTTATATCCTCTCATTTTTAAATATGCTTATTCTTCACTTTGACATACTGTAACATGAAACAGCTGGATATATTTAAGATGAACAGCATGAAGCCTTAATTAGGCTCTCTTTAGTTAATAGCTGTGAGAATGTTATTTTATTAAAGAGCTTTTGCTCACCAAGCAGGTTTTTCTAAGCTTTTTCTCTGCGGGGAGGGTGGGATATAAGTACGAAAAATAAATAAATAAATAAATAAATAAATAAATAAATAAATAAATAAATAAATAAATAAATAAATAAATAAATAAATAAATAAAATAAATAAGCTCCTGCTGCTCTGCCTCATACTGGATACCAGTGTCCCACCAATCCTTGGGGAACTATTGGATGTGTCTACATGACATTCCCTCTGACCAAGATTTATGGCATTATAAGTTAGTGCTTAGATTCGTATTTTGTTCTAAATGTAAAACGTTCAGCTATATATTACTCTGTATTACTGTTTATCAGTTGATATCCAATTGGGTTATTCTTCTCATGAAAGAATTGTTGCTTTAATGTTAGTTAAAAGCCACTGAATCCATCAAAAGGGACAATTTATAATAAAGGTAAGCTTCAAGCGAACTCCACAACCCCATACCTATTATGGCCAATGGAGACAATTCCAGAATGGTTTTTCTAATCCGGAGTTGTCAAGTGATTATGAACTTAAAAACTGCCCAGATTTAGGAAATGTGACCCTTCATGTTTTGCATCAGAACATAATAAAGAAAACCACAGCCTATATTCAGAGAACCACACAAATACATCAATTGAAAGTTTCTTTTCTGACCAATCCTTCACAGCCAGGTATGAGAGCTTTTCTTTTATCCTTTTTTCTTTCAGAATTCAACAACTTTTATTCTCCTCTCCTTAGAGTTTCAGCTTAAAAAGTATCCTGACAGGAACATACAGCAGACAAAGACTAAATCAAATTACTGTTCCCTAGGTCTGTATTGTATTTTAAAAATCACATAGAACTTTTAAAAGAGTATATTATGCCTTAATTTTATAGGTTTTAATACATAGACTTTCAAATACAGCTTCAGAGGTATTTAGGCAATTGTAGGATGACTAAGAAGGGCTTGTAAAATGCTTTAATGGAATAGATTACCTTGTTAAGGATAATCTTAAACAAAAGATCCATTCCTTTCCTGTGAGGGAAACTACTGTTAAAGGAGTGGGATGCACACTAAAATTCGAGATAAATTGATTATTAATTTTTTTTAAAAAATCCATTGGAAAAAATACCGTATTTTTTGCTCCATAAGACACACTTCCCCCCCCCCAAAAAAAAAGTGTGGGGGGGGAGTGTGTGCATCTTAAGGAGTGAATACTGCAAAAAATTCACACAAACGCCTCTAAATTCACACAAATGCCTCTAAAAACTAGGTGCGTCTTATGGATAGGTGTGTCTTATGGAGTGAAAATGTAGTCCATCTCACTCAGAATTCTGACTTTCAAAACAAAATTATGGAGGTTTCAAAAAAGGATATAAAACTATATGAATTGATGAGCCTTGAAAAGAGAATTTTGGCCCTATTAGAGAAACCAGAGTTATGGGTGGAAATTACATGATAATTTCTCTATCTGCAGATAAAGAAAACATTGCTCACAGAGAAAAAGCTATTACGAAGCACCAAATGGTTATATGTAGGCATATAGATTCCACACAAGGTAGGAATTGAACTGATAAAAGACTGCATCTACAGCAGGAGACCAAAACCCCTTATTATTAATGAAATAAAGTAGGGAGTTTAGTGGCCCCTAAGGGACTAACAGGATTTATTTATGCTTTCATGAATTTAAGTTTTCATTAGTCAGACTGAATTCCTCATAGGTATCTGATGAAATGAGCTCTGACTCAGAAAGACTTGTACAAGAATAAATTCTATTGCTCCCACAGACGGAAGGGAGAGATGGACACAAGGTTTTGGGTAACTAAAGGGCCACTTTCTTTCTTTATTACATTAACAACAAGGGCTATAAACATAACCAGCAGGGCCAGGGAACAAAGAGCCCTCCCCTGCTGCATAAAGGGCGAGCCACCCTGCCCCTAGGTATAGCCAAATGAATGGCTTGTACCCGGCCAGCCTTGCAAAGGTTATACCCTGGCGTTCCAACCCCCAGCCGCAAGTTTTTATCTTTTAGGCTTTGAGTGTTTAACTTCCAGTTTCTTTTTTGTATTCCCTTAAGTTTTATAATTACTAAACTATGGTCAGATACCACTCTAGGCTGAATCTCCACCTCTGCTAATTCCTTCATCAGACTTGTAGACAACCAGCACATATCAATTCTTGACCATGACTGATGACTAGATGAATAATAAGTAAAATCTCTTGATTTTGGGTACGTTGTCCTCCACGCATCTACTAGTTCCAGTTCTTCAGCTAATTTTAAAAAAAACTTGTTGGTAACTGTAGTCCTTTGGATCTGATTTATTTATGCAGCTTCCTGTCCAATTGTCTGTCAAAGACCGCATTAAAGTCACCAAGTAAACAATATTCTGAATAATCTAAACTCATTAGTTTGAGATGTAGTTCATTAAAAAAAATTTTATGGTCATTTGGGGGCATAAATGTTTGCTAACAAGATTTTTCTACCCTCCATGGCAATTTCCACCAATAAGATCTTTCCACCTTCTGAGGCAAAGCAGAATTGTGGATTACATTTATCTTTTACATATGTTGCCATGCCCCTCTTCTTTTTATTCAAATCCATTGCAACAAATAAATTGCCAAGTTTTTTATTCTTCAACAAATGTTGATCTTTTGTCAGTATATGAGTTTCTTGTAAACAAATAATATCAGCTTCCAATTTTGCTAAATATTTAAAGATTTTCCTTCTCTTTACAGGAGAATTAAGTCCATTCATATTTGTAGAAACTATTGACGCCATTATGGATCTTTCTTATCACTATCTTTTTTATCTTTATCTTTTTTGATCCTTAGTCGTGTTTGGTATTTCTTTGCATCACTTGGGTCTTCTTCCTCTGAGCTTTCTTCTTCCCCATTTTCCTTCCTTCCTCTCTCTTCTTTCTTCCCAAATTTCTCCAAAAAAATTTCCGCCTTGAAGATTGAATTGATCTTGTATCTTTTGCCTCCAAACATGAAAAGCAAGCCTTCTGGCATTAACCATGTATATGGTATTACTCTCTTCCTTAGAAAGTTTGCCAATGTATAATATTCTCTTCTCTTCTGTCTGACTGGCCAAGGCACCTCTTTCAGAATTCTCACTGTATTCCCTGCTATCACCACTGGTTTATCTCTTGTTATTCTTATTGTAAGCTTCATGTGTATGGCGCTGGGTATAATTCATTCTATTTAGTGAAACTCAATGGTACACGCTTAACTTGATCAATCTCTTCTTCCATTTTTTCCAGTGGCACTTGCAAAATTTCTGTGAAGGCCTCGCTTAGCATTTTTTGCAAGTCTTCAGACCTGTCTTCTGGAATATTTTGCAGTCTCAACATATAAACTGCTCTGTCCATTTCTAACTGGAGAAATCTACTATCATACACCTTTTGCTTGTTTTCCAACTGTTCATCCTTTTGAGTATTACTCACCACTTGATCATCTAGGGCTTTTAATGCCTTATTAGTTTCCACTGTCTGTTTTCTGTTTTCTTGGAGCTCTTGCTTGACTTCAGCCATTTGTTCTCCAACGTTGTCTACCTTGTCAGTCAGTTGTAAAATGGCTGTTAATAATGTATGTTGCATTTCTTTCATATCTTTCTGCATATTTGCAGTTGTAAATTTAGTTGGGCCAATATGAGGAAGGTTAGGAGAAGGAGTTGTGGTCCTATCTCTATTGTATTTCATTTTGGGGGCCTCCTTGAACCCTGTTGCCATCTCTATTGTTAAATTTCCTATAATATATATTCCCTCTCAAACTTTAAATTTTTGATGTTTACAATTCACCAACCTATTTTGGAACACAATGTTCCAGCTTTTATCAACTAACTCAGTACCAGGCAAGAAAAATTAAGATTTTGAGCAAATGTAAAATTGTTTAAGAACAGAGCCTTCCCCTTGTAACAACAATCTAACAAACCCAAATAATGATAAGCAAAACTATAAACAATATCACTTTGCTATAACAATGATACAAACGGGCCAAGAATAAACAACAAGAAGGGGGTGAAATACACTCACGCCAGCAGAATTATAATATGCTCTTGACCAATGCAAATTAGTCCAGTCTAATAAGCAAGAAAGTAGTCCACAAAGTAGTCCAGGTAGTCCAATATATTCCAAAACCAGAGTTTTATAAATTATAATCCAAACAAAAATATCCAATTTACATGTCCACAGATCTTTAGAATTCCAAGAAGAGTTTAAAAGAGAAAAAGCTAATCAGTCAGGAAAAGAAAAAAAAAGCCATCAAAAATAAAAATAAAAATTCTGAAGACAGAGAGTCTTAATTATAATCTAACAGCACGGTTAAGCACGATTAAGGCCATCCACATCTCTATAATCCATTTATGTGTTATAAATTCCATCAAAAATTTTATAATCCATTGGCAAAGGGAAAAATCCAATAGTTCAGGTACTTGTAATCCAATATAAGATTGTATAATCTGTCAATGATCTTATAGTCCACCAAAAAAGAGCAGGATCAAAATCTCTGAAGCCTTCATAAATATTTTTTCTACAATCAACAATGCAACTCCCTCTTATAATTCAATATTCAAACAGCTACTGAAAGTCAGGATTTCCTTTCACACTGCCTTTCAAATTTTATTCCAAGTTTTGTCTCTGCTCAAGTCCACCATCAAACCATTAAATCTCAGTCCGTTCTTTTAACTGTACTCTCCTACTGATATACCTTATATCTTGAGAGATTTTTCTTTCATATTCAGTTCAATATACTCCCACTAGAGACTTGTTAAAAGTTCTTGTGTATCAATAGTTTCCGGGACACAACTTCTTTTAAGAGTTAAAACCTTTGCCTTCTCAGTCTGTTTGAAGCCTTGGAGTTGGGATGTGCAAAAAAAAAAAAAAAAAATCGGTAGTACATGGATTTGGAAATATACGGGGGGGGGGGGGGGAGAGAGAAATACGGAATCATGTATATTTCTAAATTCCGTAGTCAGAATAGCCGCATATACGGTAGATGCGCAGCTATTTCCAAATATACAGCCCCTTTACACCCTATGGGCCATTGAAATCAATGGCAAATAGGGTATATTTGAAGCCGCCTGGAGGGAAGGGGGTTTGAGGGAGAGCCCCCAAATTTGCAGGAGACCTGCAGGGGACTCTTCCCTAAAAAACTCCCAAGTCCCCAAAAAAATTGGGCCGGGGGTCCAATTTCTGGGGCACCCAAAGTCAAACCTAACTTCACACCAGAGAATTTCTATAGGACCCAAATGCAGTATATACATCTATCTACTCTATGAATCCTGCCACACAATCTGCTCAAGGTCTGCTCTAAAGACCTGGCTGCAGCAAACCCAGATGCCAATTCTCCAGCCCTGCCCCAAAGAACATGGGAAGAGCTGGCCAAGCACAACAAGCATGCTGGCTCTGGGTCTCTCACCCAGGTGCCAGCTTCACTGCCACAGAACACACAATCTACAGATGCCAGCTCTCCAGCCCTGCCCCAAACACACAAGAGAAGCAGTGGACCACACCTAGCTCTACATCATTCTGTATCTGACACAAAGCAAGAAGCATTTAGACTTACCTTGAGTGATGGAGGTTGGCTGGTCTAGGCTCTTTTGTGTTACCCAGGGTGCACCACGCGTAGGCAAGCAAGAGTTGCACCCCAAATGAGGAAGATCACTGGGAGGGCCTCAGATTGTGTGAGAGGAGGGCAACCATTCCTTCTCTCTCAGCTCAGCAGCAGCACACCAGCTATCGCTGTCCCATTAGAGGGACCTCAGCATTGGTATGGCTGCTGGCTGCCTGTCATCATCACTGGCACCTCTCTCTTTCCTCCTCTTGCCCCTGAAAAAAAAAAAACCTGGATTATCCTGGCTGGGCCTGTGGGTGCTGTCGGTTACAGTTGGTGGTGGTGGTGGGGGGGATGCACTGCCAATCAATTTGTGAGTTTTTGGGCTGTCTTTGGACTCTAGTCTATTTTTAGTGGAGGAGCATTTTACAACCACCTTCCAAGCGCGGGCCAAGAGAGGATGCAGGCACAAGTAGATGCTCACTGCATTCACTCTCAAAGTCTACGTTCAGAGGAAAGTTGACCTTCAGGAAGACCAACTGTTCAACTGTCCAGGGTTGCAGGCGATTGTGATGTGAGCAGACAATGTCACCCATATGTGAAAAGACGCGCTTGCTCTGCACACTCATCGGTGGGCATGAGAGGAACGCCTTGGCCACGGAGGAGATGGCCAGCCAGACCTCCTCCTTCGTGACCCAGTAGTCCAAAGGAGACGTTTCCTGCAACTCGAGGGGCTCCAAAAGATAGTCCCTCACCATCGCAGCACCTGTTTTCGCTCTCGGTGCCCTACCGCTCCTAGAGGGGCTAACAACCCTCTCGATGAGTATCATCTCAGGACTCTTCATGGCGTGAGTCTGGTGGGAAACACTGCCTAGCCAGGGAGGTTGGGGATGAACAACAGCAGTGGAAGTGGTAGATGAGCTGCTTCTACCCCTCTCCTCAACTATCGGCACTGGGCCCGCCCTGACTCTGGAACGCTCGACCTTCTGGGAGAGCTCATCTCGCCAGCGATCAAGCTTGTTGGCCCGCTCGGCGACTGTGCCCTTAAGGCGGGGTCCAACATGGTCACCATCATGTAGACCTTATCCTGGGTGAAAGTCTGAAAGCGGGCCTCAAGCCCTTCCTGCAGCCTAAAAACCAGGGCGCGCACCGCTGGAAGAACGTCTGCACGGCCTTGAGCTGGCACTAGAAATGAGGCCAGGTTTTCACGGGCCATCTGGACCATGGGGACGACCAGTGTGATGCTCGCCGTGTCAGACAAGAGCATTTCTGTGTGGGTCTTGAAGGGCCCAAGAACCTCCACAGTCTGAGAAATGACCACCCAATCCTCTTGGGTGAGACGGTTCTCATCTCGAAAGACCCTCGTCTCGGAGACAAAGGTATCCAGGGCTGCTCTCTGCTCCACCATGTGCTCCAGCATGGCACAGGTGGAGTTCCAGTGTGTGCTGACGTCACCGATCAGGCAGTGCCCTGGCACGCCTGTCAGTGTCTGTTTCTCACGCAGCCGATACGAGTTCGTATTGCTGTGTGAGAAGTGACCCATGATGTGCTGACACTTCTGGAGCAGAAGTTGGTACTCATGGGTCGCGGCTAGATACCAATGATCCTGGCTTTTCGTCTGGCCCAATGTGTCCTTAACCACGCGGTGGAGAAAGTGGGCCACGCAAGGAAGGTGTTTTAGACCCTGACCCTGGACAGCCACCTTGATGTTGGAGCCACCATCAGTAACCATGAAGCCCATGGCGATGTCCCTGCTGCCTACCCAGCCCTCTAACTGCCATGAGAGGATGGCTCTGAGAGTGTCCGCCGTGTGCAGCGCGTCGACTGCTTCAGCGTGCAGCAAGGCCCAGCGATAGCCGGCCTGGCGACCCTGACCCTGCCTACTGCTACTGCTGCCACCCCCAACCCCACACTGCCTTGCCCCTAGCTCTCTGGGTTGCCACCAATGCGCAGTCAGGGAGAGATACCCCTTGAACGCATGTTGGGAGCTCCAGATATCTGAGGTGAAATGAACAGTCCCCCCGGCAGCACGGGACAAATGCTCCTTCACCACAGATTTGGTTGCCCTGAAAACAGCTGGCACAATGGTCCTGCTATGGTGGTACTCACAGGAACTTTGTACCAGGGCGCCAGGTACTCGAGCAACCCTAGCACCCCAGGATTCTTGATCACTGAAAATGGAAGCCCATGGGCGATCGACCTGGCAAGGTTCCAGGCGATCATCCTCCTGACATACCTGATTCCCCCTTTTGGCACACAGGTGTGTCCCCCACCAAACATCTCAGGCAGAGATGCCTGGCGTCCCTGTACTCCCATGGAATGCTCCTGGAGAGCGGAGGTAGTCGCGATGGGACGGACCTCCTGGCTGGGTGGTGTTGGCCGCTTGGGCACCACAGCAGTAGTCTTCTTCTCCCCCTTAAGAAGCACCCCTGGGTGGTGCTTCCACAGGTGATTCCACATCTCCCCCAGAGTCAGGTGGGCAGGGTCCCGCCCACGACTGATCCGGGCCCTGCACAGCTGGCACTGCACATAGCATGGATCCTCCATAAGTTGGAAATACTTCCAGACTTCGGAGGTGAATGGATGCCCAAACTGACTGGCAGCTTGGGTGTCCGGAGCCACCTCCTTTGAGGTGCTCAGGGCAGACACAATGTGTCTCGGGGTGGCAGGAGGGGCTGGCCACAGGGGGGAAATGGGCGGAGATGGAGGCACCTCGTGTGTCTCCATCTCTTCCCCCTCCACCCCATGTGGCCTCC